>NC_071387.1:147353346-147663346 GCF_022682495.2 Desmodus rotundus
GAGATATGATCCCTCTACTTCCACCTTGCTGAGAGTTTTTTATTATAAATGCATGCTAGATTTTGTCAAAAGGTTTCTGCATCTATTGATATTACTATGTGATTTTTATCCTTCATTTTGTTTATGTGGTGTATTATATTAGTTGGTTTGTGCATATTTATCCAACCTTGCATCCATGGAATAAATCCCACTTGATCATGGTATGTGATCTTTTTAGTGTATTGCTGAATTTAGTTTGCCAGTATTTCATTGGAGACTTTGCATGTATGTTCAGTAGGGATATTGGCCTATAGTTTTCTAATTTTGTAATGTCTTTGTCTAGTTTTTGAATCAGGATAATGCTGGCTTCGTAAGATGAGCTTGGGAGCCTTCCCTCCTCTTGAATCTTTTCAAATAGCATGGGAAGAATAGGTGTTTGTTCTTCTGGGAATGTTTGGCAAAATCCACCTGCAAATTCTTCTTGTCCAGGACTTTTGTTTGTGGGAGTTTTTTGATTATTGATTCAAATTTGTTGGTCATTCTCAGTGTGTATAGATTTTTTGTTTCTTTTTTATTTTGTCTTGGGAGAGAATATGTTTCTAGGAATTTATCCATTTCTTCCCCAAAACTGCTTGAGGATGCTTACCAGAATTTATATACAGTTAACATCAGCATGTCAGTGAAAAGATATTAAAAAACTGACCATGGTGAAATTTTATTTATTTCACATTTTCTCATCTTGATTTTCATCCTTTCAAATAGCTGTAGTCAGTGATGTATCTTTGGCCATCTCTTACTGTTCCACCCTCAGTTAGGTAAGAGTACGTTCATTGGAAGCCAACTGTTGACACAGTACTGAAATTAATTATAACGAAAGAAACACTTATTGAACACTCTCTCATTCAGATGTTTTTCAGTCCTGTGAGACAAATACTCTAATCAGAGCTTAACAAATGATTAAACTGAGGCTTAGAAAGGTTAAGTGATATTTCTGAGGTCACAGATGTAGTCAGTAGTGGATGTCAGAGTGGAATCTAGATCTGCCTGATTTTATTTTTATTTTTTTTCTTTTTAAATATTTTATTGTTTATGCTATTACAGTTGTCCCACATTTTGCCCCTCTCCACCCGGCCCACCTCCCACTTCTATAGCCTGTCCCCTTACTGTTGTCCATGTCCATGGGTCCTTCATAAATGTTCTTGACTAATCCCTTTACTTACTTTCAATCAGTACCCCCCCACTCTCCTCCCCTTTTACAGCTGTCAGTCTGTCCCATGATTCTATGCCTCCAGTTCTATTTTGCTCATTAGTTTATTTTGTTCATTAGATTCCTCTTATAAGTGAGATCATATGGTATTTGTCTTTCACCACCTGGCTTATTTCACTTAGCATAATGCTCTCCAGTTCCATCCATGCTGTGGTGAAGGGTAGGAGCTCCTTCTTTCTTTCTGCTGCATAGTATTCCATCGTGTGAATGTACCACAGTTTTTCTATCCACTCATCTACTGATGGGTACTTAGGCTGTTTCCAAATCTTGGCTATTGTAAATGGTACTGCTATGAATATAATTCATACATTCTTTTGAATTGCTTATTTTGGGTTTCTTTGGGTATATTCCCAGCAGTGGAATTGCTGGGTCAAAAGGCAGTTCCATTTTCAATTTTTTGAGGAAATTCCATACTGTTTTCCACAGTGGCTGCACCAGTCTGCATTCCCACCAACAGTGTACTAGGGTTCCCTTTTCTCCAAATCTTCGCCAGCACTTGTTGTTTATTGAATTGTAGTGATAGCCATTCTGACAGATGGTGAGGTGATATCTCATTGTGGTTTTAATTGGCATCCACCTGATGGCTCGTGATGTTGAACATTGGGCCATCTATTTGTCTTTCTTAGAGAAGTATCTATTCAGGTCTTTTGCCCATTTTTTAATTGGATTATTTGTCTTCTTGGTGTTGAGTTGTAGAAGTTCTTTATATATTTGGAGATTAAACCCTTGTCCAATGTATCATGGCAAATGTGTTCTCTCATACAGTCAGTTGCCTTTTCATTTTGATGGTTTCTTTAGCTGTGCAGAAGTTATTATTCTGATGTAGTCCCATTTGTTTATTTTTTCCTTTATTTCCCTTGCCCTAGAAGATATATTGGCAAAAATATTGCTGTATGAGATATCCAAAATTTTACTGCCTGTGTTTTCTCTAGGATTTTTATGGTATCACGAATATTTAAGTCCATTATCCATTTGGAGTTTGTTCTGGTGTATGGTATAAGTTGGTGGTCTAGTTTCATTTTTTTACATGTACTAGTCCAGTTCTCCCAACACCATTTATTGAAGAGACTGCCTTTACTCCATTGCATGCTCTTGCCTCCTTTGTCAAATATTAATTGACCGTAGAGACTTGGGTTTATTTCTGGGCTCTCTACTCTGTTCCATTGGTCTCTGTGTCTGTTCTTATGCCAGTACCAGGCTATTTTAATTACAGTGGCCTTGTAGTACAGTTTGATATCAGGCATTGTGATCCCTCCAACTTTGTTCTTCTTTCTCAAGATTGCTGAAGCTATTTGGGGTTGTTTTGGTTCCATGCAGATTTCTGCAATATTTGTTCTAAAGATCTGCCTGCTTTTAGATCCTAGAGTACCAGCTCTCAAGCCATGAACCATGCTGCTTTCTGTGATACCACTTCTGCTGAGAGAACCTAAAGGGCAGAAGAATTAGTCTATCTTTCTGGAGAAGTTCAAAAGTAATTTTTATTTATTTATTTATTATTTAATTGTTATTGTATTTTTTCCCATTACCAATTAGTCCCCTTCTACTCCCCTCCCCCCAGCAATCACCATGCTGTTGTCCATGTCCATGAGTCCTTTTTCCTTTTTGCTCCATCCCTCCACCTCCTAATCTGCACCCCATCAGCTGTTATCCTGGAGGCAAGTTACATAAAGTGCAGTGTGAGAATAGTTAACTGATAATACACCAGCATGTATAAAATGCATGAGCGGGACAGCAGAAGGTGTTTGAGAAGCCACATGACAGGGAGTTGGGATTCTAAATAAGTTTTAAGATCTGCAGGGCATGAATTTATGATGTTACCTAGAATTAGACAATTCTAGATTTTTGTCTTTAGACAAAGCTCTTGTCTAAGACACAAGAAGAGAATTTCAGAAACTCATAGTTTTCAGCAAATGATTAGAATTCTTTCAAAAATAGGTGCAAAGTTTCTAGAGCTCTTTTTAATTCTGACTTTGCTCTAATTTATCTTTCCTTACCAATTTCCCTTTCTCCTTTTCCCTGACCAATTTTCTCACTTTCATCTCACAAGTTAATATTTAATTCATGTACTTGCCCCTCCTGAGGATCCATGTTATTACTTATTACTTATTATTACTTATTCATGGGGTCATTTTTACTAGGGTCAGCAGAGTGGGTGGCTGCCTCATAATAATCATACAAGGGTGACATTATTTTAATTTGCTTGTAGATGACAAACTGATGTTGAGAGGGGATTAAGTGTCTTGCCCCAAACCACTTAGCTAGTAAGTGGTCACACCAAAAATTAAATCCAAGTTTCTCTGGCTCCAAATTGTGTGTATGTGTGTGTTTCCTATGAGTCATACTACATTATATTCTGAGCAGGTGGTTGATATTTAAAAGGGATGAACAAACACCACCCACCCATAAATAACTCCACCCGACCCAATAGTTATTGTGCTTTAAAGTATTTAAGAGCCATCCGTTTTGGATTCTTCCCTTGAAATGCTGAAGTTAATATTTATCCTTTATTTTTTATAAACCTTGACACAGCACTTTAACTTAATATTAAGTTAAATATAGGAATACTTTTAGCTGCTCAAATTAACAGGAAACCCAACTCATAGAGACTTAAACAAATAGGGTAAGTGGTTGTTGCTGGCTCAGTGGCTTAAGGTATAACGCCGGCATTACTTGGTTCTTTTGCACTTTCTCTCGTGGCCACAATATAGCTGGCTGCTGCAGACACAGGCATTGCCTCTGTTTCGGCTCAGAGGAAGGGAAGAAGGAGAGCTATCCTAGCCAGATGTCATTTTTATCCAAGAAAGCAAAAGCCTTCTAATTAGTTTTCCAACAACCTTTTGCTTATGACTTCCAGTCTGAACTGTAGTCCATGGCTACACATACCTGCAAAAGAGTCTAGGAAAGTGGATATTCCTGCAAGAGAGAAGAGGGATGGAAATGGCATTGGGTTAGCCAGTTAACTGTGTTGTCCATAGCACATGGTATGTATTCGTCATTACAATTAACTTTCAGAGACAGCAGATGTCATCTCCATTTTATAGATGATGGAAATAAGGTCCATGATGTTTAAATAACCTCCCAAGGTCATGTAGCAAGTTAGAATATCTGGAATCTGAGCCTTGGTTTTCTGCATTCCAGGCCAGTTCTTTCCTCTGCAGAAGAAGGGGTCAGGGAAGGCTACATCATGGAATATTACATGGTGCCTTCCCCTCAATTTCCCTTTTATTTATGAACATTTATTTATTCACATGGTTCCAAAATTAAAAAGTATTAAAGATTATATAATTAAAAGTCTCTTTTTCATTTCCGATCCCCAGCCACTCTGTTCTCCTCCCCTAAGCAGCACTTATCATTAATTTCTAGAATAGACTTTCAGAATTACTTTATGTACAAATACAAATACTTTCATATATGTCTCCCTCCTATCAGAACTACTCAAGTCGTGGCCTATAGCTTGTTTGTATGTTGAACTCAGTTCTTTACTAGACGTTCTTTAATAGTACATAAAATTTTCCTCATCTTTTTCTAATTATCATTTTGTGGATGTCTATAAGTTATTTAACCCCCTCCCCAATTAGTGGATATTTAGATTTTGCCACCCAGGGAACGGTTAGCTGTTCAGTGATTGGTACTTCACTGCATTAGTTTTGAAGCCCTCCTCCTTGGACAGAGAACCCTGAGTGCACAGGGCCGCTGGGGTGGGCAGGAGCCCCACAGCGAGGAGGGGCTGCAGGGTGTGTGTTGAGGGGATGACGAACAATCGCTTTTGCTGGGTTCCTCCCAGTTTTGCTTAGGAGTGGACAGTCAATATGAATTCTGAACCTAGCCTTTCTGTTTTCCCTCCCATAGTTCTGCACTGATGGTCTTAGAGGAGATTCCTGTGAGACCATTGAAAAGTCTTCTCTCTTCCTCTGTCCTCTGACCTGGTCTGTGGTGGGCAATCGTGGTCTAACATTTTTGTTGACTGAGTCTGAGCAATGCCTTAATTAAGAAAAACCTGATAATTTGGCCTGCCTCTTTAGTGGCTTTTCACTCTATTTCATTCAAAAGCTGATTTCTAAGGAAAGGCACTCTTTTTTTTGGATGAACACATTTCTGTGTGTTTTCTTTTAGACCTTTATTCCCCAATTAACCTAGAGCTCAACTTGGAAGGTCCTAGTCCTGAGTTAGGTCAAGAGTCCAGGCAACCACTGTGGAAGGAAGGGGCGGGCACCACGCCCCATTCTGTGGTGTAGCCTCCCCGACCCTTCGCTGTATCTCCTCAGCATCCTCTTCACCCCTCGGCAGCAATTTCCACAGGCACCGAGAGCACTCACCTATATATCCACCTTCTTCGTCAAACGCCAAGAGGTTCTTTTTAATCTTTGTATCCACAGAACCTTACAAATACAAGCATTCAACAACTAAATAAAAAAAAAAAAAGAGCTCCATTTTATTGAATGTTTGGTTTAAAGGTTAACCAAGAAATCTTATTTATTTTCGTTCATTGTGTTGAAACAGTTACGTAATGTAATGGTTCAAGGTTTTGCCTTAGCAAGCGGAATATTTTAAGTATAAATTGGAGTCCGTGTGTTTGGTCCTATGGGCTGTCCTTATGAATGTCAGCTATTGCTTTCTAGTTCTGCAGTTTTGTATATGTAGTCTATTTGGGGGATGCATTTGAATGTCTGATGACGTCATTCATTCTAATTTTTTCTTCTCTTTTTTGTAATCATTTTCTCTTATATTTACTATTATATTGATTTATACATATAGTTTCAAAATTAAAAAGTATTAAAGATAATATGTTAAAGTCTTTTATTTCTGATCCCCAGACACTCAGTTCACCTCCCCTAAGCAACACTTATCATTAATTTCTAGAATATTCTTTCACAGATATGTATATATATATCGATATATATATATATATATATCGATATATATATACATACATATATTTTAAGATTTTATTTACTTTTAGACAGAGGGGAAGGGAAGGAGAAAGAGAGGGAGAGAAGCATCAGTATGTGGTTGCCTCTCCTGCATCCCAGGCATGTGCCCTGACTGGGAATGGGACTGGCAACCCTTTGATTCGCAGGCTGGTACTCAATCCACTGAGCCACACCAGCCAGGGCTCTTTCTCAGATATTTTATACATGTACAAGTACAAATATCTTTTCTTCCACTTAACAAAAGTAAACAGATACTGGCATACAATTTTTTTAAACTCACTTATTAGACTACTTTCTCTAATAGTACATAAATTTTTTTCCTCTTTTTTAATGATCATTTTGTAAGTTTCCCTAATTTGTTTAACCTCTTTCCCTATTTGTGAATACTTAAATTGTTTCTAGTCTTTTGTTAATATACAAGCAATGCTGTAACAAATGATCACATGTATTTACTTTTACATGTGCAAATATATCAATAAAACAAATTTCCCGTAAAGGGATGGAACTGCATGGTCAAAGGGAACGTGTGTTTATAACCTAGTAACTTGTAGAGATTTACACTTCCGCCTATAATATACGAGAGTACCTGTTTTCCCATGCCTTCACTAGTATAGTGTATTATAAAACTTTTAGGTCTTTTTCAATATTACAGGTAAAAAAAATGGATCTCACGTCCCTTATGGTTGAGCTTTTTTTAAGAGCCATTTTTAGTTCCTTTTCCATTAATTGCTATTTCTGTCTTTTGTTTATATTTCTGGTGGGCTGCTCATCTCTTTCTTAAGGATTTGTAAGAACTTTGATATATTAGGGAAATTAGTCCTCTAGCTAATAGTTGTGAACATATTCTCCAAGGTTTGGTGTTTGTCTTTTTGCTCTCTTTATAGTTTTGGCCAGCTGCAGAAAACAAAAGTTTAATATAGTCAAATGTATCACTGTAATCTTTTAAGGCCCTGGGTTTTTGTCAGAGTTAAAAGGCCTTGTTTTTGTAAACTTGTAAAATAATTCTTACATGATTTCTCCAAATTGTTGATTGTTTCATTTCTGTATCTAAATCTTTCACTCACCTAGAATTTTTCTGGATGTATTGGTATGAAACATCACTTCCATTCTATGTTTTTCCAGATGGCTACTTAGTTGTCCCAAGTTATTTTTCAATAAACTGTGTTTCCCCACTGATTGGATTGTCTACCTTTATAATACTGTGAAATTCCCAGTGTATTTGGTGTGTTTTGGACTTTCTGCTATGGCCTCTCAGTTATTTTATGTGCCAGTACCACATGATTTCAATTGTAGATTTGTTTAATAATTTCTTCCTTATTACTCTTTTTTTTTTTTGAGTTTTCCTGGCTATTCTACCTACACTTACTTTCTTGATCAGTGCATGACTAAAATTATTACACTTAGTATGTATTTTTTATTTTTAATTACAGTTTACTTTCAACATTACTTTATATTACTTACAAGTATACAGCATAATGATTAAACATTTATGTAGTTTATGAACTGGCCCCCTGATAAGTCTCGGGCCCACCTGGCCCCACACATAGTTATTACAATATTACTGACTATATTCCCTACGCTGTACTTTACATCCTGTGACTATTTTGTAACTGCCACTTTGTACTTCTTAATCCCTTCATCTTTTTCACCCAGCCCCCCAAACCTCCTCCTATCTGAGAAGCACGAGATTGTTCTCTGCATCTGAATCTCCTTCTATTTTGTTTGTTTGTTCATATTGTTCTTCAGATTTCATGTATAAGTGAGATCATATGGTATTTGTGTTTCTCTGTCTGACTTATTTCACTTAACATAATACCCTCCAGGCCCATCCATGTTGTCGCTCATGGTAAGAATTCATTCTTTTTTATGGCTGAGTAATATTCCATTGTATATATGTACCACATCTTCTTTGTCCTTGATGGGCACTTAGGTTGTTTCCATATCTTGACAATTGTAAATAGTGCTGCAATAGACATAAGGGCGCACATATCTCTTTGAATTTGTGTTTTGGGATTCTTTGGATAAATAGCCTGAAATAGAATGGCTGGGTCATAAGTCAGTTCTATTTTTAATTTTTAGAGGAAAGTCCATACTCTTCCATAGTGGCTACACAAATTTGCAGTCCCACTTACAGTGCACAGGGGGTCCCTTTCTCCACAGTCTTGCTAACATGTGTTGTTTGTAGATGATAGCCGCCGTTATGACAGGTATGAGGAGGTAGTTCATTGTGGTTTTAATTTACATTTCTCTGGTGACTAGTGATACTGAGCATCTTTTCATATGTCTATTGGCCACCTGTATGCCAGGCAGCTTGCAACCTCACAGAGGAGGAAAAGCACATGCAGAAGGCACCTGAGGCTTCTGCCACTGAACTCTTCCCTCTCCCAAGCTGGCTGAGCATAGATTCCTACACCAGCCGGCAACCCGATCATGTGGCAGTACTCTCCCACTGAACTCCACACCCTCTTCCTGCTGATGACTCTCACTGCCCATTCATCTTGGACAATGAGTTTGAAGTATATCTTGGGCATCTGAGCCAGTATAAAACAGTTACACCGGAAAGTTTAAGTTGTGATGGGATATATGACGTCAGTCTGGAAAAAGTCCAGTCATTATTCATATAATGAGAATGGTTTAGGTGACATCAACGTAACCTGGCAGCCAAGGAGAGTGGACTGGAATGCACATGTGTGAACAATGATGACTTCACTGTACTAGTCAGTGGGGGCGGTAGACACCCTTGAATAAGCACACATACTGTGTGAACATCACATTCAAAATGATTGAGCAAGTAGAACAATGAGTCTGCATCAGATTTTGCATTAAACTTGAACATTCCTCCACGGAAACTATTCAGATGATTCAGAAGGCCACAACTATGGGCAACTGGTGATTGGCAGCTTCATTACAACAATGTGCCCGCTCATGCATCACATCTCCTGCAGAGGTTTTTTTGTGAAACATCAAGTCACTTCCATGACTCAGCCCCCCTATAGCTCAGGTTTGGCACCCTGCAGCTTCTGGCTTTTCCCAAAAGTAAAATCACCTTTGAAAGGGAAGAGATTTCAGAGCGTCAATGAGATTCAGGAAAATACGACAGGGCCCCTGATGGCAATTGAGAGAACTGTGTGAAGTCTCAAGGCGCCTACTTTGAAGGGGACGGAGGTGTCATTGTCCTATGTACAATATTTCTTGTATCTTGAATCTTCTTTAACAAATGTCTCCATTTTCCATAGTACATGGATGGATACTTTCTGGACAGACCTTCTTATTCCGAGGGCATATTCTGTGTTATGCCTGCAAGTCACTTTAGTCCTTTTGCAAAGGTCATTAACCATAGCTCTAGAATGAAAGTCGATTAAACAAACTGTCATGCTTTCACCCTAAAATCTTTCTCAGCAACATCAAAGTGAAAAATGAATATAGAGATGTTGATAATATCTGTCATTCTGATTACTCTAACCCCCCCCAAGTGAGCTTAAAACGTATCATATATATTGTTTTGATCATATGGAATACAATGGTAATATTTTTATAGTTATATTTTAATACTGGGAATCAGTTTTGAATAACTGTGATGCTTAAAGTGTTCTCATTTCTATGTAGAACATCTCTAAATCGAGTCAATATTATCTTACACTTTGGGTTGACAGCCTTCACCCTCGATCAGGACGATACTTTCTTTTCTTGCTACTTCCCAGGGTGCCTTGACTTCCCAGTAGTGTTCCACATTTGGGGTTCCTCAGGACTGGTCCATTTCTTCTTTGGTTCTCATAAAACTACCCGAATACTGGTGCCTCCCAAATTCATTTCAGTAGTTCAGACTCCTCCTCTCAGTGCTTACATATACTGCTGCCTACTTGGCATCTATACTCGGATGACAGAGGCCAAAAGGAGCCTTTGCTTTCCTCTCTCCCCACCCCTCCCCCGCTGCCAACTCCCTGTACTCAAGGAGTGGCAGAGCCATCCACTGTGTTTTTCAGAGTAGGAACTCAGCTATATGTGGTTCTTCTTATTTCTTCACTTTCACATTCAGCCCATCAGAAAAGTCAAGCGAGATCTGCAAACAGTATCTCTAGTGTACCCACTATTTCCATTTCTATGGCAACCCCCACTGCCTGGTCCAGGGCATGAGGATACAACTACAACCAGTCAGATGCAATAAAATGTGCTAATTTATGCCCTCCCTGTGTACTCTGGTTTACCCATAGCAGCAAGGATGAGACCTGTAAACTATAAATCAGATGACGTGATTTCTCTGCCTAATGTCCTTCAGTGGGTTCCTGAAACATGTGGAATGAAATCCAGTTTGATTTTTAAAATATCTTCACCCAAGGACATGTTTCCATTGATTTTTAGAGAGAGGAAGGGAGGTGGGAGAGAGAGAAACATCAATGTGAGAGAAACATGATAGGTTGCCTCGCATATGCGCCTCAAGCAGGGATTGAACCTGCAACCCAGGCATGTGCCCTGACCAAGAACTGAACTGACAGCCTTTTGGTGCACGAAACTGTGCTCCAACCGAGCCTTGTGGGCAAGGCACGGAATCCGGTCTTGATGCCATTTCCAACAAGGTCCTGAACACCTTGTCCCTATCTGCCTCTTCAGACTCATCTCCTTCACTCTGCTCCTTGATCATTAAGTTTCAAGCATTCTGGTGTTTTCGTTTTTTTAAATTTCCTTAGCATGTGAGCTTTTATAATGCCCATGGCCTTTATGTGCGCTATCCCTCTGCTTAAAATGTTCTCCTGGCTCTTTCTACGACTGGCTTGTCTCATGAGGCCTGTCCAGGTCTCGTCTTAAATGGTCCTTCTCCAGATGTTTTCCCTGATGACCACATCTGCTGCCACCTCTGGTTTATTGTACTCTATTTCATCTTTTGTTTGTCTCCTTCCTAGCGGTGTCCACAGGCACAATGATTTTATTAAATTGCTGTAGGTCTGCGCTCTTGACTTTGTCTTCTCTCCTGGTGAAAGTTAGTTTCGTGAGGCCAGCCCTTCCTTGGCTGTAAACCCTATCACGTGCCTCACATGTGGCAGAGTGCCTGCCACATAGTGACTATTCAGTACACGTAGCACCTGCCACATAGTGACTATTCAGTACACGTAGCGCCTGCCACATAGTGACTATTCAGTACACGTAGTGCCTGCCACATAGTGACTATTCAGTACACTGGGTATTTAGTAAATTAATGAATGAACAAAGGCAGAAGCAGCAATTAAGAGTGGGGATTATGTGGACAGTAGAAGAAATATTTGTTCCTTAATTTTTGCATGAAAATATGTATATACTGTGGTAAAACAAAACCAAAAGTAAAATTATTTCAGGTGTTGATTTACATCCCTGATAGTATGAAACAACTATGGAATAGAACATTTTCCTGGGGAAGGTACTGACGAAGAATGTTCTCTGGACTTCCTGGGTAACTGCAAAGTTATGCTGCTGCGGTGACCTAGCATTTAGTAGGATGTGTTCCCTGCAAACTTGAAAAATGCCATAGGTTCATTTCACGTGTGTTGGGCATCAGCATTCTCTTCTTCCATGCGCATATTTAGTTAACATTAGGGCCCATCCAGGCATTAGGGGAGTAAATACGAAATGAGAAATAAGAAGGCAGTTCATTTTACAAGCATTTACCTCTACTAGGTAGACATGGTTCTTGTCCCCAAGGAGCCTCCCAGTCAAGCAGGGGTGACAGACGTACTAAGAAGTCCTTACTGTCCTCTGTGACAGCGTCTGTAGGGGGCACAGGCAGGGATCTTGGTAGAACAAAGGAGGGAGTTCTCAGATTTGGCTGTGGCATGGACAGTGTCCCACAGGAGGTGACTGCAGAGTTTTGTTTTGAAGGAATGAGAATTTGCTACACAGAAAGACGTTCTAGTCCATTGGAGCATATGCACAAACATACAGAAGCATGATTAGGGTGGTGTGTTCCAGAGCCTGCGACCAGAGGGAGATGTAAGGGGAGTAATAGGCAGTGAGGCACAACTGGATTGTGGAATGGGAGCCTTTGAATGGTTCTCATCTTGACAGCGATGGGATTACATAACTTGCATTTGAGAAAAGGTCCTTAGAGGATGGAGGATTAGCTTCTAGTAGGAGGAATGTGATAGTGGAGACGGAAGGCAGGGAGAGGTCACTCAGGGGAGTACGGAGAGAAGAGTCAGAGACGGACCTCAGCAGAGCGGGAGCACTTGGCTGGGGAGGAGAAGGTGGTTTTTAGGGAAACTGAGAGGGATCCTTCAGAGGGTGGCGGATGAAAGAAGCAATATGTCACACAACCCAAAAGAAGAGATCTTTTTTAGGGAGGAAGGAGTGATTTGTATCAGATCAAGTAAGATAAAAATTAAGCTGGAAGGAGTGATTTCATAATTGAGGTATCTTTCACGACCTCTGTGAGAGCCGTGCAGCTGGAGTGGCGGGGCAAACACATCATCGTAGTGTTGGGGGTGAAAGAGAATGCAGGAAACGAAGATGACCTGGGGCAGATGTGGGGCCAGCCAGCAGGGGACCCTCTGTTTCTCGTGAACAGTAGAGATGCACTTGTTTGCATGGTCCGCTGAGAGGAAGAGGGAGACAGAAACTAAACAAAATAGAAACAGCTCACAGATTCAGAGAACAGACTGATGGTTGTCCGAGGGAAGGGGCATTGTGGGCTGGGTGGAAAAGGTGAAGGGACGAAGAAGTACTGATTGGTGGTTAGTTACAAAATAGTCACAGGATGTAAATTACAGCATAGGGAGTATAGTCAGTAACATTGTAATAACTGTGTGTGGGGCCAGGTGGGTACATAAAATATTGGGGGAACACTGTGTAAAGTACGATTGTCTCACCACTATGTTGGACACCTGCAACTAATACAGAGTGACACTGCGTGCCAACTCTAATTGAAAAACAAACAAAGAAGTAGTCTCTCACTACAGGAGAATCAGATTTTGGTGTAACGTTGCTTTAGGTAAAGCAAAAGAGAAGGGAAATGAGAAAAGGGTGAGATATAGGTAAATTTGTGGCTACACTATGAAATGGAGAATATTTCTGATATTGGGGAGGAAGTGTACTGAGAGAATGAGGAACAAAGGTGGCCCTTGAGAAGAAAGATGATTATTTGGAGCAGATGCTGTGGAGGACAAGGGAAAGGTCACAGGTGATGACGAGGGTTCAGCTGAGCCTGAGGCATGGGCGTGTGGTAGCTCCCATCCACCTGAAGCAGACTGGACTTCGGGTCCCAGGTGGAGGTTACCTGGGCAAGCCCACCAGAAGGTGCAGAGGGTGGGTGGGGCTGCTGAGGAAGCCAGTGAGACAGTGTTGAAGTGATGGGACTGAGGGGAGAGAACCAGCCTGGTTGGGGAAGTGAGCAGAGGGGGCAATGACAGGGGCCCTGGGAAGAAAGAAGAGTGAGGTCAGAGGAGCAGTGTACCATGAGTGCTGGAAGGAGACTGTTTTTAAGCAGCGTATCCGAATTGTACATCTAAACTGGCGTTTCTTTCCCAGTTACCTGGGAAAGTACTTTCTCTGTGTTTCTGTTGCCCTGGCCCACAATGCCGTGGGGGAACCTGTCTCGGGAGCGTGCTCAGAACCTGCAGCACGGCTTTCAATTACCCGAAGTGTTAGTTAGTGATCCTTAGCCCCTTTGGAGCAGATTTGATTTTTGCCCAGTCATTCAGAGCCAGGTTTGGTGAAGAAGGTGGACAAACTGGGTGATACCATTTCTAATAGAAACAGAAATGTAGAGTTAAGTAACAATACTATTTTTCTTTTGTGACTTGTAACAGAACCCAATTTTGGGATGTATATATAGCCTCTTAAAGGAACTAGTTTGAGGGACACATTCTTTTGGACATAAACATCTCAAGAGGTTTGGGGGTCACATTTCTTCAGAGTTATCCAGGACTCAGTAAACACTCACTGATGTAAAATTTAAAGCCTTCTGCCATTGCATCTACACAGTCTCTCGTGTGTGTTACTGAAATCCTTCACGCCAACGTGATCTTCAAGACAGTGGACTGAACCGGAATATGTCTCTAGTCGGCTTGGGCTGCTTTATTTCTTATCTATTTCTCCACTAGAAACTAGAAAATGTGGCTTTTATTATCTACCAGCATCTGTCAAGCACCTTAAGGTCCATAGATGAAAAGTTATGTGGAAGGTATACCTAACGCCATTATGTTGTCATGACTTAATTTGTTAAAATGTTGCCATGTCTCTGAGAGATTCTGCTAGTTTTCCCTCTCCTTGAGATACCAGAAAAGAGTAGTAATTTTGTCCTCCATTCCCTGTCCTTGCAAAGTAACACGGATGGCAGTGTTTGAATACCAGCATGAGTAGTGACTATGAACCGCAGGAAATTCACCTGGAACGGGAATTTGCAATCATCTAAAATGGTGGGGAAATTACTTTCCTCACTCTGGAAGAGCAAAGTACATAGAATCCTACCATAGCGGACATCTGCTCTGCCAACCATTATGATTTAATTCCCTGAGAACGCTCGGTTCTTATTCAACTCGCTTTCATCTCTTTCTATTTAAGCTGGCTACTTACCAGAAGGCAGAGAATATGTCATCTTTCCTAGTGGGGGAGCGCTACTGGCATTCTGGGCGAACAGGTCTTCCTTGTGCGTGGGACTCCCAGAACTGCAGCATGGTTGGCACCCTTGGCTTCCTGGCTCTAAATGCCAGTAGCCCCCACAAGTCACTGTGGCAGTCAGAAATGCCACCACGCATTTTCAAATGCTTCTGGTTGTTTATGGACTCCCAGAGCGCGGTGCACTTGTTTACTGGAAAGCCAGGGAAGACAGAAAATGCTCTTTTCTATCCCTTTCACTTTCTGTCTCCCTCCCTCTCTCTCTCCCTCCCTCCCTCCTATCTATCTATTTTGCCATGTATAATGAAATGCACACCCACGTTTTGGGCCCAAACTTTCAGGAAAAAAAGCTTTCATTTTAATTTTTTAATTCAAGTATTTATTTATTTATTTATTTATTTATATTTAAAGACCTTTTGTATTATGAAGGAATTTTAGCATTTAGTTTTGAACATATTATGGTACAAGAAATTTTATGTAAAAAATAATTACAAAACACAAGAACAGATACAAGGTATTTCAGGTACTACCCATGTATAATGCGCATCCTTATTTTCCCCTCAAAGTTTTGGGCATTATACACGGCAAAATACAGGATCTGTATATCCATCCATCTGTCAGTCTCCTTTTTCTTTCTTTTCTTTTTCTTTCTTTCATTGTGTTGTGAGGAATGACAGAAAGAGGCAAAAGGAATCTTTATTAAAGAAAGATTGAAAACAAATAATCCAAGGGAAGGCTAAGGGAGCGCAGAAGAGAAAAGACAGAAAATCTAGCAGTGTGAGGCTACTGGAAGAAATGCTTCCGCCACATTCGTCTGCGGTCTCCTGTGATTCTCTCTCTGAAGCCAAGAATAAGATTCCTGCAAGAACGCTCATGTGTAGCTGCATTATAGGGTATAACTGATTGCAGAGGCTCCAGAAATAGCTTTCACTGAAAATGCAGTTAGAATTGTGTAAGGGTTTTTAGAGCCAAACCCTTAAAGAGGAGAACAGTCTGTCACAGGCAAGTTCATCTGACTTCATCTAAGGGTGGGGGGGCTCTACTGATAGACCCAGGCCCCCTTATTTTAAAATGATGTTACTTACATGATTATCCAGGGGCACGGACTCCAAACTGATTTCAGCTCCTGTGTACCAAGTTTTTCATTTTAATTGTCACAAAATGAAATTCTCCCTTTGTGTGAATACCATTTTCTAAAAATAGTGTACCTGGCTAGCATTTAAAGTTATAACCTCTAGCTTGCCATGATTGCTAAACGTCATCTGTTGTGTATTTTTGAAATCTGCACTGACACTTGTGGACCATTCATGCCATACTGAAGCTGCTTTTCTACTTTATTTTTTCAGTTGTTCATGGTGGACAATGGAGCAGATGACTGGAGAATAGCCATGACTTATGAGCGTATTTTCTTCATCTGCTTGGAAATACTGGTGTGTGCTATTCATCCCATACCTGGGAATTATACGTTCACATGGACGGCCCGGCTTGCCTTCTCCTATGCCCCATCCACAACCACCGCTGATGTGGATATTATTTTATCTATACCAATGTTCTTAAGACTCTATCTGATTGCCAGAGTCATGCTTTTACATAGCAAACTTTTCACTGATGCCTCCTCTAGAAGCATTGGAGCACTTAATAAGATAAACTTCAATACGCGTTTTGTTATGAAGACTTTAATGACTATATGCCCAGGAACGGTACTCTTGGTTTTTAGTATTTCATTGTGGATAATTGCCGCATGGACTGTCCGAGCTTGTGAAAGGTAAGTTCGTTTCTTTTCCTGAGAACATAATTTGCCATATGGTGTCCTTGAAAGTGGGAGAAAGAACACATTTTTGATTAGACGCCCATGGTGACTCACTGTTTGAGAATTTTGGATTCTCCGATGGGCTTCTTTTAAATGACTGCGACAAAACTCTTCTTAAGATTTCTGCATCCAGCAGTGCCTTGATGATTATGTATTATTAACAAGATTTGATCAGTTTGCAATAGAGGGATGCCTTTATAATCTGTGTCAAAATTTGGAGACCTACAAATCGAAGAGGAGACATCTATCAGGAATTTTTTCTGAGTGGTTATAGCGAATCATTTTGGTGCTTCGTTGGTTATAGCGTTGATTTCTGTTGAGACGGAGATCTGAGGGCAAGTGGTGCTGCACGGTGTCTGGACTTAAGGGAGTATCTCAGAGTGGTTTGTTGATTGTACCGCCTGTCTATAATAGCGTTCATGTGATCATAATATGGAGCCTGTAGGGATGATATTTGTTTAACTGAACTCTCAACAGTTAGTGAGAAGTAGCAGTGTGTCTGTGTTCTGTGTCTGAAGACCTATGGTGTGCTAGAAAAGGGCACACATTCTCAGTGAGCGGCTCAGCAAGTCTGAACTAATCAGTGATGTCAACCTTGCTGCTTCACAAACAAACAAAAATAGATTTGGTACATAAAGGGGAGGAGCTCTGTCCTGAGGGTGGTGGATCTCATGTGACTTTGGTTAAGAAAAGTCAAGTTGAAATTAGCAATAGACAGGAACAATTGAAAAGTTTATAGCACTCTAGAATATGAGGATGCTGGTCTTTGTAGTAATAAGGTTTTTTTTTTAATTTAGTTTTTGAAAATCCAAGTTTTATACACACATACACAGTTTAATAAAGAAAAATATCTGTATGAGAATTGTTGCAGAAAGAACAAACCCACAACACCCCTCCCCCAATTCTACTTTCCCGAAGCAATCACTTTAAATTTTTGTAGACATTTTTTTGGTGATTACTTTTCATATTTCTAAGTGATACTGCATATATTGCTACATCTAGATTTTTCACCTACATTTTTATGTAAGTTGGGGTTTTAGTTTTCTTTCATTTATAGGTACACACCCCTTTATGTCTCTACCCCCCCCAAAAGTAATTTCTCTCTTCCCAATAAGTTGTGTAAATGCCAGTAATCTACATTCCGAGTTTATGTTATGAGGACTATGTGAACTGTGTTTGTAGTTGGACAATATAGTATGTTAGAACCAGTATGCCTTTCCTGCATCTTTATATTTTCTCTGGAATTAGTAATTGCCTCATTTTATTTACTAAGTTATTTTTTTTATTTGCTTACTTTTTATGTATCTATTTTATACTAAATCATCTCTAAATTCTCCCACATCATCTCAATATTCTTGTACCAGATTCATGTAGATTGGGCAGCCTATGAGTTTAACCTTGAATAAATGTCGGGGATTTCCTTTGTCTTTTTATGTTGAAAACCCTTTTTCCTTGAGTCCTGCTTCTCCCTCTTTCTTCATTTATTCCTTTGTTTTGGCAGAATCCATCTTCCAGTAGCTTCTAAGAACAGGTAGTGAGTAAGAGATTGTTTTTTGAGACATTTATGGCAAGTCTTTATTCTTCTCTGATGCTTAATTGATAACTGGGCTAGATATGAAATTCTAGATTAGAAATCACTTTCCCTCAGAATATTGACAACATCATTTTCCTCTGGTATCCAGGGTCGAGGAATCTTAATGCTAGTTCTTTAATTTTCTTATTTTCTTTCTGAATTGTTTTCCATCTCTGTTTTTACTCTATAGATGGGAGATAACCTTAATTTTATCTTTTCTATTGGGAATTTATTTCTTATCTACTATGTATTATTTTTCAGTATCTCATTTTTGATCTCTGAATGCTCATCTTTAAAAAGTCGTCTCATGCTTTCCTGTCATACATGCATTATTTTATTTCTCTGGAGATACGAATGATCATTTTTTTCTCTTTGTATATTTTTTGTTGCTCCACAGGTTCACTTTTCTTCTGGCTTTTTTTTTTGGCTTCTATTTTAGGACCTTTACTGCCATGTTTAGATAACTGTGACCATTTGCTCATACTTTTACTCCCACCGTTATGTTGTTGTGCATAACTTTTAATTAAGATAATCGTCATAAACTAAAGAGGTGTATCAACTAAAATCTTTCACATTTATTCTTCAAACTTCATAAGTACATCTGCTTGAGAAAACATCATAAGCCCCCAAATACTATGATTGCTAGGAAACAAAGCATTACTATAAGGAGTCTACCTTTCTTTAAAAGGAAAACTTTAATTGTTCAAATGCCATGGTTATGTAGAGAAGTACTAAAGGAAAAAAAAGATTCAGATACATGGTATTAAAAGCTAGTCACTACAGAATTTCTGAATAAAAGCAGGCAGAGTCAACAAACACACTGACCTCAGTTCCCTCCCTGGACCCCCGTAAAATGTAGTCATTTTAAAACAAAAACAAAAAACAAATGAAAAAGTGTAAATCTACAGGTGAGGCAGGAACAGTTAGCACAGGGAACAGAGGTCCCAGGTTCTGTCTGCACCCCCCCTTCTAGTTTAGAACACTTGGGATGTGACTTGTGAATAGAGACACCTGTCTCCTTGCTGTGCCGCTCCCAGTTTCCGGGGTAAAAATAATAGTTGAGACAAACAAAAACCGTCTCAGCCAGATGGACCTACTTCCAAGTTTTGAAACTGCCCCGCCCTCCAGATCACCAAGCCACCATCCTGAGGGGAAGGGTCGAGGTGAGCTGCCATTTCGACCACCCCCTCCCCAATGTCAGACACCATGAACCTCTCCCCTTCTCTCTCCCCTTTCCCACAGCTGACAAAAACCTCCACCCAGGCCCCATCAATGTGACTCACTTCCTGAGTTGGCCCCTCTTCCCCTCCTTCTTGAGTGGGGACTGTCACTTTAACAAATCTGCTGTGCTTTGCTGAATCTCTATGTCTCACTCTGGAACCCTTTCTTGTGTCATAACAAGAACCTGGACACAGCCACTGGGTTGAGGCCACCTGGTGAGCCCTCATGCATTGTAAGAACAAGAATGCAGGAGTCAGCAGTAGGGAAGTCAGGAAGCCTACTGACAGCTGATCACTGACTTACCTAACTTGAGAAAGGAGATTTCTACACCAGCAGTGGTAAAAAAATCAAGAAGCAACCATATTTTCACTAAGAACAAACACCCCCCCAGCCCCAAAGACTCGAGAACCCTAGGCCTCAGCCCCTCTGTAAGTGGAGATGATGACAGAGCTTTAAACATGAGGGCAGGTTCGAATACCACACAAAAGCAGGTAGGCACCCAGGTTTTCTCTGGGAAGGCCCTTCGCCACCCTGCAGAGGTCTGGAAGTGCACTGTCTGAGGGCGTAAGATGCGAGATCTGCGGGGCCGGCTGCAGGGCCTCAAGCACTGCAGAGAACAGGCCTGCTGAGCTGCAAATAGAAAAGAAAATAAATGTTCATATATTAACTGTTGAGACCTCTTTTTTTTTTTTTTTTTTTTTTTTTGCCCTTTCAGGTCACACACTGTCATCCAGGCATCTACTCTCATGGCAGGACAGTAAAACAGGCTTCTCATGGATCAGTCGAATTGTTCAGAAAATACGTAAAGACACTGAGATCAGTGTTCCATGCCCCACACCCAGACCACCCCTTAGGGAAGTCCACAGTGACAAGTTCTAGATTTGTACAGAAAGTATACAGTTGGCTTTTTAGTCCTCACTTGTAGCATGGACATCTGTATGGTGGTCCCTAGGGCATCTGCTTCCCAAGGGCCATTGAAATAAAACAGCCTCAAAATTGTGCACATGCCTTTTATTTTCTTTACAAAAACAGTTCATCCTAGCTGTCATAACCCGTCGTCCATAAATGCAGAAAGCCTAAGGCAAGCTGTGCCTACCCTCCTTAGCAGCCCAAAGCATGCGTGCTTTGTAACGTGCTCACAGTGTTTGGGGACCGATCATTCCTGTTTCTGTAGAGAAGACACGGCAAAGTGAAAATTTCCCATTCCCTATCAAGGAGAGTGTAGCCAGCAGTTACATAAAAGGGAGCAAATCTGTGAGGTGGTGGGGAAGGAAGACCAGACTTTGGACTAGGACACCGGGGTTCAGTCCCAGGTGTACAGTTTAAAGGTTGAGTGACCTGTGGCCAGTCAGCTTAACTTCTTGCCTTTGTCTCTTCATTGTGAATGGAATGAATTGATAAGCCTTCTGCTTCCAAAGGTAACATTTTGTAATTTTACAAATGTATAAAAGAAAAGAAAATCATTAACCAGCATTGTGATAGTAGATTTTCCACATTTTGGGTTTTTATTACACTTCCCATTTTGCTGCACATAATCTCCATGTTGTGACTTGTAAAATACAAAAATATAAAATATTTTGCTTTTCCATGAAGTTGATTTAAAATAGGATGTCACCTGCATCTTGCACTTCCTTAGAAGTTTACTTTCCTCCCTCCCTCCCTCACTTATGTGAAGTTTGCAATACTTCATACAACACGCAGCTCTTATTACTTTGGTTTGGAATTTGGATTTGAATGAACCCCACCAGGTCCATCTTTGGTCTATCCACGCAAGCTTTCTTTTCATGTTAAAGAGGGATTCACACTTGATATAAATTTTCTTCTTAGTTAATTAGAATGTCTAAGAATATTTTTAAAAGAAGGAGCTTTTGAAAGAGAGAGAGGCAGATGGCCTTCTAGAGAAGTTTGTTTTGCAAACCTATCCCTTGCCTTCTACTGAGCACAACACATCTAGAGGTTTCTGGGAAAGGTTCTCCTCTAAGGAAGAGGGTGTCCTGTAGGAGGCATCTGTTCCTGGTGGCATTACTTTCCCTGGCAGATAATAACCTCTGATTTACCCATACATAATAAAAACCTCTTCCTTTCTCTCTGTGTCTGTGTGTGTGTCTGTCTCTCTGTGTCTTTCTGTGTCTGTCTCTGTCTTTTTTTGTCTCTCTTTGTGAGTGACAGGAGAAAGCAGGGTGCCAAGTACGTGGCATTATTTCTGTGGCCTACATTTGTCAGGAGGAGGCTGCCCCTTGAGCAAACCACAGTGTCCCTTCTCTCGCTGGTTCTAGTCTGTCCCTGTGTTGCGGTGGATTTCAGGCCTGGAAAGAGCACCCTCTTCTGAAGCAGCCTGGGGAGTGTGTCCTGATGCTGTTAAGGGATCTCATGTCCATGGGGACCTAGGCCCAGGCATTTAATCCAATGTGTCAGGAGAAACATAAGGAACTTTTATGCCTTAAAAGAAGTCTGGACTTAAGAGTTTGGGGTCCTGAAACTTGGGAATTGTCCCACCTGGACTTGTACCTTTTGAGGCTTCTCTGGTTCTATAAAGATGACTTGTTCAACCCAAAGTATGTATCACTGGCCACTGTTTCAGGAGAAGGTTAGCAGCTGTTTTGCAAGGGGCAGGACTCGATACTGTGGGCCGGTGCTGTGTTACACAAAGAAAAGTGTTTTGTTTTCTTTCTTTCTTTTTTCCCCTGTAAAACACTGTGCATTGGGAATAGCCAGGAGGGGAAAAGGACATTTATTTGGCACATCTTCTGGGAAACACATATGTCCATACTGAAGTTTCAGTGACAGAAAAGGATTATAGCTTTCTACACAGTTTGGGAATTTAAAATAAAAGTAGTTTTTTGTTTAATATAGTCTTTTTTTTTTCCTACAAGTTTCCTAATGTGGACGAGGGGGCGAATTTGGGATGGAGAAGAAGAAGGGGGAAGGAAGGGAGCTGGGACTGTGGGGGCACGGTCCCAAGCACCGAAGCAGCTGTTGTAGTAAGCTCTGATAGAGATGCTGGGTGCTATTTCCGTCACTGCCGGAGGATTCATTTAGGTAAGACATGAGTGGCTAAATAAACTTACCGTTTCTATTTACCTCATTGTTTTATCTCTAAGAGCATTTAAGTATGCATTAGTTAGGAGAGAAACTATTCTAAAATTGACTTAAGAATGGTTTGCTTGTTTTCAAAGTGGAAAGTTGGAGAAAGAAATAAATGGAACTTGTTTTGAATAGGCTCTAATCATGTAAACTGCATTTTAGATGGATTAAGAATAATTCTTTTCATCACTAAAAACAGATGAAAATAAACTTGGTATTTATTTTTTTTAATTATCAAAGATACCCTGAGGAATGGTGTTTCAGTTGTGCTTAGCATGCACTACTCAGTTTCTTAAAATTGTATTTTACTTCTTCCATTAATCAAGCTCAGCTTTTCCTTATTGTTTTACCTCTCTCACAAATAGTCTTTGACGTTACACTTTTTAAAATTGCTTGGAAGATGGTTTCTGAAATGCACTTGAAACTTACTTTATTATAACAGTATTATAACAGTCAAATCACAGCCCATAGTAAAACCTTATTCATCATATATTTTATATGAAGTAGCTGCTGTTACACAAGGATTGGTTATGTCTTCTGACACCAGTACTGTGTTACAAAGAAGTTGGTAAGGAAAGCCCTTGAAAGGTGAGAGACCCCTCTTTTGTAACTACACAGGTTTCTATCCTTGTAGCACTGATTTGTAGAGGATGTATGGTTTGGGGTTCCACTTTCTTTTGAACATAGGCCCTGAATAGCATCTCAGTTTTCTACATACTAAGGTAAAATGAGTACCCTTATTCTTGAGAACCCATGCAACCAAATAGAGAATGGCTGTTGTTTACATCTAGGACATTAAGTCAGCATTGTTGTGGGCACCTTTTCGTGGCAAGATGTAAATCTGTTACTCTAAAATCATACATTATGCCTTCTACATAGAGCATGATTTTATTTTTTTAAAGATTATATTTATTTATTTTCAGAGAGAGGGGAAGGGAGGGAAAAAGGAGAGAAGGAGGGGAAAGGAGAGAAACATCCATGTGTGGTTGCCTCTTGAGCACCCTCTACTGGGGACCTGGCCTGCAACCCAGGCATGTGCTTTGACTGGGAATGGAACTGGTGACCCTTTGGTTAGCAGGCCAGCGCTCAATCCACTGAGCCACACCTGCCAGGGCTAGAGCATGATTTTAAATAAAACTCAACTTTAAGTTTCAGTATGTGATAAATTGTGTAGAATGCTTAAATGATTTGGGTTCTAATTTTCAGATGTCTTATTGCAAAAAAGTGTTAGTTTGGGGTTTTTTTTTATATGATAGAAACCATTTTTGTAAGGAAGGAGAAATGGGTGGGATGTGAAAGTCTCATTTGTTACTTTTATTTATTTTTTATTATTTATATAAGATCAAATGTAGGAGAATAGGAAGTTAGCAGCTACACTTTCAAACACTAGTTTTCTTGATTTACCATCCGCGATTTTATCTTATATTTTAGGAGGCTCACATAGAGGCCTGCTCTCGTTCAAGCCCTGACCATCAGAGACGCTTTATTTCCTTTCGATTTACTTTAATTTGAAACATGTTACTAGTGACTAAGTTTCTTCAGTGGTCGTGAAAACAGTGTTAAAGCAAGCACTGCAGCACTGGGGGGAACGTCCTACTGGCACCTCGCTTATTACAGCGCTCTGAACGATGGATTATTTCTCACCACCGCAGGTTTCAGCTGTTGCTAAGTAAATGCTAAACATTTCATCAATGGATTTGTGACTTGTGGTTGATGGTAATGTAATACTTTGTAAACTAATACTTCCAGGGTCTGATTCATATATACGGATACAGCTTTTTCAGGCCTATAAATGAGTCACAACTTTAAAATGGGCTCTTTCAAGGTATAAAAGTCGCAGTTTGAAAGCATTCAGGATGCATCTGTGATTTGCGAAACATCAATGCTCAGTATGTTTTCCGAGTAAATTGGTGATTAAAATCTCACCGAAAGAAAAGCCAATACTCTCTCAAGCTCAATTTTCTCTTCATTCCTACATAGATATGATTTGTGTGTGTGTATGGTTTTTTGGCTACCTCCTGAGAGAACAATAGGCTTAACATTTATTGGCAAGATGCTTTGAGATCCTGGTTTGAAGAGAGCAATTTGATAATACCAAGAGTGATTATATTCAAGCAGAAAAGATGAGGACCCAGATAGCTCAGAAATTCAGCCTCGCTGGCCTTATGGTGCGTCCATTAGTCCTCCCCTCCTGGCACCCACGCAGATGTATCCACTTCGTGGAATATGGGCTGGAAGTTTCTTCTGACTTTGGAAAACCCCTGTGGTACTTATCTAGTGCATGAGACAGGGTGTCTATGCGCAACCCCGTGCACCGTTCTCATGCAGTTCAGCTTCAGACCCATGGTTTTAGATAAAAAACTAAGAACATAAAGTCTAATGTCAATTCCCTAACATTTGTCTTTAAGAAAAAAAATTTACACATTTCTTAGACATACATGGGGCTTGGATGGAGAAAGCTCAAATTTTTCCTACTTGCCTGCAGGATTTTCTATTTCTTTAAAGTTTACATCCATTATTTTTAATGTTACCTTATTGCAAAAGAACATTAAAATAACAAAAGAAATTTAAGACAAGAAAAGTGCCTTTACATGCAATAAAGTTTGCACATTTGGAACATACATAGAGCTTGGTTAAGTCTGCTTCTATTCTAATAGCAAATTTTTATAACTTTAGTACTTGTGAATGGGCTTGCTTACTGTTATGGGAATTCATTAAGGAGTGAGGTGGGCTTTAGAACTGTATCCCAGAGCTGGCGTTGGGGTACAGAGCACCTGCTGTTTGTCAGGCAGGCTGCTGGGCTTGACTCCCCTGGGAAGGACAGGGTGGACTGTTTGTCCATGACTAGTGCCCTGGTAGAGCAGTACCGAGTCTACTGATGCTTTTTGAGGCCCTGAGGAGGGCAGTGTCAGTCCTTGAACTCTCCCACTCGGCCAGTTCCAGCCCTGTTGTGTCCCTGACTCAAAAGCCCGTGGATTAATAAATAGTCTGGCCACTGCCAAATTCCGAGGCATATTAGAAAAGGCCCGATCATCAGGTAGTCAAACCTAGCATGCTGGCATGTTCATTTTTCTATATATGCCTGATGAATAAATAAAGGAATAAAAAAACTTCACGTGAAGTTTCACCATAATTTTTGGCTAAAGTGTAAAAGAAAAGAGGATTCTTGTCATTCTTGTGGGTTTTTTTTAACAACTTCATTGAGGTATAAGTTATATGCGTATGTTAAGTGTATAATTCAATAGTTGTTAGTAAATGTTTACAGCTGTGCAAATATCACCTCTATTGAGTTTCAAACAGTTCCATCACCCCAAAAGATCCCGCCCGCAGTCCCATCTGTGTTACCTCCCTGCTCCCTGCAGTCCCAGGCCCCCACTAACATGCTGGCTGTCTCCATAGATTTGCATTCCTGAGCCTTTCATCAAAATGGAATTAGATAATACATAATTCCGCATCTGGCTTCTTTTACTTAGCTTACATTTTTGGTGTGCGTCAGTGTTGTAGTGCGTATCATAGTTTGTTCCTTTTTTTGATGAATAGTATTCTGTTGTGAGGATATGGCACATTCTGTTCATCCATTCACCAGTTGATATTCACTTAGAAGGTTTCCTGCTTGAGGCTGCTTTGAATAGGATTTCTGTGAACGTTCTCACAGAAGTCTCTGTGTGAACATATGTTTTTGTTTTTAGGTAGAATATAGACGTGGTTGCACCATTTTACATTACAGAAATCAGCAATATATAAGCGTTCCAGTTTTTTCACACCCTTGACAACATTGTCATCACATATACGGATATGTCACACTGTCAGATGTGTATGTATATTTATTTACATGATCCTGTAGCCATTCTAGCGAGTGTACGGTGGCATCTTATTATGATTTGCAGTTCTCTAATGACCAATGATGGTGAGCACTTTTAATATGATCATTACCCATTTGTATATCTTTTTAAGGCAAAATGTCTATTTAAAATCTTTGCCTTTTTTATTTTTTAAAGATTTTATTAATTTATTTCCAGACAGAGGGGAAGGGAAGGAGAAAGAGAGGGAGAGAAACATCAGTGTGTGGTGGCCTCTCGTGCACCCCACCTGGGACCTGGCCTGCAACCCAGGCATGTGCCCTGACTGGGAACCAAACCCGTGACCATTTGGCTCGCAGGCTGGCACTCAGTCCACTGAGCCACATCAGCCAGGGCTCTTTGCCTATTTTTAACCTGGGTCATTTGTCTACTTAAATTGTAAGAGTTTTTATCTATTCTGGTTACCAGTCCTTTATCAGATATATGATTTGCTAATGTTTTTGGTGGCTTGTTTTTTCATTTTCATTCTTGTGTTTTTTGTGCATGTGGAAGCTACACATACTTGCTTTTCTCTAAATCAGTCTTGCCTTGCCTCCCAAAGCCACATGGGAAAAAAGCCAGCTACACATTCCCAGGGACTGTGAACTCTTTGAAGTGACTTGGTTTTCTTGTTAAGTTCTCGGCTTTACGTGCTTCTCCTTGCTGCCCTTTTCCTATCTTGAAGGCTTGCTTTTTTAGTGACCCCTATTTTCTAGCAGCAGGAAAGAGAGAAAGGAGGAAGGGAGAAACAGCTTTCTAGTTCTTGCATTGCTTTTATAGTGGTAGTAACTATTAAAAAGGAAGTCCAGAGAACATGTCATTTCTATACTGAGGGTGAACATGTTCCTGACTTGCCTCCAGTGCGGATAGTTAAGCTTCTAGGTTCTCTGGGTCTTTTGTTTTCCCCAGTTGAGGCAATACTTTTTATCCATCCACAGCTTTTTTCATGACCAAGGGCACACATTTGTCGCGTGTCTGACCCCATTTTAGGAATGCAGATAAAGATTGTTAAAAACCAAGCTCCCCCTCCCTTGGTCATGCAGCCTCGCTAGATTTTGCCACAGTCCACACCGCGACTTTGGAAGAGTAATAATCTAGCCGTGGGCTGCCCGACCAGATGATCGTTGTTTGACGGTTCTCCGTGGCATGCGTTGTATCACGGTGATGGGATATCATAGTACAACCCCCGGGGATGTGGCAATTGATATTCGACATTCAGTATTCCACAGTGCCTCGGGGGCTAAAGATATTTGAGTGACTACTGCCTAGTATCATTGCTTCCAGGTGTCCTCTCATGGATTTAGTGTTCTAAAGCTTTCTGTTTTACATAACATGTACAATACTATTTTCATTTATGGAATCGTATTTACTATTCTAACACAAGAAGATCCAATTTAAAAATAAATTTGTGCCAGTCAGAGAAAGACAAATACCATATGATTTCACTCATATGTGGAACCTAATGAACAAACTAAACTAACAGGGGAAATGGGGACAGACTCATAGACGGAGAGCAGGATGACAGCTAGTGATAGGGGGGTGAGGCGGGGGAGGGATGGAGCAAAAAGGAAAGAGGACTCACGGACATGGACAACAGTGTGATGATTGCAGGGGGAGAGAGGTGTAAGGGGACTAAATAGTAATGGAAAAGATACAATAAAGATTAACTTTAAAGAAAGTGTTACAGGAACTACTATAAAGGACACATGGACAAAATCAAGGGGGAGGGTGGAGGTGGGGGAGGGAGGGGGCTTTGGCTGGGGTGGGGTGGAGGGATGGGGAGAAAAGGCACACAACTGTAATTGAATAACAATAAAAAAAACATTAAAAAAAATTTGCAAACAGATACAAAAAACAAAAAAGAAAGTGTTTGTAGACTTTGTGGTATCTAATGTTGTGGCTATAGAACCACTTTCAAAACTTCGTGCACGAGCCATGGTGTGTGAGTGTGAAAGCCACAGAGTAAGGTGCAGTGTGTTCAGATCAAGAGGATTTGCAGAAAATCTCTTGAGAGTGATCATAGTGAAAAGTTAAATTTGGTAGCTCTTTACATTTACAGAAAT
Organism: Desmodus rotundus; assembly: GCF_022682495.2. Taxonomy (NCBI): domain Eukaryota; kingdom Metazoa; phylum Chordata; class Mammalia; order Chiroptera; family Phyllostomidae; genus Desmodus; species Desmodus rotundus. Next base: position 147,381,694 of record NC_071387.1, read on the forward strand.
GCTTCTTAATATTTCCTGTGATCGAACACATTAGTGATCATAATTTCTCTGTGTTTGAACAAAACCGGGGCTTTGCTGGGTATTTATGGAGAATTATCCTGAATCTCCAATTATTATTATTTTAAGGGTAGTTTTATGGCCTTACAAAATGAAGCATTTACTTAGTACAGAAAGGTCAGCTTTGGTCAGTAATTTAACGTGGGTTAGTGGTGGCCAGCCCTTAGAATTTCTGACTTTCTCTATTTCTGGAAAGGGATGAGTAGTCTTAGATTTATTACTGTTATTATGGTAGTTTACCTACTGTGCTTTCTACTGGTTAGTAAAGTGCTTTTTAACAAAGAAGTTCTAAGAAGTCTGGGGCTGTCAGTCTGAAGTGAGAGGCCACTCTGTTGGGGTTTGTATTCCTGTTTAAAGATTCTTCGCGTTTGACATCCTGGTAACTTTTGTTCCTCTTCTTATCCGCCATTCACCTACTGTATTACCTGGATCCCGTTCTTTCAGCCCTACCAAGGTCATGGGCATTTATCGTGATGGGCATGTGTTTTGATTGGGTGGGTGATGAGGGACGGTTGGATGGTAAGAGCAGTTCAGGTGTCCTGATGGCAGGTTTGATGTGGTCATGAAGAAGACCCAGAAGAATACGGCAGTCATTCATCACTGCTGTAATATGCTCAAACCCTGTATCCGATACTGGTTGGTTAGGGAGTGAGTTCTCTCTGCAATTTAAAAGTACTCTTTGAGTGCTTGTGGTATCCTACACCCGTGCAGACGGAGGGGCAAAAGCCCCACCTGAACCGACTTCTCATGGATAAAGACCGTACCTGGTACATCTTGATCCGCACGGCCCAGAGCCCTTCAATATCTGGGTCAGATAAGGCCTTACAAGTCATCTAATTCTATCAGGTCAAAAGTACACCAACTACCACGGCTCTGTGAGGACTTGTGGGGTAAATATTTCTGCACAGACATGCACCCATCGGTCAGAACAATAGAAGACTGATCGGTAACACTTCATGAGTTACTTCATATGTTAAAGTTCAACCCTGTAAGAGTCATTTTAAGGAATATTACTAATGGGAATAATGTATGATAAGTGTAGAAAAAATTCTTCCGTCTTTTTTATTTCTAGGAACTGATTAATGGCAAGTAATTAGAGTTTTGCTATTTAGTAAGTTAACAAAGGTTAATGAGGAGCTCTCTGTTAATTTAAGATTTCTTTGAAGCTGGGGTGGAAATAGCACTGGCTGAGTTTTTGAGGGCTGCAGGCACATTGGTGTACAAAACCTGAAACCTCCACTCTGTGCGGCCCCGACAGGTGCAAGGCCTCCCGGAGACATGTCAGGTGGCACAGCGCTGCTTGAAACCCCTCTCAGTGTTCAGTGTGGAAGGGCTTTCATTCACTCTGCTGGAGCACACAGACTTCTGACAGACCTTCTGGGTCTTCTGTCTTGAGTGTTGCTTTATGGGCTCTCAGCATCCGTGTGGCTACTGTCACTGACTGGGATTAGCAAAGAGCCGGTGCAGGGAACCCCACCCTGAGGCGACGTTAGAGACAGCTCCGCAGTGCAGAGCAACAGGCCGCCCACCCAGTGAGTGTCTCTAAAGCTGTATTCCATATTTCTTTCACAAAACTTCCCGTGTTCTGAGATCACTGCTGCTGTCCCTCTGCCATCGGCCTAGGTCCTGTGGTGTGTTTAATGTCATAGGTACTTCCCGGAAGCCTCATTAACAGTCATAGGTGTTAAGTCCCCTAGTCTGGCCTGTTAGAAATGTATACATACATCAAGTGCTGCTCACCATGGTCTGCAGGACTTCTGAAAATCCCTGCCGCAGGAAAAAAAGGAAAAAGCCATCATGAGTTTTAAACCACCAGGTTTAACGTTCTCATGCAATCATATCTTTAAGTAACCACAGCTTCGAAGGGGCCCAAGGAGACTATCTGAAAGATCATGTAAGACTTGTGAAATAAGCCAGGTGGTGAAAGACAAATACCGTATGATCTCACGTATAAGTGGAACCTAATCAGCAAAACAAACAAGCAAGCAAAATACAACCAGAGACATTGAAATAAAGAACAAACTGACAGTAACCAGAAGGGAGGGGGAAGGGAGATAACAGGGGAACAAAAAGGAAGGGTCATCAAGGAACATGTATAAAGGACAATTGGACAAAGCCAAAGGGGAAGGACTGAGGGAAAGAGGTGGGGGTGGTTGGGGCGGGGAAAGTGGTGGCAGGAAAATGGAGACAACTGTACTTGAACAATTAAAAAAAAAGACTTTGTGGATGGCCCTTTTTTTTACCTGGTTTAGTCTTTGTCTTCATCTGTGCATCTTATTAATCACATTTTTTAGGGATAAACACCAGGGAGAACTGGTGAATGGAAATAGCCTTTCCAGTTAAAGCAGGGGTTCTCAAACTGTGGCCCAGGAGCCAAATTTGGCCCACTGTTTGTTTTTGGACAGCTCGTGAGCTAGGAATGGCCTTTACCCTTTTAAATCATTGTGACAGAAACCACATGTGGTCTGCAAAGCCTAAAATGCTTACCTATTGTTTTATGGAACAAGTTTACTGATCTTAAAGTGACATTTTTGTCAAATTTGTTTCAGGCACAATGTGGTAATATGCATTATAAAAGGTTTTTCTGATTTTATTTGGAGTTTCAGACAATGAATTGATATTTATCACAGCTTAAATAAGGAGTTTTTTTCTTTTTCAAATGGTCATAATGTATCTAAGACTAAATATAAACTGCTTTTGGTGACCGGGGATCAATCATGGACATTAGCTTAAGTGATAGGTCCAAGTATCACACAGACTAGTGCCTGCTAGATGCCGCTGTGATCCATTTTTATGGTAAGCAAACACCACCCCCCTGTCCACCTAAAGAGATGCAGCAGGATGTGGAAGAAGTGCTCTGATCTATTGAGGGATCTAGTCTCCGGGCTTTGACCTCATTGGCCTTGAGTAACATCAGTGGAAACACTGAAACGTTAAGAAATCTAATCTGGGAGTTCTGGAGGAACAGATCTTGCAATGAATTTAGAATTCAAACCTCCAAAAAATAATCACTGAACACTGGCAGAATGACTTTCCTTTGACTAGGAAAATACTCTAAAGTCTTCTTGTTGTGTTGTTCTCCACAGTATGTGACTGAGCTATGGGTAAACCTGTGGCTTCATACTGCGTATCGTTGGCATTTGGGGGGCACAACAATCTTTGTTGCTCTTATGTAATAGAGTATTGTCATAAAATGCCATGCTTGTCTTTGTCCTATGGTCTCTGCTTCCAAATGCAGGACTGTTTCTAGCAAGTCAGTTTATGTCACTTAACATGGGAGAAATTGACCAGCAACAGAGTAAAATGATTCCTGTTTGATTTTCTTGTATGAGTCTCTAATAAGTCCTTGTGAGGTTTGTTTTGTTTTTCTTTGACTATTCCTCTTCAACGTTACTACCTTTTCCATAAACATAATGTTCCTCAGAAGAGTATTAAGGGAGAAGCTGTCATTTGGCTAGCGTACCAATCTGGGAAAATATCATGGTTGTTGATAACATTATTTATATTACTTGAAGAACGCATTTTCAGAACTTGTTTTCTAGGAGATCCAGAGCTTTAATGGCAGTTTTGCTTTATGAGAATTGTGTATTATTGTCGCATCACAGCTTTGTCCCTCTTCACTTCCTCGTTCCAGCTGATCCTTCGGACCGGCTGCGGACCTGTCTCCTTCTGGCTGGGCCTGCTCTGACCCCAGAGGATTACAATTGCATAGCAGTTTTCAAGCTCCATAAAAATAATGTTCCCCTCCCTTCGCCAGTGTTTTTGATGGCCACATTTTTCATACTTACAACAGATAGGTGGGATGTACTAAAAATTACAATGTGCTTCTATCTCAAAGCAAGTTTATTTTTTGAATGCTGCAGATTTTTGTACCTTTCCAATACAGCCTCAAATTGTCTTAAACACTTTGCAATCTATTTTGCACATAGCCTTGGCTGTTCTTGTTTAAGCATATATTACATTTGCTTTTTATAGATTGTCTCTGTTGGAAAGGAAGAAATCCTGAGTGATGGTTACTAGTGAACCAACATATTTAGGTGAAATTGTGAAAAAAGAAAAGAAATGAAAAGAAGCCAACATGTGGGTTAAGCCTTGTTATGGTAACTTGCATCTTAAAAATCTTAAAAGAATGTATCTATAACTTGCTTGCTTTTATTTAAATTGAAATTAATCTTCTTGGTATGCTTTGAAAGAAAGCACCCTGTTTGAACCACCCTCACATTTCCCAGCTTTTCCTTGTCAGTACCTAGTCGTCGGTATTCTACTGAAACCATTCTGCTAGTTCATCTTTTCTAAAATCACCACTAGGCACAAAGGAGAAATGTGACTCAGAAAGAGAACTCGCGCTGCTCACGGGGGCATCGCCATAGCGAGAAGATTATGTAGACGTGTCTTACTCTTCTGTAAAAACAGAAGAGGGCTGAGTGTGCAAGTCTCTTAAGGACTAGGAATGGCTGGACAGCCTATATATGTAATTTAAGTGGTGTGTATAATATTATATATATCGTATTTTTCAGACTATAAGACGTACCTTTCCCCCAAATTTGGGGGGGAAATGTGGGTGCATCTTATAGTCCAAATGTAACTTACCTGGCTCGCTGGGGGTTGGGGGGGGTATTATGTTATTTATGTTATCAAATATTTTACCACATTTTTTGCTTCAAATTTTTTTTTTCCTATTTTCCTCCTCTAAAACCTAGGTGCATCTTATGGTCTGAAAAATACGGTAAATAATGCGAATGCCATCTTTTCAGTACCCTGTAGATCAGTGGGAGGTCAGTCCTTCTTGTCATCATGGACATGTGGTGATGAGGCCAAGCCGGTAAATCTGGCTGTATTGTTCTCTGGAGTTTGCTTCGGGCACAGCTATAAGCTGTTCTCTCCGGGCAAACGTAGTGCCTCATAGAACAGACCGTCATCAGAGACTTACAGATACTGACTCAGATTTGACTGGAATTGCTCGGAAAGGAAGTTCTACTAAGGTCAGTTGGCATTTTGCCTAGCTAAAGATTAGCACTTTTACAATCGTTAGAATCCACAGTTTTATGACTTTGGGGGTTTGTTACTGTTGATTGGCCAGGTACTGTCTTAGGAGGTAAACATCACAAATCATATATTGTGGCAAATAAAGTTAAAACAGAGAAATACACTCGACCCCAAGACCCAGCAAACGAGCTGGCTCCGAGCAGGTGTTCAATAAGTTCAGTAATTGTCCGTTGAGAGTCACCTGAAGCAAAGCCCCAGGCACTAAGCCCCATTTTCAAGAACTTTGTAACTGACTCCCAGCTTGGCTGCTCCAGGGCAGGGTGGTGGCTTTGACTTTCTCTGTGCTCCTAGGTAAGACCTGGAACAAAGCCAGCAGTCAATAGTTGTTGAACAAAAGAATCAGTGGTTAACTCTGGAGGTTTTGCTAATTTTTAAGGTCCTGTCCTCAAGTCCTCAGACCTAATTAGATTGGAACACAACTTCCCACCCACACAAGTCCCACCTTCCTAAGAAAGATGTAGGCAAAAATACTGACTCATATGAGTTTAAATGAGGAGACAAAAATCTAACCTCTTCAGAGGCTTAGAAAATGTTTCATAAATTGTTTTCTACTCAGCACGTTAGAGTTGCTTTTAATTATATTAAGATCTATTTCTAAAGATACTCATTTATCAAGAGGAAAATAAATGCTACAAATGGGTCCTGGAGCAGACACTGAGATGAGATAGAAAATCCCCATACATTAGCTCATTTACAGACAGATAACATATGTGTGTGTGTATACATATATATACATGCACATACATGTATACACACACATCCATATACACACACACACATGCATATGTATACATATACATATTCTACTTGGTTGTGGGGAGCATAAGTATGAGAAATGTCATAGTCTTTGACCTCTAGGAATTTGCAATAAGTAGGGTAAATGTGTCAAAAACTATAACATGAGCGAGAATAAGATAAGCACTGTAGCTGAGGAACAAGCATGAGAATCATTAAATCATAATTTAAAAACTTAAGGGATGACTTCCTAGAGAAGCATACACTTGATTGGGGACTTAGAATTTCAAAATGCCAAAAAGTGAGGAGGTCTGGCCCAGATTGAGGAATGGCCTAAGTAAGGGGCGTGGAGAAGGGATAGCGCCGGGCATGGCCAAGGGGCACCCCTGTCCACAACAAGGACTTTATGAAGAAGAATTACAGGTGGAGAGTAGCTGAATCCGCGCCGACCTGCAGGGCAAGCAGGCGTGCAGGTCTCAGTCTACAGGGCTGTTCCCAAACACCTCCTTCGTGCTATTTGTGTCGTCTGCGTTGCTTTTCATTAGAACTTGCATTAAATTGACATTTATTTTTTTAATACATTCACTTTAAAAGGCGATTACTATCACTATGTAAATAATAAACCTCTATCACCTGCTCTAAATAAATCCAGAAACCCAGCACTGTTATTAAATTCTGATTTGACCTGTTCCTTTTCCACTGCTCTAAGCTGAGCCCAGAGGCTTGTTACAGTGGGAAATCAACAGGTGTTTAGGGGGTGCTCTTGACTTACTAGCACTAAACTAATGTTTTTTCTTAGATGTATCAGAAGGATCAAAAGAGGATCAAAATGAAAATAAATGAGTAAAAGATAAGGTTTTTAAAAAAATTCTGAACCTCTGTGCTAGTGAGATTCATCTCAAATACCTCCCAAGCCCTTGGCCTGTGCCATGCCCGATTCTGTACCTCCGGAAACTCTGCTCCAGACTCGGAGAGGGCCTGAAGGCTTTTAGGCCCACGAATAATAGAACGGCCGCCGGTACTTTAGAAGGAAAGCCCTGGCAGGGGTGCTGTAAAGGGCATCCGGGAACAGGGAATCCACCTCAGAGGCTATCACAGGATCGAGAGCAGAGGAGAGGAGCCTCGACTAAGGGACGATTCCTCCATGTGCCAGATACTGAGAGAGTCGTACCCAGCCACGGGTGGGGGTCAGAGAGAAGGCTTCGAAGAAGAATCTGAGATTTTTAACTGATATGATATGGTGAAGGTTGTTGGGACTTAAAGATATACTGAACACAGGAGGAGAGGGTTGAAGAGGGAGCAATGAGGAATTTACTTTGCAGATGCCAGAAAGGTGTTGAAAGAAGAGAATAAGGTCCTTAAGACAAGTGGGCCAGGTGCAGTGGATAGGTACCACATTTATCTTAAAAGATGGGAAGAGGGGAGGAGGGAAGAATAGGTGAAGACTCAAAGGGAAATTATGGGAACTCCCATCAGATGACCTTTGGTCTCTGTGAAATGGAAGATAAAGCTTTGTATGCAAAACAAGCTTCGTAAAGACGGAACAATCTAAAGTCAGTAAAGGAGAGATATTCTGTTCTACCCAAGGCCTTGGTATGAATAAGGAGCTTCACTGCTCTGCTTTTAAATATTAAAAGTACTAATAAATCTCAAAATATTTCAACTTCAGATTCACATGACGACCACTAAGGAAATTCAGCTGGAAACTAATATACTCTGATTCTTGCACAAATGAGATCCCCAATTCTGTGTGACCTGCACCCACAGTCCTAAACCACATGCATCCACACATCACAGTCACAGGATTTTTGAAGTTTAGGGACGGAAGTGATTTTCAAGGTGACCTGCCCAACTATTAATTTAGTTCTTGAGTCCTGTCCACCCCACAAAGTGTCATTCCAGCCATTCTCGGAACCTCAGAGGGTGCCCTTACCAACTCCTGCAAAAGCCTGTTCTTTCCTTGGACCAACTTACTCTACTTTTAAATATACTGACATCCCTCAGAGTAATAGGTATAATAGAAATGACTTTAGTGCCTTACTGGCTGGCTGCACCTGAGTTTCTAGGGGCCACCTCCTCACCTCCGTGCCCCGCTGAATCCGTGAGACGAAGTGAGAGTCAGCCTGAGACTTTTGTTAACTGCTGCAGAGTGTCCTTGACAAAAATGTGGGGTTGCTTCTGCTGGATGATGTTGGGAGTCATTTAATTAAATATTTACAATGAAAGACCATTTGAGTACAGATTGGAAGATGCATTGTATTTCTCTCTGAGGAGTTTCGAAAATACTCTCATTTCTAACCTACTTAAGGATCTCCGCTCATTTCTACCTGGGGTTGCATACACTACTTAGGCTATTCGTGTCGGTCCACCCGATCACAAGCTATCTAAAGCAGACGCGTTTCTCTTTCATACACCGCTTCCTCTATCCATCTGTCCACTGCACCGTGCGAGGCTCTCCTCCAGGTCTTGGTGAAGGACAGGGACAGGTTGTCTGCATTGTCCACACTCCTGTGTAGATGAGTCAGCGGCCTAGCCCAGTGCTGGGCACATTGTGACTGTTCCGTGAGTAGCTGACAAGTCAGCAGAACGTGTTGGACAGTGGCTTAGAGAATGACAAGCTCTTTTGAGGCTGCGTGGGAAAGGTGAGGGAAATGCCTCACAGAATTTAAGGTTTTGAAACGCATTCAAAAACAGATAAAAATGGTGCCTGTGCCTAGCGCTTGGGGACATTTGAGTGCCACAGGGTGAGGATGGGTAAGAAAGCAGTTGGAGGGACAAGTGCTGATGCCTCGCTCTCCTCCAGCCTCTCCCAGAGTCAGTGGCCCCTTCAGTGTAGCCTCTTACCTGCCTGATGAGCACATGGTTTCTGTTTGGGGTCACCTGGCTGCCTGCACAGCTGATGTCACAAAGAAGAAAAGCCAGTGGTAAAACACTTATTCTCAAAAATGTTGGAATGGGGGACACACGAGTGAATAGGTGCAGGGCTGAACTGTCCTGCAGTGGTGTGGGAGGTTGGCGAACACTGACACACGTGTATCATGTATTGCAACTGTCACTGTGCGTGTCTTTCTCTTTATCTGCCCCTGCTGCTCACACAGGTTGGCAGCTCAAAGAGATGAGTTCCAGGGCCGGTTGTACTTGCTCTCCAACTATAGCACCTGCTTCTGCCCCATCACAGGGTCCCTGTCCTACTCTGTACCTTCACTCTTCACTGTCCTCGTAGCAATAGATTCTGCCTGTTGGCTCCTCAGAGCACAGTTTTCCTTTATTTCGCATGAGGGAAAAATTTGCAACGCTTTGAGAATGAATCTCAGTGTCCTCATTCAGCCTCTACCAGAATTAGCCAATAATTTTTCTCCTAAAATAACTGGAAAACAATTTTCTTATTATTGTCAGTCAGGAAGAACTAACCCTGAACTTTGATTTGCAGGGAAAACAGAGAGCATGTCGCTCCCTTCACTTATGACGGTGATATAATTGTGTATGACCATATGTGAGCTTTACTCTCGCTAGCTTTGGTGATTCCAAAACTTCATTGACAAGTCCAGAAATTAGGAGAAATGGAAAAATTAGGAAAGCTTGTTTCATGCATACTTCTAAATGTATACCAGTCTCTTTTGTATTAAATAATTAACATAAAGGAGTTTTTCAGAATTAATTGGGAATTATGTTATCCAGTTAAAGCACTTATGTTTTGCCTTTATTAAAGTTTCACAAACTAAGAAGGATGTAGACATTTTTGTTAGGATTTTAGCTGTACTGCCTGTCAGTACCCAATGTGCTGGTAGCTGTATTGAGAGCCTCCTTCCTATGAACTAGAGTTAAAAAAAATACACATGAAAAGTGGATCTGATTTACTCATTTGCAAAATGAAGAAGTTGGACTACCCAGTTCAGTCCCTCCCAGCTCAAAGGCTGTGCTTTGTGCTCTGGGGGGATTGGGAGGCTGTCGGTAGGTGCTCTGGAGATGCGTCTTCAGGACGGTGATGGAGTTTGTGATCCATCGACGTTACATAGTGCAGTCAAGCAATCTGCAATCTAATGATGCCTTGTGATAAAGAGTAACAGTTTCCCTGTTCTCAGGGAGGCTTGCATATATTTAGATAAACTACCAAGATGGGAGCTTTGTGAGATAACAATGTGTGCTCTGCCTGGTGCCTAGTCATGCTCATAACTCTTTGCTGAACTACCCTGGAAAATAGACATCAGTATCCCATACGTTCTAAAGAGAGGAGATATGGCCTTCAAGAGGGTGAACATTGGTTCTTGAGGGAATGAACAAACTTTATAATTTATGTCTAAAATTCAAATATACATAAAGTATAAAATTTGATCCATAGTATCCTGTGGTATTAAAATATGTGGGGTGATTAGGAAAAAAAGGGGGGCTCCTTGGAGGGTGATTAGGAAAACAAGGGGGTTCCTTGGCGCAGGTGATGTGAAGAAGTTGAGAAATACAGATTATGCTCAAGTTGTAGCTGGAATGTCTGAGGCTCAGAAAGTTGAGGTGGCCTGACATGGATACCTGGCGAGCAAGGGGCGTGGCTAGCCCTTGGGCCCACCCAGACTGACCCCAGAGACCACTATGCATGTCACACTTTCTAGCTGACTTTGTTAGTTGGCTGGCAGGGGTCAGCAGTGCAGGCTTTAGGGACTTCAGATTAGGTATTATGTTCAAATGTTAGTGGAGGCACTGGGGAGGCAGGGAGGGTAAGCTCCCTATGTTCCTGAACGGTCTGTTGCATTGTTCAGATGAGTTGTCAGTACTGGTGCATGTACTAAATTCATTTTACTTATTTCTATGACAGCCAAGGTGGAGTGTGTGGGACACACACTTTATAATATATATATACTTTATATACTTTATATATATATATACTTTAAAGTATATATATATATACTTTAAAAAGACTTTCAGGGCCTCTGAAAGACATGCCATCGTAAAGGTAAGGCCTGTGTCACTGGTCTAGGGAAAACCCACACAGGCAGATCACTGCACGCATTTGCAGCCTTCCAGTAATTCATTAGTTCTCAGCACCTGAGACATTTAATGCACCTAACCGAAGGAGCCACTGACTTCCCATCACTGAATTCTTGTGATAACTCCGGATATCCTTTCTGCTAGTTAAGGACACCGATTGAGGTGCTTTATAAGAGCAGCATTGCAGTTTTGGGTCCCGTATATGTATAATATGAAGCCAGAAGCTCTGGGTTGTGTTTACCACGAGTGAGACCCAAGTACAACACGTCTCCTTGGCGACATGTGCTTGTCCTCAAAGCCTGACCATGGAGGTATTTTCCATTCAAGTCACTTAAGGGCACTCTGCCAACCATCTCTGATGCTCCTGACTTCTGGTGCTCCAAGTTAAGAAAAGGTTAGCAAAGAAACACAATTAGTGCGTTTTGGACTTAGTCTAATGAATGTAATGATTCAGCATGGAAATTTCTAGGATAGTAAAGAGAAAAGGAGGGAGAGAAGGTATCCTGAAATGGAAAGGATTTAAAATTTCAGAGCCTAGCAGGCTGGTCTTGAGAGAACTGCAAAGGGAAAATGTGTTTAAATTGCAACAGCAATGTTTCAGGTTAAGTGTAAGGAGAATAAGTACCTTGGCAGTGAGAGGCATTGGCTACTGCAGTCTGTTATTATCAAGGGAGGTAATGGCATAGCCTTCTCTACGGCTCTTTAAATATAAGATTGATTTCTCATCAGCCTGGAAGGAAGTTGGGATAAGCCTATTTTGAAAGCAAACACAATTTGCCTTGGTTTCTTATGTCCAGTGGGTCTCTGATTTTTCCTTTTTTTCAAAGCAATTTTATATATTGAGTTGAAGAGAAGCAGTATAGTAGTTGTAGCATAGACGCTGGACCTTGAGGCTTCGAAGTCCAGCTCCACTGCCTACCAGTGGCGAGACCTTGTGCATTTTACCTAAATTCTCTGCCTCTGTTTACTCACCTGTAAAGTGGGGTAAAAATATATACTTGATATGGGTGTTATGAGGATTCAATAACTTGATATTTTTTAAATGCCATGTAAAGGTTTTTATTAAATAAGATCTTTTAAAGGTTTGCTATATAAAGACTTTATGTCATCTTTATTTAACAACTTAAAAAGACTTATCCAGTGCCTTTGAAGTTGTATGCATATATTACGATATATCCAGAAGCACATTATTTAAATAAGCTTTTGCATGGTTTTAATGCATTTCATGTTTAGAGATTCAGGTATTTGCGTAGTATGTTTGAATTATCAGGACAGCTTAAAGAAATAAAACCTTCCCCCCTTTTAATGCTTTTGGCAACCGGACAGCTGTGGGTCGGATGGTGTGTTGGTGTTACGTTCGGTAATCTAAACGGGCTGCCTCTGAGGACACTGCTTTTCTGGAAACTTTCTTGGGTGGTGGCTGCCTTCAGTTGCACACCTCAGTGACCTCTTTGCTGGAGCTGCTGCCGGAGCCCTTAAGGCCCCTGGTTTCTGCTTGCAGACCAGTGTCTCTCTCCCTACTCCTTAAAGACTCCAGCACTTTTGCAACACATGCTGTAGGTGCCCCTCCTGTTACAATTCTCTACTTTCCTCTTGGCCACTCCACGTGGTACTTTGTACATTTACTGACTTTTCCACCACTTCAGTCATCATTCCTTATGCTTTGAATGCACACGTAGCACATCTATCACCCTGGACTCCAAGGTCCTAAGCTTCTTGTCCTTGTCTTCTATTTCATCTCATCCACCCAACCTCAGGTGCAACCTTGTCTGTGCAGAGAAGTCTCTGGGATCTTGTTCAAGTACAATTTAAATTCAGTAGGCTGGGCATGGGGCCTGAGATTCTGCATTTCTTACTGGCTCCCAGGTGGTACTGATGCTGCTTGTCCAAGGACCATGACTCTCTCAACTGTCAAAAACATCCCACCTGCAGATCCTGTGGGCTCTCCCTTCAAAATTATGTGCTTTATCCATCCACTTCCCAGCACCTCCTCATTGCCACTCCAGTCCAAGCCACCCCCCATTTCTCATTCTTAAGAGAAAGTAGGTCTTAAAGAATTATCCTGGAACTGCCTTCTACCTGGGCTCCCTGGGCCCACCCCTGCCCCTCTGGTCAGATCCCGGCCCAGCAGCCAGAGACCCTTTAAAAACATAATCAAGCCCTGGCCTGGGTGGATGGCTCCATTGGTTGGAGTATCATCCTGTACACCAAAAAGGCTGTAGGTTTGATCCCTGGTCAGTGCACTTGCCTGGGTTGCAAGTTCGATCCTTAGGTGGGACCTGTGTGGGAGGCAAACATCTCTCTCTCTCTCTCCCTCTCTCCCTTTCTCTCTTCTAAAAAACAATACACATGTCCTTGGGTGAGGATTAAAAAATGTAATCAAGGTCATATAACTTTGCTAATCAACCCTCCAGTGACTTTGATCATACTTCAACAAACCCAAAAGCCTCTCCGTGATCTCTGGCCCCTTCTCCACACTGCTCTTCCTCACACTCATCCCTCCCGCCTCTCCTCGGGCCTTGGCACTCCCTGATTGCCCCTCCTCTTCTGCACAGGCTCTTCCTTATAACAGCCAGCCACTGGATCACATGGCCCTCTTAGGGAGATGGGTCTTGACAACATGATTTAAAATGCTTCCCTTTCCCTTTCTAGATGTTTCACTGTCCACTTACTCTACTCTATGTGTTTTCCTTCATAGCAGTTACTGCCTGATGTTTTCTATAACAAAATATCTATAGTACTTTCTGGGTACCAGTGATGTTCTAAGTGCTTTACAAATACTAATTCATTCACCTTCTTAATAACGCTATGGGATAGCTCTATTATCATCCCCATTTTCGAAACAAAGGAACTGAGGCACCAAGAGGTTAAGTCACTTATTGAGATCATGCGGATATTGCATATTGGAGCCAGAATTGGAGCTCAGCTGTCTGGCTGCAGAATCTGTCTTCTAAGTCACTATGCTATTCTGCCCTCCACTCTTTTGTGATATAAATACATATTTTAGAAATGCTATCTAATACATAAATATGTGTTTCTTATTGCCTCTCCCTCCTAGTAGAATGTAAATTCCATGGGGGCAGGGACTTGATTTCATCTAGTCACAGCTGTTTCCTTAGCACCTAGAACCCTGCTTGTCACATAGTAGATACCCTGGAACATTTATTGGATGAATGAATTCTGCTGGTGTTACTCTGTATTTAAAAGCATTGTTTGGTTGTTTAAATACATTTATTATTAAAAAATATTTTATTGTTGTGCAATTACAGTTGTCCTCATTTCCCCCATTACTTTCCCCTGCCCTACCCACTCCCACATTCAATCCCCCCATTGTCTTTGTCCATGGGTCCTTTATACATGTTTCTTGGTGACCCTTCCCCTTCTTTGCCCCGTTATCCCCCTGCCCCTCCCCTCTGGTCACTGTCAGTTTGTTCCTTATTTCCATGTCGCTGGTTATATTTTGCTCGCTTATTTGTTTTGTTGATTAGGTTCCACTTATAGGTGAGATCATATGGTATTTGTCCCTCACCACCTGGCTCGTTTCACATAGCATAATGCTCTCCAGTTCCATCCACGCTGTTGCAAAGGGCAGGAGTTTAAAGACATTTATGTAAAGATTAGTATTTTCATGAAAGTCTGAATGGGGCCTTTTTTATATTAGAAAACTATATGTTACTTAGGTTATACATTTTTAATAGATCTATTTAACATTACATATTTAAAACCTAGCTTCTCTTAAGAATTTAAGCTCAATTTATAAATCTCAATATACTATTGATAAATATAGTAAAATAAAAAAAAACAAGCAGCTTTACTGTTTCTTTTATTAATGGTTAATTAATTCAAGTTGATCTGACTAAATTCTTAGTCTCATTTACAAATTTGGTTAATGAAATTGCCTTCACTTTAAGTTCTGTTATATTTTTATATATTCATTTTTCTGTTTTAGGCATTTCAAATGCCTGACAAGAAACATTTACAACATAAGCCAAACTTCTCAAACACTTAAATTGCTCTTATTAATCTAATAAACTAGGCTTATAGCAAATCAAATTCACTTAAACATTCTAACACTGTTTTACAAACTTAATCAAGCTATTTAACATTTCAGCATAAAATCATAACTGTAATGGAAAAAATAGATTATTACTAAACTTAACCTAAAAATACCATACAAAACTGTTCACAGACAGCATTATTTTTATTAAACACTAAGCCTAGTTAATATTTAACTATTCAGCCAGCCTTTCTCGGAGTTCTTGCCTCCTAGGCAGGCGGAAGCCCTGACCCAGCTGCCCAGTGAGGTTAGCCAGAGCGCACAGAGGCTCTGCTCATCTGATCTAAGACTCACCCCAGCTGCGCCTTGTGCTTTAGTTGCTCTGAAAGGAGGGACTCAGGCCACCTTCCTCAGATGAAATTGATTCTGATTTCCAAGTCTCACCTTCACGTCCTTTCCTCCCCTGATTCTTCTGAAATTTTTTTCAGCTTTTACACTTTATCGCCACTACTTCCCTGACTGTGTGATTTAATTCTGCCTCCTTTCCCATTGCTCTGACTGACACCCGTGAGTCATGGGAATGACAGTCTTTATTGCTGAACTGTGTGCATTTCAGTTAATTAATGTTTTAAATGATAGCTTTATAGAGGTGTAGTTCAAATGTATCAGTACTCACAGTGTACATCAGTACCCCCTTCTTTTTTATGGCCACTTTAGTATTTCATTGTGTAGGTGTACCACGTTGGTTTGTTCACTCGCCAATTGATAGACGTTGGGGCTGTTCCCAACTTTTGGCAATTATGAAAAATACTGCTATTAACACAAATCATTTTGTGTTAATAGCAGTATTTTGTTTAATCGTTTTGTTTAATCATTTGAGGAGCTTACAGAGAGTTTTCCAAAGTGGCTGCACCATTTTACATTGCCACCAGGGGAGTATAAGGGTTTGAATTTTTTTCAATTTCTTGTAAATTGATATCTCATTGTGGTTTTTATTTGTATTTCCTTATCAGCTAATGGTAGCAGGTATATAATTGCAAATATCTTCTCGTGGTGTGGGTTGTCATTTCACTCTCTTGATAGTACTTTGAAGAATAGGAGCTTTTAATAAAGCCCAGTTTATGTATTGGTTCTCTTGTTGCTCATGTTTTTGATGTCATATCTAAGAAACCATTACTAAATTTGAGGTTATATACCAAAGTTTTCTTCTAAGAGTTGGATGGCATTAGTTCATACATTTAGATCTTCGTCCAGTTTTGAGTTAATTTTTATATCTGGTATGATATGAGTCAAATTCATTCTTATACATGTGGCTATTCAGTGGTCCCAGGACCAGTAGTTGAAAAACTGTTCTCCATTGCGTACTTTGGGCACCCTTGCTGAAAATCAGTTGATGATAGGTGAAGATATAGTTTTTTTCTGGACTGTATTCCATTGATCTCTATGTCTATTCTTATTTCAATACCACTTTGTCTTGATTACAGTTGCTTTGAATTTTGAAATTGGGAAGTGAGTCTACAATGCTGTTCCTCTTTTTTTTTCAGTTACAGCTGACATTCAATATTTTATTAGTTTCAAATGTGCAGCATAGTGGTTAGATACTTACATAACTTAAGAAGTGATCACTCAATAAGTCTCCTACCAACCTGGCAAATTACTTAGTTATTACAATATTGTTGACTGTATTTTCTCGTACTATATTTTATATTCCTGTGACTATTTTGTGACTGCACATTTGCCCTCCACCTTTTTCACCCAGCTCTCCAACCTACCCCCGCCCCTACCTGGTAACCCTTTGTTCTCTGTATCTAAGAGTTTCTGTTTTGTTTGTTCATTTATTTTGTTTTTCAGATTCCACATGTAAGTGAAATAATATGGTATTTGTTTTTTCCTGTCTGACTTATTTCACTTAGCATAATACCCTCTAGGTTTATCTGTGTTGTTCCAAATGGTAAGATTTCATTCTTTTTTATGGATGAGTAATATTCCATTGTATATGTATATGTACCACATCTTTTTTATCTATTCTTCTGTTGACAGGCACTTAGGATGCTTCCACATCTTGGCTATTATAAGTAATGCTGCAATTAACACAAGGGGTGCATCTGACTTTGGAATTAGTGTTTGGGTTTCTTTAGATAAATACCCAGAAGTGGAATCGTTGGGTCATATGGCAGTTCTATTTTTAATTTTTTGAGGAAACTTCATATTATTTTTCATAGTGGCTGCACCAATTTACAATGCTAGCAACAATGCACGAGGGTTCCCTTTTCCACATTCTTGCTTAACACTTGTTTGTTGAATTATTGATGAGAGCCATTCTGACAGGTGTGAGGAGATATCTCATGGTGGTTTTAATTTGCATTTCTCTGATTATGAATGACATTGAGCATCTTTTCACATGTCTCTTGGCCATCTGTCTTGCCTCTTTGGAGAAATGTCTATTCAGTCCTGACCATTTTTTAATTGGTTGTTTGGGTTTTTGGTGCTGAATTGTATGAGTTCTTTATAAATTTTGGATATTAACCTCTTACTGATGTAACATTGGTTAATATGTTCTTCCATTCAGTAGGATGTGTTTTCATTTTGCTGTTGGGTTTCTTTGCTATGCAAAATCTTTTTTTAGTTTGATATAGTCCTATTTGGGGTGGGGTTTTTTTGTATTTTGTTTTTTTTTGGCTCCCTTGCCCAAGGAGACATATCTCCCCAAAAATATGACTAAGAGCGATGTTAAAAACATGTACTGCCTGTGTTTTCTTGGAGGAGTTTTATGGCTATTCTTCTCTTTCAGGATAATTTTGGCTATTTTGAGCCCTTTGCATTCCATATGAATTTGAGGATTAGTTCTTCAGTGTCGACAGAGAAGCCAGCTGGGATTTTGATAGGGATTGCATTTAATCTGTAGATTGATTAAGGAAGTATTTTCTATCTTAACAAGATGCTGATTCATGGAGGTGGTTTTTCTTCCTATTTATTTAAATCTTCCTTAATTTCTTTGAACAATATTTTGTATTTTTCAGTGTACATGTTTTACACTACTCTTTCTAAATTTTCTCCTAAATATTTTGTTCTACTTTGTGCTGTTTTTAAATTTTTAAAGGTCATTTTAGATTTTATTTTATGCAAAAAATTTATGTCACATTGCTACTCAATAAATTGACCAGTGAGTAGTATAAGATTTCTCAGTCTGTTTTTACCACATCCGCTCATTTCTCTCAGTCCCCAAATCCCCACCTCTGGCAGCTATCAGTATCTCTGAGCCTGGTTTGGGGGATTTTTTTTAAGGTTGTTTCTTTTGTTTTGATTTTTAGGTTTCACATGTAAGAGAGTTTATGCAATATTTGTCTTTCCCTGTCAGACTTGTTTAACATAGTACTATGCCCTCAGGGTTCACCCCTGTTGTCGTAAATGATAACAATTTGTTCTGTTATGGCTGAGTCATAATTCATTGTATATATATCATTTACATATGATATATTTTTAACTTCTTTACCCATTCATCCCTCGATGGGTACTTACGTTGTTTCCATGCCCTGGCTATTGTGAATAACACTGCAGTGAATATGGGGGTGCAGATGTCTTTACACATTAGTGTTTTGGGTTTCACCAGATAAGTACCCAGAATGTGATTGTTGAGTCATTTGATAGTTCTTTCTTTAATTTTCTGAGAAATTTCCACACTATTTCCCACAGCCACTGCACCAATTTACATTCCCACCAGCAGTATACAGGGTTCTCTTTTTCACATCCTTGCCAATATTTCTTATTTCTTGTATGTTTTGATATAGCCATTCTAATAGGTGTGAAGGGATTATCTCATTTTGGTTTTGATTTGTTATTCTCTGATGATTAATTATATTGAGCATTTTTATGTACCTGTTGGCTATCTGTATCTTCTTTAGAAACATGTCTATTAAGATCTTCTGCCTATATTTAAATTAAATTGGGTTTTTTTGCAGTTGAATTGTAAAAGTTCTTTTTATATTTTGGATATTAGCCCCTTATCAGACATATGATTTGCAAATATCTTCTCCCATTCAGTAGTTGCCTTTTTAATTGATTGATGCTTTTACTTGCTGTGCAGAAGCTTTTGGTTTTCATGGTGACCCACTTGTTGATTTTTGCTTTTGTTGCTTTTTCTTTTGGTGCCAGAATAAAAATTATTGCTAAGACCTAAGTCAAGGAGCTTAGTGCCACATTTTCCTTTAGGAGGTTGTGATTTCAGGTCGTACTTTCATGTCTTTAATTCATTTTGAGTTGTGTTTTGTGGATGGTATACAGTAGTGGTTGAGTTTTATTCTTTTGTGGGTTGCTGTCCAGTTTTCCCAGCACCGTTTATTGAAAAGACTCTCTTTTCCTATTGTACATTCTTGGCTTCTTTGTGATAAGAAAAAGTCGACCATATATGGGTGGGTTTGTTTCTGGGTTCTCTATTTTGTTCCATTGATCTCTATGTCTGGTTTTTTGTTTTTTGTTTTTTTGCCAATGCCATACTGTTTTGATTACTGTAGCTTCGAAATATAGTTTGAAATGAGGGAGTGTGATGCCTCCAGCTTTGTTCTTCTTCACAAGACCGTGTTGGCTATTTGGGGTCTTTTGTGGTTCCATACAAATTTTAAGATTTTTTTCTTTTTCCGTAAAAAATGACTTTGGAATTTTGATAGGAATTACATCAAATTTATACATTTCTTTGGGTAGAATGGGCATTTTAACGATATTGATTCTTCCGATTCTTGAATATGGAATATTTTTCTATTAATTTGTATCTTCTTCAATTTCCTTCATTAATGTCTTGTAGTTTTCAACATACAAGCTTTTCATTTTCTTGATTAAATTTATACCTATGTATTTTATTCTTTTTGATGATATTGTAAATGGGATTGTTTACTTAATCTCTCTTCCTAATAGTTCCCTATTTAGTGTATATAAATGCAGGAGATTTACCATAATTTGCTGTGTATAATGCACACCCATGTTTTTGGCCCAAACTTTCAGTAAGAAAATCGTTTGTTTTAACTTTTTAACTCAATTTTTATTTACTTATATTTAGAAACAAAACTGATTATCATGTTCCAGGTTATTATTTTGCATATGGATATCATTATTGCTTTCTAGAGTTACACTTCTAATGCATAAGCATAAATAAAACAATTAAAAACATTTATATAAGGTATGGAATTAGTACTACCTATGTATAATGTGCATCCTTATTTTTCCCTCAAAAATTTGGAAAAAAGGGGCACATTATACACAGCAAAATACTGTATGTATATTGATATTTGTATCCTGCAAATTTACTAAATCTGTTTATTAGTTTTAACACTTATTTAATGGTGTCTTTAAGGTTTTCTATATATAATATGTCATCTGCAAATTGTGACAGTTTTACTTCTTCCTTTTCAACTTGGTTATCTCTCATTTCTCTTTTTTGCATAATTGCTCTGGCTAGGACTTCCAACACTATGTTGAATAACAGTGGCATGGGGGCGTAAGGTGGAGCGTAGGGAATGTAGTTAACAGTATTGCAGTAACTCTGCGGTGGGTGCCAGGTGGGCACTCAAGTTATTGGAGGGAACACTGTGTAACAAATATAAATGTTTAGTCCTCTCCTCTCCTCTCCTTCCCTCCCCTCCCCTCCTTTTTTTCTTTCTTTCTGCCTACTAAGGTGCCAGAACATCCAGTACAATGTTGAGTAGAAGTGGAGAGAGTGGGTAGTCTTGTCTTGATCCTGATCTTAGAAAGTGTCCAGTCTTTTACCAGTAAGCTTGATGTTAGTTGTGGGTTTTTGAGAAATGGCCTTTTACAGATTGAGGACATTCCCTCACATTCTTAATTTGTTCAGTGTTTTTATCATGAAAATTGTGTTGGATTATGCCAAATACTTTCTCTGTGTCTATTGAGATGATCAGGTGATTTTGTTTTTTATTTTGTCAATGTGGTATATTTTACATTAATTGATTTTCAGATGTTAAATCAAACTTGTGTTTATGGGATAAATCCTACTTGGTCATGTTGTATAATTTTTTATATATATATGCCTGGATTTGATTTGCTGGTATTGTTTGAGAATTTTTGCCTCCCTATGCATATGAGGTGTTGGTCTATATTTTTTGTATGTCTGATATCTCTGATTTTGGTATCAGGTAAATACAACTAAGAGTATGAGATAAGAAATATTCCCTTTTCTTCTGTATTTTGGAAGTGTTTATGAAAAATTGGTATTAATTCTCCTTTAAAATTTTGGTAGAATTCATTGATGTCTTTTTAGGACTCTCCTTTGGATTTCTGTTCCATCTTGCTTCTTCTTAAAATTTGTGATAAATGTGACTATCTGAAACATCAGTGGTTACTTGAACTGTTTTTAAAACACTGTGGCACTTTTCATTACTGTTGTGGAATGAGCAAGAGCACTCAGAGGAGACCCTTAGAGTTGTGTATTCAGTGATTTCATGTGGGGGGAGGGGCAGACTCACCTGAACTATTCATATCACATCATGCCTGGTAGGGTGCTTTATCAGGTTCTTGTTTTATCTTTCTAATCTTTTCCCCTCAGTTTTTAAGTGTACTCTTTAGTGGAAGTATACAAAATTAACTTTCTGAATCTTTCCTAGTGTAGAAGCCCTGTGAGACTCGAGGAAAGGTAAGTTTCTCACTTCATAAACTACAAGAAGAGCTTTCTTGTCATGGGGTACGAAACTTCGAATGTGTCCTTCTAAATGAACCAAGTGAGAACGTACATGTAGCCTTCCAGATCCCGAAGTGATCTCTGTTTGCCACAGCATGCACGTCTCCCTTACTTTCTTCCATTTTACCTTTGATCTTTTCCCAGAGCATACATAGTCTGGAATGTCCCTGAATTCTAGGTCACCACGGTTTCTTCTTTGCTGCTCACCAAGTACTTTTGTGACCTTGCTATTTCTTTGAAATGTTTTCTAATTAATAATAGCAACACAACTGACACGCGGCTGCAATGGGAGGGTTCAGACTGCAAGGGAGAAAGCAGAGAGACATAAGGGAGAGACATTAAATAGGGCTGCATGGGGGGCGAGTGGGATTGGCCAATGTGTGGTTTGTCCAAGAGGTGGGGATGGTGGATTACAGGTGACAAGGTCCATCCAAGGACCTATTCTGGTATTTTTTGGCTTGTAAACTCCTATCAATCCCGTCCCACTTTTGTTAAAGTCTACATAATGTTAATATTGGTCTCAGGGATTATAAAGTCTGTTCCCTGAAGCTGTTTTACTTCAACTGTTGATAAAAGCAATATAGAAAAATATTTTTAAAAAATTTATTTTAGAGACAGAAAGAGGAACGGGGAGGGGAGAGAGAAACATCGACCTGTTGTTTCACTGATTTGTGCATTCATTGGTTGACTCTTGTATGTGCCCTGGCTGGGGATTGAACCCACAACCTTGGCGTATTAGAGCAACACTCCAACCAACTTAGCTAACCAGCCAGGGCTAAAAGAATATTTCTTGTATATGCTGATTTATCTTGGAATATGTCCTCACAGCTTTCAGTAAATAAGGTATTCCCCTGATAAGTCTCTTTCTTGCAAATATTTGAAGATTGGTTTGGAATGCTAAGGAATAACCTTATTAATAAAGTGGGGGATGGCCTAAATGACCTATCAGCCTTTGGATACTTAAGTGTTTTATTCTGTTTAATCTTTTAATGATGGCTTTTGGCCTAGTTAACACTGTACCATAACAGAGTGAGTCTGTCATAGACATATCTAGATAATTTAGTAGTATTAATTTAAAAGTGCTATTTCAGAAATTGAAACACATCATAATGGGCCTTTGCTTTTATGAAAGGGCCATGGATGGGTGAGAAGATAAAGAAGAGCTAATGTGATACCTCAGGCCCAGTTCGGTCACAAGTTAGGAATAAACCACATTCATTTCAGCGCACTGAAGGGCTGGTCAGTGATTACTCTTGCCTCCTCTCTTTCTTTATATCTTTCCTATTTATCCAGTGAAAATATGATAGCTCTTTTATCTGTATTCAGTCTCAATTGTACAAAGTAATTTTGTCGTACTGTGGTTTTTCATTTCACTCTCTCAGTTTTATGGGGATTTTCTCATTAGAATAATAAAAGAATGTCTTTTAATAACAAATATAAAGTAATAAGTGCTTTAAAGAGATAAGCATTAAATGAATCTTCTACATCCATTACAGGGAAGTATGAGGTCTTTCAGACTTATTTACAAGATATTATTCTCATGGAATAGTTCATATTTCCTAAAGAATAATTCTATTCTGCTCCTCGAACCTACAAAATACTAGTTTTAAACACTTTGAATGCTTTAGAACAACATGCTTTTAATATAAATTATTTTTAAAACATAGGTAGAATTTTTACAGGATCACCTAAAAAATGACCCAGAATCACTGTTAATGCTCTGTCTTTCCTAATGTATTTTTAAATGTTTTATTTCTGCTTTTTGACTTTTCGTTGTTGAGGACTGTAATAGGATAGAATCCAGAGCTGCCGGTGAGGTCTTGAGGATGCACTGTGACAGGCAGCACGTACTTGGTTCATTTTGAAGGACCCATTAAAAGTTTCCTACGCCACAATAAGCAAGTTTTTCTTGTGGTTTATGAAATGTGAAGCTTACCTTTCCTCTAAGAGTCTTACAGGGCTTCACCGGCTCCATCTTTAGCCACTCTCATCTCCCCTCCCCTACTTCGTTGCTCTGAATACCAGAGAAGCCTTCTGTTTATTTAGGCTCCTCAAAAAAGCCCATTCAGTTTTATTAAGTACAGTTGACCCTTGAACAACATGGGTTTGAACTTCATGGGGGCACTTACATGCAAATTTTTCCCAGTAAGTATGCAGTTGACACTGCATATCCCCAGGTTTCACATCCACGGATTCAAGCAAGCTCAGATCAAAAACAGTGTCTTGGATCTGTGGCTGGTAATCTGGGGATGCATGCATCGTCCCATGTCATTTTCTACACGGAGTCAAGCCTCACAGATTTTGGTGTGCCCGAGGGTCCTTCAGCCAGTCTCCCAGGGGAGATGACCGAATGCTGAGGAATGACTTGTAGTTAAGTTTTGGGGGAGTCAAAAGTTAAATGTGGATTTTTGACTACAGGGGGTGGCTGGTTGGCGCTCCTAACCCTGTTTAGGGTCAGCAGTGTATGGTTTGAAATGTGTCTGTCTTTAAAAGCTATATAATGTTTTCTGTGGGTGCATGTGTTTTTAATTTTTATTAATAGCCTTGTGTTAATAGACCTTATTCCATTTCTTTTTCCTTCCCAACACTGTTTCAGGATTCATCTATGTTGCTGCTTGCGGATCTAGCGGATTAATTCTAAGGCTGTGTGGTACTCCATAGCATGCGTTTACCGGGCTTTTCTCCCGGTGATGGACGCTAAAGCCATTCTCTGGTGAACAGTCTCATACATGTTCTTTCCTCCATCTCTTCACAAGATTAATCCCAACTCCTCATTTAGATTTTACTCTCACTTCCTCAAAGTCACGTTGCCTGGCCTTATTAAAACCCTACTCCAGTTCCTCATCTAAATTAGGTCCCATATGGGCTCCTGGGACATTCCTTGAAAATATTCATTTTACTTTTCAACTACAGTTGACTCTAGAATAACACAGGGGTTAATCTGCATGTAAATTTTGAATCCCCCAAAACTTAACTGCAGTCGTTTCTAGGTGTCTGCAGGAGATTGGTTGCAGGGCCCCCTATAGATACCAAAATCTGTGGGTGTTCAAGTCCCTTATATTGGGTTGGCAAAAAAGCCTGTTATGATTTTCTATAAAATAAAAGACACATTTTTCATTTTCACCAATAACTTTATTGATTTGGATATTTGGAGTATGTCGGCTATCTCCTGCTATTGGCTTCTAGTGGGTAGAGGCCAGGGGTGCTGCTAAATGTCTTCCAATGCATAAGACAGCCCCACAGCAAAGAATTATTTGGCCAAAATGTCAAGAGTACCAAGAAACTTCACAAACCATTTTTGACACATTTGATCAGTCACAGTATCTTCTCCACACACTGCACAAATCTTTTTTTTGCATTTACCTTTCTTGAAATAATAAAGCATAAAATATGCTGAAAATGTTGCATTTCTTCCATCTTCAATATTAAAATGACTACACAAAAATTCACCAATTTTGATTTTTTTAAAGATACACACTGATACGACAGCTGTCATAATACAATTTAACAAAATTGTTTTGAGTGAAGTTAAAGACAACTAAGCACTACTAGAGCCATCACACAGAAAAAACTAAACAAACTTTTTGGCCAACCCAGGACAAAATGGCGTACAATACTCCTTACCATTGGCCCCCCATGCCCCCAGATTCCCAAACATGGATTGAAAATACTGTTTTTAACCTACAGTTGGCTCAATCTGAGGATGGAGAACCCAGGGACACAAAGGGTCAACTGTGTGTTTATTGAAAGAAGTCTGTACCTAAGTGGGTCATGCAGTTCAAATCTGTGGTATCCCGGAGTCGATTGTATAGATCATTTGTGCGACCTTTGCTTTGATGACTGTCTCTCCCTCCAGACTGTGAGCTCTTTGACTGCGGGGGCTGCATCTTTTTGGTTCAGCGCTCTTTCCCTACCGTTTAATATGCCTTTCACTCCAACAGCCCTTCTGTATCTGAATCTGGATGTTGCTTGCTTCATCTCTTCAAATTTTGGTTGGGTTTTCTTTTTTTGCCTTTTTGTATGTTTGTATGTATGTATTATTAGTATTACTATTATTATTATAACTATTTTGAAAGCCAAACATGGGACCTGCGTGAAAGTAACTGAGGTGAACTGCGTACCTGTGACCCTCTGTTATTACACAGGAGCCCTGTTGTTGTGGGGTGGGGGCAGCATTCTGTGTCCTATGATGAGGGCCCAGCCTTTGCATGAATCCATGTCCCTGGCTGTTACCTTCACAAGGCCTCCTCAGGTGTTCCTCCCTGTAGGTGAGACGGGAAGGCCAGAGGACCTGGAGTCAGGCTAATTTCCTTCCCCGTCAGACTTTGGAAGAGCTCCAGTCAGATTTTCCCCTTCCCCATTTGGTTAGGCTCTGCTAAAACAGTTCCTATGAGAGCAGGCTTCTGTCAGAGGGAACGACCTGCTCTGAGCTTATCGGAAGATGGTTATTTTTCCCTTCTTCATTCTGGAAGCAGGATGGGATTTTTCTGTGATCTTCCCGCTAAAGGTCCTTATGGAGCTTCTGGAAGTGAAACTCACAATAGGATGATGCCACCCCCACCCCAGACCCAAAACTCCAGGAGTTTTTCTTTCTCCAGCTAATTGCTGCTTAGTCTCCAGCAATTAGTCAATTAGCCCTTCAGAATTCCTACCTGGTGCTGGTGTCAGAGGTGGTTTCTGAGTGTTTTCTGTGTCTGCCTCTGTCTCTAGTTTTCAGGGTACCTATTTGTCCTAGGGTTTCAATTCTCTGCTGGATCTTAGAAGAGTTGTTGATTTTTAGTTTTTCTTGTTGTGAGGATGGGAATGACAACTTCCACGCTCCTTTCATGTCAGACTAGAATGTGGAAGTCTAGAAGCTTTACTTTTAATTACTGCGTAATATTCCACTGTGGGGGTGTATGTCTAACTCTTGACAAAAATTTCTTTTGAAAGAAGAAAATACCTTTTCATGGTATCAAAGAACCAAGTATAAGCACCACAGAATTTCATGCTTTCATTTTTGTCCCAGGAAGCCATTTTATTTTAGATGTTTATAATTTCATTTATTAACAGGCTTGGCTTTTTAGATTCTTCCCATTTAAGCCTTGCCTTCCACACCTTTAGGGATAAAATGGAATGTTAGATGATAATCATTTTAAAGTCTATAATTTTAAATTTGCACAATACATGAACAGAAAGGCAAAGTTTAGTCATCCTTCTATAAGGAATCACCTTCATTTTGGGTTATTTTCAAGAAGGCACAGTTCATTTACTAGAGGAATTAATGAGCACGTGAACTTTCATTTTACTTTTTTAATTAAGCTTCTTTGTAAGGATTGCCTTAAGTTCTTCTAGTCGTTGTTTTCCCCCAGGTGTGGGTTTTTCTCCCTGAAAACCTGGAACAGGTTAGCAGTGTGTGTAGCCTGTTCATTGTAACCTGCTTGCACGTGCTTGAAAAGCTGTGTTTCACGTATCTTGTTTCTAAAGGAATAGTCAAGGTCATCTCGTCGTAGGTGAAAGTAAAATGCCACCCTGCAGCTCATCACCCTCTCACTGGAGAAAAGGCTCTAGTCAGCTGAGGTCATAAATATCAAAGTGGTTATAATACTTGCATTGAGTTTCGTAGTATTTTTTAGGTTTTAGGTGTTCACAGGTGTAATAGATTTAGGAATGGCTTTCTATCCAATTTGAGGTAGTCGGTCACACACTTCAGTGAGTGGGTGTGGTAACACACAGCTCAGGTGCTTCTCTTTCTTCTATGGAACCGTTAAACTATCATTAAACGAGGAGGGCAGAGAGCACCTTAAATTGAACACTCTTGGTTTTACTTGTATGTAATGTGATTAGTTGGCTAAGACCTTAGAAAATCAACCCCGTGAAGTCAGCATTGAAAGTCACGGCTTTTGGCCTGGATATTTATGCTGGAACTCCCCCTGGACACACATATACCTGAGAGTTGTTGGTTTTTCATTCTCCTGGTACATCGTTTCTCCATCTTTTGTACTACATCGAACGTTGACATTTAATGAAAGGCCTGGCTGTAGATTTTTCATTTGGTTACATGCAGATGTGTAAACATGAAAGGAAAGAAGATGCAATGAATCGTGTGTTTCCACTTTCCAGGGTTATTTTCATATTCTATAGATATTTTAAAACACTGGTGTTCAATAGAACTTTCCACAGTGATGGCTCTGGTTTTTGCACTATTCAGTATGAACCACCAGCCATGTGTGGTTGCTGAGCCTTTGCGATGTGTTTAGCATTATTGAGGAAAAGATTTTAAACTTTTATTTACTTTTAATTAAATGTAAGGAAGCACTTTTGGCTAGTGATTACCAGATTGGACAGCACAGATTTATGTATTTGTTTGTTGGCTGGCTAGTTTTTTAATCTTTATAAGATTGTGTGTGTGTATCTGCATGTGTCGTAAGAGAAGCCGAACTTAGAAAGCTGTCCAGAAGAAAAATTGGCACAAAAACTATACAACTGGTGTTATATAGAGAATCTATAAGAATTGTCCAAGAGATAATTTGAAACATGATACATTTGGTACACAGAATTGAATGGACTTCTTCCCAGAACAATGGAAGAGCAGTCTAGGAATTGAAAACAGTGTCTGCTAGAAAGAGGGAGAAAAGTGGACAGTGATAGAGAGAGCAAACGAGGATGTGGATGCCTGTAGGAGTTATTTCTTAAAATTGTATAAATTCTAATTGAAAAAAATACAGTGAAGATTAAATTAAAAATTCTAATTGAGGTAATTAATATTCCTGTGCTGGCTCTCTAATACATTGCGGGGACAGGGGAAGCCAATTTCATCTAGCTGCTTTCTGTAGTGAAGACTCAGGAGTTACAGTAACATAAACAATGCTCTGCAAAAATCTGTTAATTCTTTCACAACAGATAACCTCCGTTCAGATTAAAGATAGAAAGAGCTAAAAGTAGAAAATGAAAAAGTGTTAAGATTTGGAGACAACTGAAAGTGTTACATAATTCGAATCCTTGGTGATGAACACAAAGGTTTCCCCACTGTTTGTGGTCCTGGAGGACAACTGGAAATTGAAGAACCAACATTCTTGTCGGACTCCCTGGTC
Organism: Desmodus rotundus; assembly: GCF_022682495.2. Classification (NCBI taxonomy): domain Eukaryota; kingdom Metazoa; phylum Chordata; class Mammalia; order Chiroptera; family Phyllostomidae; genus Desmodus; species Desmodus rotundus. The sequence continues at coordinate 147,410,267 of NC_071387.1, forward strand.
TAGGAGGGTTGCTGTCCTCCTAGGAAGGTGGCCAGTTGTGAGTGTGGGAGAGCGTGTGCATTGGGGGTGCGCGGAGAGGGCCGAGCAAGCTGTACCTGCTGATGTTTGAGGTGGAATACTGTCGGGTCGATCAGTAAAATACCTTTTCCTCTCCGAAGCGTTATCACTCCATTACTCTACTAAATATTTCTTGTTCTCCAGTTACATTTCTCTTGCTTTTTTATCTCTCCCAAAAGATTATCATCTAGTTCTGTGGGCACAGTAACATATTTTGACCAGCCGAACCAAAACAAAGACAAAGCCCCACCTTACCTCAGTAAGTTCATTTATTTCCTTTTGCCTTTATCTCCTTCTTCGTGTTTCTAAAGCAACTGTGCAGCTGTTTACTGCCTTAGAGAAAGGAACAGATTGTCAGCAATCTGCCCAATTGCAGTGTTGTGGTCTGGGTGTGACGGTTGTGAACATTGCGACCCCCAGAGAACACACTTACTGTATTCGCGGATGAAAATGTAGTCATGCCACAGTGGTAACATACAGGGAGGTTGCTTAGACCAGTCTGGTTTGGACGACCTCCCTGTGGACTAGCTCCCATTACTCCATGGGGCTGGATGGAGTTTTGGCCAAGTCTGTGGCATTTGGGAGGATTAGGATAGGAGAAAGTATTGAATTCCAGAGGTAGGACATGGCATTATTAGAAAAATATTTTTGTTGCATCTTTTGATGTGTTTGGGACAGGCTAGAAAAAGGACTTAACAGCCAGCATCCCTAATCTCAGGTACCCAAGTGTTCCAGGGACTAGTTTAGCTGCGCCAGCAACGGCAACAACAAACACGGTCTCTGCGATGCTTTCTCCTGTCCTGGGCATGCCATTGCTTTGCTCACTGGTCGTCTTATCTTAGCCATCGGTCAGAAAGAAATTCTGCCCTGGTTTCTCCCCTTGAGTTCTGCCTGCTTTCTCTTATTCTCCTGTCTGAAAACTGTCACTGTTGTGAATTGGGCAACAAAAACTTCAAAGCCCCAGTCTTCAAGTACCTCTTTCAAAGCCCCCATCTTCAAGAATTCACGTGTGTGTGTGTACAATCTTGATGCTTTGGTGGGATTACCAGGAAGGCATGCTTAATAACTTTCTGTGCTATCTTTGTAGCATATATTAGTATCAACAGAGTATAATTACAGCACATTTTAAGTGTAAATTCACGTAGACATTATCGTGCATGGTTTTGAATAAACTTCAGAGGAAACAGAAGCGTATAAAGAATCTGGAATTCCATATTCAGCAACATGGTAAATTTGATTTCCTGGTTACCTTTTACAAAACACCTAGAGGAGCTGGAGAAAGTGAAACTGCACAGCTGGCCATGCCAGGAAGTCAGGGAAATCCCACGTAGAAAATACACAGATGCCAGGAGGCCGGCAAGGATACACTGGCTCTCAGGCTTCAGCTACTCTGATCATGGCAAACAAGAGGTTCGATTTGCTTAGGTCTTTTAAAAAGGGAAAAGCACAGTGAAGTATATGATTTATATTGGAACATGATCTGTATATACAAGCACCTAGCAGCAGATTTTGTAGCAACATGCACAGTTCTGGGGATCACTGTGGAAGTACTGTCTGTTTATTGTATTCCATTCTGTTTTATTATAAACTGCTGGCCATGATGGTGGTTCTCAGTCTTGCCTGTACATTCAGCTCATCTGGGAGCTATAAAAATGTACATTGCTGATCCCATCCTCTGTGATTCTGAATTAATTGGTCTTGGGTTGTAGCCTGGGAGTCAGGGCTTTAAAAACTCCCTGGGTGATTCTAATGGATAGCCAAGGTTGAGAACCATAGCACTAAATTGATTTCACTGCTAATGGGACTTGACAGTAGTTTGAAAAACACCGCTCTAAGGGGACACACCTTTAATGAAAGGGTAGACTACATATAAAATCTCCCAGCACAGAAGGGAACGAGACAAACAAAATCATAGCTATCTCCTGCCTGAGTGGTATGTGCACTTGGTGGGGTTCGGTGTAGAAAGTGGGATCCCTGAACACTATGTAACCACAGGCCCGCTCACACTTGTTTGAATCTATACTACTCTATTACTAATCTATACTAATCTCTACTACTATACGTTGAGACATCAACATTTAAATCCCTGGTAGGTAACACCCTGCGTCACCTGGCAGAAGCAAATACAAATCTCTGCAGAGGAACACACCTCAGTCCATCTCCAGCAGGATATCTTTCCTGGCATAAGACATAAGCCTTTCTCCAACCAGCCAAGGCTACAGAACACATGAGGATACAAACCACCAAGAGAGTAAGCAGAAATAACATACAGAAAAACTGAACGCCATGCCTCTAGGACTTCAAATAGGGAGAATGGGAAAAAGATATATCTAATCTGGTTAAGAAGGATAAAATGAAAAACATAAATCAGAAGTATACTGTCAAAAGACCAGAAAAAGCTTTGAAGTTACCAAACTGGAAACTCAGCGGTAGGTGGCTACTTGGACACTGCTAATTCACAGAGAATTAGTAAACTAAAAAACAGAGACAAAGAAATACTTCTCAAATGCTTTGTATTTTTTGTCTCTAGCAGTAGATGGGAAATATGAATGAAATGAAGAGATATAAGGGAACAACAAAAAGGTTTAAATACCTCAAATGAGACTTTCGGAAGAAGAAAATAGTGAAAATGGGGTACACGGCTTGGAATTTTCTTTAGATTTATGAGATGAAGCCTCAGATTCTGGAAGCCCAAAAAATCTCAAGCAAAGTAAAGAAAAATCTACATGTAGACATGATGTAGTAAGATTACAGAACATCAAGTAAAAGATCTTAAAAGGAATCAGAAAAGATAAGCTTGTCCTAGTGACGGCTATTGCTCTGCGTGTGGACATCTCGGATTAAAAACGTAACAGAAGCTGAACTACTGCGGCATATCCTCAAAGTGCTGGACAAAGGCAACTGTCAATCTAGAATTCTATACCTACCTAAATTTCATTTCAACACGAGGTAAAAAATAAGGCGTTATTAGATCATCAAAATGGGAGGGAATATATTATCAACAGAGCCTCCGAATGTCCTTCAGAAAAGGCTTAGAAATGAAGCCTGCTCCAGGCCGTGTGCCACTCAGGTGGAAGGGGTGTTATTGACCTGAACTCTAAAGTCAAGTGTGTCTTGTTGGATGTTATAAGGATAACCGGCAAAATAATAAAAACTGGGATGAATGAATAACCCCCAAGCAAACAGAGGATAAAAAAATGACGGTATAGAGGAAGCAGAGAGTAGATAGGGCAAATAGAAATTTCAAAATAATATGTTAGAAATAAACCCACAGATACTAGGAATCACGATAAATGAAATTATTAACTTTTTTCATATTATGTCTACATAAAGTTTCAAAGAAATATATCTAAAACATAAGTAGATAAATGAGTTGAAAATAAAAGATTGGAAAAAGATATAGTAGGCAAATACTAATCAAACGAAGGTTGGTACAACTTTGTTAATATTAAATAAAAATAGTCTTTAAAGTAAAAGCTTTATTAGGAATAAATAGATCATTACATAACTAATGGTACAATTCACCAGAAACATATAGTAATTCTAAACTTGTCTGTATATATGGAACTGTATAGCTTCAAAAATACATAAAATAAGACAATAAGGAAACTGTAAGCAGCAATTTACCTGCGCACCACCACAGGGAGAGATTGCTACAACTCAACATTTAATGGGCGCACAGCCCCATATATATGGGAGGTGGGCATATGTGTATATCTCTATATATTTCTATAGGTACCTCTATATACCTATATATATCTATATATAAAACTTGTAGCTGACAATAACACACTTAACAACCTTGATCTAGTAGTATACATGTGTTGAACCCAACAGCCAGAAATTAGTGAACATACATTCCTTTCCAACATTCATAGCATTATTCACTAGTTGACTATATGTCATTGATTCAAGAAATGTCTCAGCGGATGTTATATAATTGGCATCCAAGTGTAGTCTGTGTCTTTAGACAACAGTGCAGAGAAGTTAGAATCAAAATTCAAAGGTAACTAAATCTGAACCGTAAACATTGCCCTTTAGCTTTCCTAATCCCTAGCAATAATGACTGTTTTTTCAGGGAAGAACTCCATGATAATGAGGCTTGTATTCTTCCCAACTATGTGTGTCAATACAGATTTTTCTTCAAAGCAAAAATAGGATCACTCTTATGATTTCATCATTCCGTATTTTTTTTAACTCGGCAGGCTATCACAGATATACTTCCACGTTAGTACGTATAATAGATTACTGATGTAACCTTCTGTCTAAAACACGAACTTCATAAAAGAGCCACATGACCTTGGGCTACCTCACTTTGCTCCCAGTGATCTGTTATCCAGCAGCCTGCCCTTCTGGAATTCAGCTAAGAAAGAATCTAGACTGTCAAAGAGTGGCCCAAAATACAGGTGTTAAAGCTGTGGTGTGCTTTATTCATAGAAAAAAAATAATTGGTGGTTTAAGGAGAGCTTTTCTTCCCTTTCATTAGACAGTATTTCAGTGCAGCTCAAAACCCCATTTCTCCAACAGCCAAAAACTAGAACGGGAAGGAACCCGCCGAAGCGAGGTAACAGCAGTTAGTAACAGCGGGACAGTACAGCAGTCAGGCAAACAAATGAATCGATAAAGTGCCACTACGTTAGAAACCACAGTCCAGCGCGTTGCCATCTGGGGCAAGTTCCCTCCCCGGTGCAGCATTGCTGTCATGGCAGAACAAATATTTAGAGTCACACATAGGAAGAGATAATTTTTATCATGAAGAAACAGGTATCTTCTGTTGTACCTAACCAGGTTTGGAGGATAGGGACATTTATGTGGCAAATTTTGAGGAGAAGAAAAACACAAGCGGTAAAAAGATTTGGTGTAGGTGGTTACCTGGTTATTCGGGATTCAGTAATCAGAAATTCACCTGTGCGAGCTAAACTTTGACAAGACCCTTCGCCATCTAGGACTCAGCTTCCTGTGGCTCAGCAGCCATGCTGTTCAGCTGGGGTACAGGTGTCTCCCTGCACCCCCTTGTAGCACTTTGGTTGAGCACCTGCTCTCTCTAACAGAGAAACCAAATCACTGGAACCAAGGACCGGCCTCTGGAGTCCACAGGCTCGCAGCACAGCCGGCAGACGCGCACCAAGGACAAGCAGTGCAAGTTAGAAAGAGATAAATGCCCGAGAGAGGGACAGAAATTGCTGCAGTAATATGAAATATGTGTCATTTGAACAAGACTGTAAGAAGGTGGAACGGTTGTGAACAGAAGGGGAGATGTGGGACAAGTTGAAGAGAGAACACACAAGTTGGTAATTCCGTTTGAGAACGTAGTGTGTAAAGGTAAGGTCAAAGGGCAGATTGGAACCGCATTTAGAGGACCCCCAAATGCCGGCATATAAGGGTTTGGGGGTGTTTTCTACAAGAGAATGCCTGATTAAATTCTTGAGAACATGGGGGTCTTTAATCGAGTACTAACAGTTGATTTAAAAATTTTCTGCTTCAGTGGAAGACTCGTGGGTTACTTTCAGCATTTGGCCCATAATGTTCATTGTTCTCATGTAGAAAGAACTTGAGAATCATCAGGAGCTTCTTCGTTGGGATTATGTAAGGAATGTCTTGCTTGCTGAGTCTAAATCAGATTGAAGAGTTAAAAAAGAACAAGAACACAAGGATCTCAAATTATCCATTGCATAAAATATTTAATTTCTTATGAATAAGTGGATTTCACTATAATTATTTTTCTGTTCTCAAGGGCTCTCAGGAAAGCAGTTTAATGAAGGATACTGATTTTAGAAGCTTTTAAAATTTTTATAGTAGAAATAATCTGTGTAGGCACATGAAATCAATCCGTGAGTAGCAAGTATTGAAACCCGAATGCAGTTGGCAGACCTCAGATTTACTCAGAATGGGAGGCCTGAGCATGTGGTTGGCAGGAGAGAGACCTAGTTCTAATTCTTGTCTGCAACTGATACTTCTCTCACCTTGGACATTCAGTTCACGTTTCTAGCCTTTAATTTCTTCAGCTATTACATGAGAAGGTTAAAATGGGTGACTTCTAAGATCCTATTATCAGTTCATAAGTATAGGGAAATAAGTCAGTGAATACGCAGAGAAAAACACTGGGGAGAAGAGATGTGAGTTTTAGGTACTGGTACAACTAGTACTTAATGCAGTTGTTTTATTTGTTTGCTGTTTTACTGTGTAAGTTTTGTAGGCTGTTTCTGTCATTTTGTTGCATACTCTTCATTGTTCAGATATAGAAAGAATTTTTGAATCATTAGGCGTGGTTTCATTGGATTTATATAAGGAATATTTTTCTTTTAAAGCCAAATTAAACTGAAAAGTGAAAAAAAGAATAAAAACACAAGAATCACAACTTAGCAAATGCCTAAGACATAGTAGTCTACACATTAAGGAACTTGTCCTTCTGTCTTGGGGAAAGGAGTTAGTAATAGTTGTAATTAGTTTGATAGGTTTATAATTATTGAACTAAAGATAATATAAAACCCAGGTTTTCATAGAATTTATTAAATTTTGTTAATTTGGTAAAGTTGAGACACATTTGCAATGAACAAATTACAACATATCACAACACAAAACAGTTAAAACCTAAGAGCATGAACATTAATATTCTAAGCAATACATTTATTTATCTTACTACTTGGCTACATGACAAAAATACAGCTGTGTTAAGTTTTGTTTATCCTGCTTTTATGTCCCTACTTGAAGCAAATAACATTCAAAATTAGAATTTCTTTACCGGTTAGGCATGTAGGATTGGGACTTCTTGTAATTCACTGTACAAATATTTACTGGGCCCCTGCTAGGAACCAAGTATGGAGCTTGTCAGTGGGGTTTCAGAGGCAGGCCCTCCTTGGGTGCCCAGTGACCAGTGAAAGAGACAAATAAATAACAAAATTTGCCCTTTAACACAAGTGCTGCGGCCTGCATCTGGACTGGCGCCTAAGGAGAGTATGGAGTCCTCAGACGTGCGGGTGTTGAAGATGGGCAGTGAGGTAAGGTCAATTAGAAGCCAAGGGAAAGGAACATGGGTGAATCAGGACACATAGACAAAGCCACAAGGGGTTAGGATCGAGGGCAGGAGACGGGGATGGGGGGAGTGGTGGGGAGAAACTAGAGACAAGTGTACTTGAACAACAATTGAAAAATAAAGCCAAGGGAAAAGTGGCAGAGTTTGGCTTGTAGCGTGGGTGATAGGGAGAATTGTAACGGAAAAGGTGGGTTGGGACCAAATTGTAAATGGCCTTGGATATTTTGCTAAGGAGGTAGGACTTTTCTTTCTAAGCAGTGAGGAGCCATGCAAGGTTCTGAGACAAAGTAACATAGATTTATGTTTTAGAAAGTAGCTCAGAGAACAGGGAGAAGGGTGATGCAGAGTGGTAGGCTGCAGACAGGGAGACTCGGAGGCTGGTCAGATGTCTGCTGCAATGGACTAAGCCTCCATCATCTCACTCCTGGAATAAGGTGGACATGGGAATTCTTTTACTGAATTATTCACTAAAAGTCTATTTTTTGAGCATCTACCACGCAACAGTCATGGCACTAACTAGCAGGGGGCATATAGCTTTGAACAAGACACAGCGCCACCCCTATGGCAAGTATTGAGACTGCAGAAGGGCTGTTACTGGTGCCAAGAGAACATGCAGGTCGGGAGCCTGACCCACCTGTAGGAGGAGGAGGGGTGAAAGCGTTAGGATGTGACTTTGAAGGTGGGATGCAGAGAACCAGGAGCAAGATTAAAGGGGAATTAAGACAGAAGGAGAAAGGACAGCGTGTGCCGAGGCCCAGAGGGGTAAGAACAACACACACCCCATGCATTGCAAGACCTTCTGCTGGAGCTTAAACTGCAAGTCTGAGACAAGCAAGAATTAAGACTGGAAAGGCTAGCAGAGTCCAGACCAAGGGAAAATGGCTCAGTTTGGAAACAATTGAAGGTGGGTTCCTAGAACGCCACAGCTCCTTCACTTTAGGGATGAGGTTCAAGGCGATGCCAGTTGGTTTGAGTTGGGGCAGCTTGGTGTCCGGAGGTCCCTTCACAGAGGAGGGGAATGTGGGGGGAGGAGAGCTGTGTGATACGTAAATGGCACTGATTGGAGAAGGGTACCGTTGGTGTGCCGGGGTGCTGCGCTGGCCTGAGCGTCCCCAGAGCCCCGTGTGCCCCAGCTGTCGTGGTGAACACTGTACTTCCTGTCTCTGCATCCGGTCAGCGGATGAGGACACAGACCTGCGGGAAGCCCGCTGCTCTTTTTAGCTAACCCTCGAATTGCCCTGCAACAGTTTTCTCCATGCACCCCACGTCGCACCAAGCACTGTGACTCACACGTGTGAGTCTCCATTGTCTGTGAATTATGTTCTGGTCCTAAGCCACCATTTCAAAGCCACCAGGTGTCCTTGCTGGTCCCGGTTACTCTCAGCAAAGAAGGTGGAGATGTTTCTTAAGTTGTGTATGATGGAGATCACAACTCAGAATGCAGTGGTGACATAGCGTGTGTGTGTGTGTGTGTGTGTGTGTATGCTCATACATATACAAATGTATCTATATTATATATACACATATATGTGTGTGTATGTATGTATAGGACCCAGCACAAATAATGCCCCTTTTTATTACAAAATCATAAGCATGTAATTCTGTAACATAACAATATCACTCAAGCACCCTATATGACATTGTAGGTGAAATGTTCGAATTAAAACTATAAATTATTATACCCATATTATTACCCCACCAACCATACTCACACAGGCCTTACTTCTGCCAGAACTTGTGTGTGTGTCTGTGTGTGTGTGTGTGTGTATAAGATGGGTCTGTGGAATTGTTGAATGATATGCCCTAGACAATATATAAAATGACATCTGCCAAGTGGTCACTGGAAAAGCACCCCTTGTATTAATAATGCCTGTGTACAAACTGAGAATCAAGTGACTCCTTCACACAATAGAAACAAAAAAGCCCCACAGCGTGCTCTGTCTCCCCGTGGGGATGAAGAAAACCATGTGTGGCCGTTATTACTGGGCTCCCTCTGTAATTTTAAAGGCCAATACTCTGATAAGGGTTCAGCTGCCTCTACCTCAGTGAGAGACTTTATGAAAATGTTATTTTTAAGTAAAACGTACAGGCTAAGAAACAAACATGTTTATAAAATCAAATGGAACCAAAGAAAGCCACCGTGGGCTGCATCGTCCTTCACACTGCTTCAAGGCTGTTGCTGTATAAGCTCAGTGACTGAATAAATAAAATATTTACACCATGGAAACATCTGTTTTTAAGTAATTTTGACATATATCAAAAGACACAGAGTAATAAAAGATTGTCTATGTACCCATTCCCATGATGTTTTTTCTGTGGTTTGCTATTAATATTCATATCACTAAACAATACAAAAAACTATCTTAGAAATATATACATTGTGGAAGCCCGATTGTGCCATTCCTTTTCAATGTGGTGCCAGGTGAGCAGAGTTGGAATACTGAGAGTGAGAGAAGTGCTCCGGTTGTTTGGGTCGGACCGTTGTCATCCAAAAGGCACCTGCCCTGAGTTGCCTGTCTGTGGGTCCCTCCTTGAGCACCAGCAGTGTCCCCCAGTGAGGGCGGGGCTGTGGGAAGTGACTGACGCAGGCCTGATGGGAAGAAGAGGGGAGGCTGGCCAGGCCGGGAGACGAAGGTGTTCTTCCCTCACTGCTGACTGCAGACAGCACTGTTGGGTGGGGGTGTGCGGCCTTCCCCGACAGCCCCAGCACCTGGTGCCACCTGTGCAGGATCTAGGGAAGCATTGAATGTTTGACTGAATTAATATACACAAATTAATCAAAACTCTATTTCTTTCTCTTTTTTTTATTCAGTTACAATTGCATTTTCTCCCCATCCCTCCACCCCACCCCAGCCAGTCCCACTCTATTTATTTCTTAAAAATACTTTCCCTTTACCCAAGAAGCATGACAACGAAATAAGCCACCACATGGTAATGAGCATCGAATGTCATGCTAAGTGTAGATGCACTTTAAGGTCCTGCGAGTCAGGGATGTACTGTGCTTGCTGATCCCATTTCACTTTGGTGGAGAGAACGTTCAGAAGACACGTTATGGCTGAACTAAAGAGCCGCGTGGTCAGGGCCTGACGACCTGAGGCCTGCATCTCTCCTGCATCTGGTCTTCACGCTGGACAGTGTTTGTGCCGTCTGACATGACAGCCTGTCACCCCATATAGCTATTTGATTTTTATCTTAAATGGGATGAAGTGAAATAAAATAAAAAACTCCACATTTCAAGTGCTCGTAGGCACGTGTGGCTGGGGGCTACTGAATTGGACAGCAGAGATATTGAACATTCTCAAAATTGTGGCAGAAAGTTCATTTAGACAGTGCTGTAAAGAAGTTCATCCTTCCCATTCTAACTGTCATGTTTGCAGGTCAGATATTCCTATAAGCTTCCTCAAAGCCTGTGTAGAACACATACAACTTCTTTAGCCCCCCGGGTACCTCTATGTCTGCCAAGATCTGCACATACTCATTGTTAACCTGATTTGGTAAATGGAGGAAAATGCTGGTGTTGACCCTGCTGACCTTTCCCTGCACAGCTGGCTCACCCTTCATCTGAGTTCACCCTGCAGAGGACTCGTGCTTTTAGATCTGGCTGTTGCATTTGGCTAAGGGTTGGACTGCTATAATCCTACTTTTGATGGAAGGAAGTGTTCCTGGGCTTGGAAGGCTCATATTTGGTTAGTAAAGTTGAAATGGAATGGAATTTGAGAAGTTCCCGTCATTGCCGTGTGTTTGTACTGAAGAGATGGCCGGCAAGCACTGCGCACTAAGCCTAAGCTCGTGGGTGTGTTTGAGTTTTGTAATTCTGGTCCTGGATGGCCTCGGTTGCCTGCCAACTGCTAAAGTGCATAGGTCATTTTCCATCCAGGCTTCCTTTTGCAGTACTTTCTTTTTTTTTAATCGATTCCTGAATTCTCTGTGTCACAAAGTTAAATCTCACCAAATTGGCAAACTAACATTGTGATTCTTTGGGGAGCAACGTTGATGTACTTGGCATCAGCGATCATTTCGCCAGTGTATTTTGGTGAGCTGAGTATGTAGCCCACTTTACTAAGAATGCATGCTCTGCCTTGCTTCTCCAGGTGATACCCATTCAGCCAGGATGTTTCTGATTACCAGTTTATATCCCTAAAATACTAAAATGGGAAAGATGCTGAAAGAATTTTGAGTTGTTTTCCTGTTCACATTTTTGTGTTCCAGGAGTAGGTGGAAACTTTGGTCAGAACTAGTGAACGTGATATGGTATGTGCATGATGCTAGCAATGAGGCTGATTTTATATTAGTTTTAATGCTATTAGGGGGCTGGCGGGAGTCAAAATTTTTTGAGTTTTCATGGTCTATGTAAGGATTTTTCCTCCACCATTATTTACATTTTTTTCAAACTTTTATTTGCAGGAGTTTCAGGTTTTATTTACTTTAATAACTTTCAGCCTTTTTTTGTTCTCTCCCCTCTTTCCTTCATTCATTCCCCTTATACTTTCTGCTTGCATAAATTTTTTTCTACATTGAACACGTTTCAATTGCAATTCACTGTGATTGGTTCGCTTCTGAGGACTTTACACAGTGGGGGACCCAAAGGCCCTCCTCGGTGGTGGGCTGGGTGTGAAGAAGCTCTGTTCCCGCCCCTGTTCCTCCTCGGGAGCTGAGTCCTGCGCGGCAGTTCAGTGCGTGACATGCGGGCGTTGCAGTCTGTATTTTAGCTGCCCATGCTGAGTCAAGCAAGGTGCAATTAGAAAGCGATCTAAGACTAATTTTTAGAGTTAAAGTGGGACATCTAACTGGTAAACCTTGAAAATGACCTTCGCGGTCCTTCTCTTCAGCCTTGCGTGCAGCAGCCACCTTCAGCTCGGCGTCCCTGAGAGCTCTGCCATTGCTCTGGGTTTGGCGGATCCGTTTTCCGACTCTCTGCCTGTTTCTCTCTGAGGAATAAAAGGATGACATTCAGGAATGTTTTTGCTTCCCTAGAAGCATAGCCTGAAACTGGGAAGTGCTGGAGGCTATGACTTCTAAGTAGGCATTTTCATTTGCTGCATTTTGAAAATTAAAAATTTAGAATTCATTTATAATAACTCACTATTGTCGACGTGGCACCTTGGAGCTGGGTTGATTTGGATCACTGGGTCTTTTTCAGTTCACTGAGAGTCCTACACAGGAGCCCCATCAACAGTTTCTCAGAAATACGTGATAGATACTAGACAGGGAAATGTACCCTCCTCCCCCAAACCTGTCCCCTGAGGGTGGACATGCTCCTGTTGGCGGGAGGAAGGGCACTGAGGAGGCAGGAGAACACACCAGCCTAAGAAGGTTGCAAGCCTTTTCTTTTCCTTGCTTTCATTTGGACTTCTTGTCACTGAACATCCCTTTTTCTTCCCACTCGCCTTACTCGTGGACTGACATGCCCTCACGCCATGGTGCTTTTGCTCTGCCAAGGTAACTCCCGACGCACCGCCTCCTTGCCCTCCTTCCTTTCTGCAGCCCTTTTTGTTCTTCTGCATCTTGGTGGTACCCGGCACTGTGTTCACTGGCAGTGAGTGACAAAGGAATGTGGGGCAGGTGGAAAAGAGCGAAACTAGAAGCTGCCTGTGCTCGGAAAAGCCTAACGTTTGCCGCCTCCTCTGTGTGCGAGAAGGTACACTCACAAAAGTAATGACTTTTCTTTGTCTACTTTCACACAAATCAAGAAGGATTTGGTCCATGGAGAACACAAAAATGAGAACTGATCGAGCAGCATTTGGATGGCACTTCGTAGGCTCAGTGCTCACAGCCATCCTTTGTGTTTGTGGTGTGAAGCTCCTGTTAGAAGAAAAGGAGACTCAGATATTACATCTTGCTGCTCTGGGTCATGAGGGCATTAAGAGGTGGGTCAGGACCCTCTGAATCCAGAGCAGTCCTTCTTTGACTCGATCTCAGAGTTAGTTCAAAAGACCTTGACTTTTGTATCTTCAAATGCTGGTTCAATTCCAACATGGCCTAGTTAGAAAATTCCACAGGGAATTTTTTTTTTTTTCTTACAGATGTAGGAAATAAAGCCTGGTCTTTGGTTGAGAGAGTCTCAGTCGGGGTGGGGGGCCGGGCGGGGGTGATACGGGGATATGCTGCCACCTCAGATTATGTTAGATTCGATCTGGAAGAGGCAGTGTCCAGTCAGGCATGCACGCATGCCTCAGGGGACGTCCCTAAGAGGGCTGCCGGGTATAGACGTGGCCCGAGCTTGTTTGTACCCGCACTGATTCCCATTTCCCACGTGGAGCAACACGCACTTCCAGGATGCCCAGGAGGGCGGCTTTCACTTCAAGGTATTCCCAGTGATGTCTACTCACACCCCTGACGCTGCTGGTCAAGCTAAACTCAGCAGCGCAGCCTAGGACATAAACTGGTGTGGCACTGCCACCTAGTGACTGCTGGCCCCACTGCTCTCCTTGGCCTCCCAGAAGGGAAGTGAAACCTGTCTGCTTACGGCCACGCATGTGGAAAGTCATGGTGGGTAGACATTGAATAACAGTTGGCAAGTTGTAGTAGTAAGCTTCTGAGGCCATAGCCCACCAGGCCAGTGTAGACATCTCTGTCTGCAACCAGCAGAGCCCGGCACGCATCCGACATGAACTATATTGTGTTTTTGCAAAATGGACTACTTGCTAAGGGAATCTTAAATTCTGGCTGAGCATGGCTCCATCCTTGTCTCCTGGTCTTCCACCTTCCCCTCAGAGGAGCTCACAGTTTGTGCAAGATGCCGGCACACTGCAGGAACTGAAGGAATGGAGGTTGCCCCAGAAAAGTAAAATAACTACTCATTAGAAAGTTCTCGTAAAGGAACGGAAGAAAGGAAGAGAAACTTGGTTAGAAATGCTAGCCCTGGTTATAACACCACTCTGAAAGTTGATATTTCTTTTATTGCCTGGGGAGTAGCGAGAGTTTGAGAATATAATTTGTCCCACATTCCACATTTTCTAGCTTCACTGCTCTCCAGGTTTTCCAATGGCCATTATAGACTTCCAGCTGCCCTGAAACTCTGGGCCGGCTGTCCTCAGCGGCGGTAGTACTTGGCCACACGGGCCATTTTGTAAATCTGTGGAGAAGGTTTTCTTGCTTGTCACTGGGTGGGGCCAGGGACTCTCTGTATTCTGTCCTTCATGGGACGTTCCCCTCAACAAAGAAGTGTTCTGCATCCCACCTGACCTTGGACTGACCTCCTGCACATTCTATGTACAAAAATGCTGTTTATAATTTTTTTAGTTTAGACATAGACCCACTGTAAATATAAAGAAAATACTTTCACTCTGTTGAATTACGCATTTAACTTTTGCCTAATGCTATAACATAGAGCGTGCAAGTTGAAGGAAAACTGTCATTTGTTTCATTTGTAATTTGACCAGCAGTTCTCCCCATCTCAGAGAACCACGGCAGGACTGGGGCCCCCTGTGACCCAGGAATTGCCAGGCAACACCCAGCCCGCAGACCAAACTGCATCCCAGTTCTTACACGTAGGTGCCAGCAACTGCCCACTTCTGATGTCCTCCAGGTCAGCCTTGCTGGAGTGTTCAGATATTTCCATACAGGACGCACTGTCAATTACTGCTGTTTTACATCTCCACGTTACAGTTAAGATAGTGCGTTGGTTTTTGTTTTATAAGTCATGTACATAGATAAGTTATAGTATCTGAATTTATTTCAAAATATTAACAGAGGACATTGGGTCTACTAGGGTTGAGAGCCACTGATTAAATGGAGTTTCCCACTCGGGATCTCTCATGGTGGATACACACGCCCTGGGGTCTTTCCGAATCTCAGTCTTAGGACCCAGATTTATTGCCATGGCTCTCTGTCCCGGAAGTTTTCACCCAAATCTGAGCACATTTTACTAAACCCTGTTATCAAAAAGAGCCTGAAGGTTGCTAAGACTTTTCAGATTTGTTTAGAATGTGTTGATGTGATACCATTGTGTTTTAAAGGGTTTTTGTTGTTGTTCTTTGGTTTGGTTTGGGGTTTTGATTGGTTGTTTTGGTATTTATTAATTTTCTTAATTCAATTACAGTTGACATACAATATTATATTAGTTCAGAGTACCACCTAGTGAGTAGCTTATGAAGGGATCACTCAATAAGCCTAGAACCCATCTGATACCATCCAGTTATAGTAAATGTTTTGGATTATGTTCTCTATGCTGTATTTTGTATCCCCATGACTATTTTCATAACTGAAAATGTGTACTTCTTAGCCCCTGCCCCTTTTTCAAACAGTCCTCCAAACCCTCTCCTCTCTGGCAACCACCAGCTTGTTCTTTGATCTGTGAGTTGCTATTTTGTTTGTTTATCTGTTTTATAGATTCCACACAAAACGGAGATCATATGGTATTTGTCTTTCTCTAACTCATTTTACTTAGCATAACACCCTCTAAGTCCATGAGTGTTGTCACAATGGTAAGATTTTATTTTTTTAAGGCTGGGTAATATCCCATGGTATATACGTAGCACCTCTTCTTTAAACATTCATCTATTGATGGGCACTTAGGTTGCGTCCACATCTTCTTGCTATTATAAGTAACGCTGCAGTGAATATAGGAGTACACACATCTTTTTAAATTAGTGCTTTTTATTTCCTCAAATAAATACCCAGAAGTGGGATTGCTTGGTCATATGACAGTTCTATTTTTAATTTTTTGAGGAACCTCCATACTGTTTCCCATAGAGGCTGCACCATTTTACAATCCCACCAGCAGTGCGAGAGGGTTGTCTTTTCTCCGCATCCTCATCAAAACTTGTTTTTGGTGGTTTGTTGATGATGGCCATTCTGACAGATGTGAGGCGGTATCTCATTGCGGTTTAATTTGCATTTCCCTGATGATTAGTAAGGAGCATCTTTTCATACGTCTGTTTGCCATCTGTTTGTCTCCTTTGGAGAAGTGTCTGTTCAGGCCCTCTGCCCATTTGAAATCCAATTGTTTGTTGTTTTGGGTGTTGAGTTGTATGAGTTCCTTATATATTTTGGATATTAACCCTTTATCAGATGTATCATTGGGGAATATCTTCTCCCATTCCGTCAGCTGTCTTTTCATTTTGATGATGATTTGCTTCCCTGTGCAAAACTTTGTAGTTTAATGGACATTGTACTGGTTGTTTATTTTTTCTTTTGTTTCCCTCGCTGAGGAGACATAGCAAAGAAATATAGGGGTGTGGTGTGCGTGTAAATTTGCTGTAAGATATATGTATTTATATATCTTACAGAAAATTTGAAGAGTTTACTGCCTATGTTTTTTTTTAGGACTTTTATGGTTTGGGGTCTTTAATCCATTTTGACTTTATTCTTGTATATGGTGTAAGAAAGTGATTCTGCTTCATTCTTTTGCATGTGTCTGCCCAATTTTCTCAACACCATTTATTACAAAGACCTTCTTTATCCCATTGTAGGTTCTCGTCTCCTTTATCATAGATTGACCACGTAGGTGCAGGCGTATTTGGGGACTCTCTGTTGTGTTCTGTTGATCTATGTATCTGCTTTATGCCAGTACCATGCTGTTTTATTACTACAGCCTTGTAGTATAATTTGATATCAGGTAGCATGATACCTTCAACATTGTTCTTCTTTCTCAAGATTGCTTGGATGATTTGGGGTCTTTTATGATTCCATACAAATTTTAGGATTATATGTTTTAGTTCTGTGAAAAACGCCATTGGTATTTTGATAGCAATTGCATTGAATCTGTAAAGTGCTTTGGGTAGTATGGACATTTTAATGATGTTATTTCTTCCTATCCATGAGCACAGTATACACTTCCATTTATTTCTATCTCCTTAATTTCTTTCTTCAATGTCTCATAATTTGTTAAGTACAAGCCTTTTACCTCTTTGGTTAAATTTATTCCTAGGTATTTTATTCTTTTTGATGCAATTGTGAATGGGATTGTTCTCTTGATTTCATTGATCTTTTCTATTGTTTTATTTTTTAGACTCTATTTTGTTTATTTCCACTCTGACCTTTGTTGTTTCCTTCCTTCTACTCACTTTGAACTTTCTTTGTTCTTT
The DNA here is from genome assembly GCF_022682495.2 of Desmodus rotundus. Taxonomy (NCBI): domain Eukaryota; kingdom Metazoa; phylum Chordata; class Mammalia; order Chiroptera; family Phyllostomidae; genus Desmodus; species Desmodus rotundus. The sequence goes on from NC_071387.1 coordinate 147,427,385, forward strand.
TTCTAATTCCTTTAGGTGTAAGCTTAGGTTGTTTATTTGATTTTTTTTTTTTTTTTTCATTTCTTGAGCTAGGCTTGTATTGCTGTCAGAACTACTTGGGCTGTGCCCCATAGATTTTGGGTCACGGGGTTTCGTTCTCATTCATCTCAAGGTACCTTGATTTCTTCCTTGATCTCATCATGAACCCCTTCATTGTTGAGTAGCATGTTATTAGCCTGTACATGTTTGTGTGTTTTCAGTTTTCTTCCATTGTGATTGGAAAAATCGCTTAATACAATTTCAGTCTCTATACTTTATTGCGACTTGTTTTTGTGGCCTAACATGTGGCCTATCCTGGAAAATGTTCCATGAGCACTTGAGAAAAATGTGTATTCTGCTGCTTTGGGATGAAATGTTCTAAAAATATTAATTAAGTCCATCTTCTTTAATGTATCATTTAAGGCCACTTTTCCCTTTTTGATTTTCTGTTTGGTTGATGTATCCATTGGTGTCAGTGGGGTGTTAAAAGTCCGCCTCTATGACTGTGATTTTCTCCATCTCCTCTGTTATGTCCACCAATCTCTGCTCTATAGATGTAGGTGCTCCTTTGGTGGGTGCATAGGCATTTACAAGAGATACAGCCTTTTGTGGGGTTGATCCTTTTATCGTTATAAAATGCTCTTTTTTGTCTCTTGTTACAGCCCTTTTTTTAAAGTCTCTTTTGTCTGATGTAAATATTGCTACCTCAGCTTTGTTTTCATTTCCATTTGCGTGAAGTATCTTTTTAAATCCCTTTACTTTCAGACTGTGTCTTCCAAGCTGAAGTTTCATTACAAACTTGTTACAATTAGGTGTACAGATCTTGTTTTTTCATCTATTCAGCCACCTTATGTCTTTTGATTGAAGCATTTAGTCCATTTACATTTAAAGTAATTATCGATAGATATGTAGTTATTGCCATTTTATTGATTGTTTTCTGATGGTTTTGTAGTTCTCCATTCTATTCTTATTCTCTTGCTCTCCTCTCTTGTATTTTGGTGACTTTCTATAAATTGTGTTTGGATTTCTTTCTGTTTGTTTCTTGAATATCTCGTTTCATTACCTGGTTTGTGGTTACTGTGCACTTTATATATACCAAGCTATGTTTACAGCAGTGTATTTCAAGTTTATGGTCACTTAAGTTCAAAGAATTTTATTCACCCCTCGACATTTACATTTTAGTCTTTCTTTTTTACTTCTTTTGTGCATGTGTGTATCCCTTAATTTATTGTTATAATTATACATGATCTTTGTGCGTTTGCCTTTTAATCTTGGTACTAGCTTTATAATTGGTTAATCCACTGCTTTTATGCATTTGCCTTGTCAGTGAGAATATTTTTCTGTCCTATGTTTACTATTTCATTCATTTTTATTTTTTCTTTTCTTTTTAAAGAAGTCCCTTTAACTTTTCTTCTAATACTGGTTTGGTGGTGATGAACCTTTTTTTTTTATCTTTTTCTTGTCTGGGAAACTCCATCTCTCCTTCAATTCTAAGTGATAGCTTGGCTAAGGAGAAGAATCTTGGTTGTAGGTCCTTGCTTTTCATCACTTCGAATATTTCATGCTATTCTCACTTCACTGCAAAGTTTGGAAATCAGCTGATGGTCTTATGGGAGTTGCCTTGCACATAAGTAACTGCTTTTCTTTTGTTATTTTTAAGATTCTTTCTTTGTTAATCTTTGACATTTTAATCATGAAGTGTCTTAATGTGAGCCTCTTTCATTTAATCTAGTTTGGGATTCTTCATGGACATGAAGTTTATTTCTTTGGCCAGGTTAAGGAAGTTTTCAGTCGTTATTTTTTCAAGTAGGTTTTCTAGTCCATTGTTCTAACCACTTGGCTACGACCACCTCTTCGCACAGGTTTGTAATGCCGTGCTCTCACCCTTCTCCTCCTGGCACCCCTGTGAGGCGAATGTTGGTCCGCTACAAGTTGTCCAGGATGTCCCTTAAATTGTCCTCATTTTTCCTGGATTCTTTTTTCCTTTGTGCTGTACTGACTAGGTGTTTTCTGCTACTTTGTCTTCCAAGTCATGGATTCGAGCCTCTTCTTTTTTAATTTTTTTATTGTTGTTCAATTACAGTTGTCCCCATTGTCCTCCCACTACTCTCCTCTGTCCTACCCACCCCCACCTCCTATATTCAATCCCCTCCCATTGTCTTTGTCCATGGCTCCTTCATACATGTTCCTTGATGCCCTCTCCCTTCCTTCCCCTATTATCTCTCTTCCCCTCCTCTCTGGTCACTGTTGGTCACTGTTGGTTGGTTCTTTATTTCCATGTCTCTGGTTGTTTACTTGTTTTGTTGATTAGGTTCACTTACAGGTGAGATCATATGGTATTTATCTTTCACTGCCTGGCTTACTTCACTTAGCATAATGTTCTCCAGTTCCATCCATGCTGAAGGGTAGGAATTCTTTTTTTCTTCTGCATAATATTCCATTGTGTAGATATACCACAGTCTCTTCTTTACCTAATTGACTATTGATTCTTTCTGATGCAGTCTTCGTATGTAGTCTTCATTTGTTGTGGTAGTCTTCATTTTTGACTGTTTTTATGTTTATATCTCCATTTTTATGTTTTCTGTTTCTTTGTTGAATTTTTCACTGAGTTCCTCTGTTCTTCCCCTGAGATCACTAGCTTGTCTCCATTTTGTTTATTTCTTTTTTAAAAGATTTTGTTTATTTTTATAGAGGGGAAGAGAGGGAGAGAGTGAGAGAAACATCAATGTGTGGTTGCCTCTCATGCATGCCCTACTGGGGACCTGGCCTGCAACCCAGGCATGTGCCCTGACTGGGATTTGAACCCAAGGCCCTTTGGTTCACAGTCCAGCACTCAATCCACTGAGCCACACCAGCCAGAGCCATTTTGTTTATTTCTTTTTCTGGAGTTCTGTTCTATTCCTTCATTCAGGATGTTTGTCTTCTCATTTTGGCTGCCTCCCTGTGTTTGTTTCTGTGTATTAGGTAGAGCTGCTACATCTCTTGGTCTTGCCAGAGTGGCCTTGTGTAGTAGGTGTCCTGGGAGACTGAGAGACACAATGTTTCTGGCCAAATGAACTGTTTACCTCCAGGGTTGTCTCTTGTGTGGGTTGTGTGTGTCCTCCTGTTGTAGTTGAGCCTTGATTGGTGTTGGCACATCAGTATGTGGGATTGACCCTCAGGCTGAGTGGCTATAAGAAATGACTGGGACTCCCGAAGACAAGATGTCATGTGGCAGCTGACCCCACAGAGTGGGATTTGCTTTGGTGGAGCTCTGGTGCCTGTTGAGTCTGCCTTTTGGGTGTGGCATTTGTACAGCTCGTTGGGTGGTGCTCTGGTATGGTCTGAAGCCAGCCACCAGGAATGTTAGCTCTGGAGCCTCCTGGGTGGGGCTCTGATACAGGCTAGTGTCAGCCATGTCTGTGGTCAGCCCAGGTTAGAATCCAAAGCTAAAGTCTAAGGGTCTTGTTTGAAATGAAAAGTACATGGTCCCACAGAAGCCCCATGACACAAGCCTAACAGGCTCCCAAAGCCGTTCACAGAACCTGTGAGCTCATGTCGTAGCTGAAGTACAGCATGAATCACATCACCCTACTCATATCCACATGTTATTTAATGGAGTTTCTCAGGAGAAATGCACGTATCTGTCTTCCTGGCGAGCTAGGAATACCTCTCGGCCTCCCTATGGGTGATGATAGCCTCTCTACCCAAACATTCTGGGAGAAAGAGACTGCACAGCTAGAGCAGGGTGGCAGTCCTCTGTGGCAGAAGGGTGGAAGATTCTGTCCTTCTGCCACCAGGAACTCTCAGGATGCTCCTCAGCAAGGGCTGGCTGCCTGTGCATGTGCCCTCTCTCCAGTGATTGCTCTCACTCTCCCCTACTCTGAGGATCCCCCCCTCTGGCCAGGTTTCCTCTTTCCTTAGACCAGAGGAACTGGAAATACTATTTTTTAGCTTCTCTTACTTATTTGGAAGAAAGTAAAGATACAGAAGTGACAAGCACGGGCCTTTCTGTATCCAAAGACAGTAAGATCCACTGATAGTACAGAGGAAAGCTCATATTCTGTGAACCTCCTAAACTTTTGGTTATAGCAGCAGGAACCTTGCCACGAAATGAAGGACGGGGGGAAAGGCACAGAGACTCCCTTGGCCCAATGCAGGTTGTGTATGGGATCAATCCTGGCTGGGGCCCAGGTCAGGGGGCAGCCTCCTGCCCCCGCAGCTCTGGCAGCACAGTGAGTCAGGTAGAAAGGCAGGACTGAGTGCGTGCAAGCCAGGAAATGATCAGCTAGCTCCAAGAGCCACACACAAAGAAAGGAAAGCCCTCGCTGCAGGTATCTGGGATCTGGGCAGGAAGGGTGATCCTTACAAGAAGTTGGGTGATGAGCAGGAAGTGCCGTAGTGACCAGAGTCTGGGGTCTGACTGTCGTGGCGGCAAGAGAAGGTGTGGTTCTGCCGCACGACTACACGGAACAGCAGCCAGAGCAAGTTTGCCCAGGGTCACAGCTCACACGTCCTCATTGTTGTACGGATGGTGGCTAGCAGGGTCCCCAGGGGGGACCAGGTTACCGTTTAGTATTGCTAATTCAAGCAGAATGTTATAGGATATGTTTCTGATATAAACACCTTCTTCCACACTAGAAAAAAATGACACCTCAAAGAATAATCAGGATAAACTGTACCCCTTCCCTTCTTTTTGACTACAACTCATTGTGCGCAGCTACTGAGGGAACAGCCTTTATTCAGCTCTGGTTCTCGGCAGGGACTGTATACAGATCAAAGGCACAGATTCTGTCTTCAAGGAGCACAGCTCCCACAGGCCCCCGGGTCCATGGTGCAACACAGAGCTGGGGTGGAGAAATACACAGGATCCTGAGGGAGCCCAGAGGAGTGGCTGGGGCCAGAGGAAACAGAAGGGGTCCCACTTGAATGTATTTTGAAAAATTACTAAAAGTTAGCCAATTAGGGAAATAAAGTTTGCAAAGGACGATCTAAGCAAAGGGACCGGCATGGCTCCCTCTGCTACACAGGTGTGGCGTGAGATTGGGTGGCTGCATATCGTCCTGTAGATCAGACACATCCTTGGGCCTCAAAGAGTCATGAGACATGACCAGGGCCCAGGGCAGGGTTCAAGGATGATTGTACATTTATCAGTTACACCAGTGAGAAAACTGTTTTTATATTTTTGCAGTTTCTCTTTCAGATCGTTTTTGAAGTTGAGGAACGTTGTGATGTCTTTCAGATTGCATAGGTGGAACCTCACTTTTATTTATAATTGTGAGCTTTGAAAAGCCTCTAAACAGAGCAGTTCATAGAAGATGCTGAGTGAATTCACTGAACTGAATCAAACTGGCCTTAGCAACCACACTGCAGATCAATTATAAAGGCCTGGCTTTGTTTGCTATTTTTCAGATACCATGATCAACAGGATGTTACTAGCAACTTCCTTGGAGCAATGTGGTTGATATCAATAACTTTTCTCTCCATTGGTTATGGTGACATGGTACCTAACACGTACTGTGGGAAAGGAGTCTGTTTGCTTACTGGAATTATGGTAAGTGTCTTTTTCTTTCCATCTCTTTTGTTTATACTCAAGGAGGCACTTAAACTGTTGGGTCCGCGTGCAGACATCCGTGTACTAAATCAGTTCTGTGTTGGGAGGGAACATCACAGTTTTCATCTTACTCTTCTCGTCGTGAAGCTCCATTGAGGACATGGAGGTGCTAAGTTGCTCTTTGTGGGTGATGTACTAATTTGATGAACAAGTATCTTAGAGCTTCAGCTTCAGAGTCAGAAAGTTCTTTGTGTAAGTCTGGCTTCTGCTATATCCTGCTGGCTGTGTGAGGTTGAATACATTTCTCTTCTCTGAACCCTAGTTTCCTCATCTGTAAAATGTAGATCGTTATAAGTATTTTGAAGTGTGTCAAAAGGGTTGAAGAATTACATGACATTTTATCAATTAGATTAGATTTGTTGTTTTAACAAATATTTGTTGAGTGCCAGGCTCTGGCCAAGATACTGGAAACACAGCAAAAGAAGACAGAAATTGTTCTTGTCCTGCCTTGTTGGAGCTTATAGGTTGAAAACCTACATGAAAATAATATGTGTTAATCATACTTGTGACAAATAATATGAGGAAATAAACCTTCTGATTTTGATTTGGGGACTGAGGGATGAGATCCCCTCAGAAAAATAGATCCTTGTAAAGTTGACCTTTAACTTAACTGAGGTGGGAAGGGGGGTAGCCAGGCGAAATGGGAAGAAGGAAGGGCCTTCTGGAGGAAGAAATAGTGTATTTGGAGGTAATGAGGCAAGGAGGAGCTTGGTACACAGCAAGGCCACTAGACCAGGGGTGTGCGAAGTAAAGTGGGACAGTGTCATGGCACGAGGCTGGGGACAGAGGGCAGGTCTTGTGGAGCACTCGAGAAAGGTGTGCTGCCTGGGGTGGCATGCCACTGTCCATCGGGGGCGCCCAGCAGGCTCCGACACCGTCCTTGCCCCTTATATACCGTGATTTGGCCAGGACTGGTTTGCACCATTTGTTTTAGATATATGAAAATGAAAGGCTAACGCACCATCTAAAATTTATTAATGGGGTATGAGCTTGTAAATGTTTCAAATTGATGTGCCTTTTTAAGTGTCTTAGAGTCTCCTTATCTGCTTTTTACATAGTTTGGTTATAGCAAAGAGAGCGGTCTTGATGTGTGCTTGGTTTCTGCCTACATAAGGAAGTGCATCAGTACCGGGAGCTGATTACCGGCAGGAAATTCCCGGAATGTCTGAAGTCAGACATCCCTGCCCAACGAGAGGCAGGCTTCCCACATGAGAGTTTTTGAATGGTGGCCAGGGCAGCATGTACCCTCCCAGCAGCTGCCTACAAAGATTGTTCCGAGAGTCAGAATTAGCTAGAAGGACTGCGAGCCTGTGGCACAGAGCTGGGGGGGAACAGTCTTCTCCCACTTGGTATTAGTGAACTGAGATAAGGCAGCTCACTGTGAAAATAAAATCTGGGGCCAACTTTAAGGTCACTAATAGCAACAATGAAAATTTTAAGTCCCAATTGTGGAAAATAGAATTTGGGGGTATAATTTAACATTGTTTACCTGTAAAAGAAAATTACAATTTTGTGAATTTTAGATGATTTTTTCCCATTACAATTGGTATGGTCCATTATGTTTACTATCAGATCATTTCCTGAAAAGATCGCATTTTATTATATTGTGTAATGCTTTGGAAAATAAAATTTGCATGGATGTATTTTTGGAGGGACCAAAATGAGCCCACAGGGACAAGCATGATGCTACTTATAAAAACAACCAATAATTGCAGTAATTCCCCCTCTGTGCTTCTTAGAAACAACTTTCTTGATGTTCCTTTTTGGCAAGATGTCCCTCATTTTATTTTTGAATCAGGTATGACTCAGGGTTCGTGCAAACAGCCTCATTTACCATGGGATCAGAGCCAAATTTAAAGTTAACCTTGCCAGGATCTTGTGGTACTTTTATCTTTCCTCGATTTTTTTCTTTGTCCTTCATATCTCAAGAATAATCCTTCCAAGTTTCATCTGACAGCACAAATCTTTTATTTAGTTGCTTGAACTGCTTCTTTGCTTATATTTCACTAGTGATCTTACTTTGTTTTTAAAATAGAGAAGGTATAAGCAAAAGCAACTTTCAATCGATATGGACACAAAAATGTTACATGCCATTCAATTTGCAGTGATGTGTTTCTGTCCACCAAGCTCACGGTGAAGCTCTCCCTTTGTTTTTGGCCTAAGGAGCTCCATTCTATCTCCCGCATAAAGAACAGATTTATTTCTTAATTGACCCCATCAAAGATCATTTGCTTGCATTTAGAGAAATTCAGTAATCTCTGACTAGCCCATTTAAAATAGTGTGAGGAGTTGGACTGTGTCTATCTCTAAGCCAAGACGTAGGGTCAAGCCACAAGCAGTCTTCCGGGGGCGGGCTTCTGGAGTTCATTACATCCCCTGTAAATTTCCTAGGGGTCCAGAGCTTGTGGATGGAGGTGTCCTAGAACTAGTATGGAAAGTGTTGGCTAACAATATAGATTTCTAAAAGAAGATAATTTTTTTCATAGTTCATGTAAAAGGTTAGTTTCCTTAAGATGAAACGTGTTTCTGTTTTGTCAGACAAAGGTTTTGTTTTTGTTTTCAGTTTGTCACTTTTGAATTACCTAAGCCAGATAAGACTTGTTTTTATTTCAAGCATTTGCCTGTTCCCTCTTGGACTTTTGCAATGCCTGTTCAGGTAACGTGCATACTGTCAGATTTCCCATGAGTCATATCGCTCGCTCTCTCTCTCTCTTTCTCGCCTTTAGTAAATTGTGAAAAGGAAATAATATAATTTACAACACCCCTAAGAGCACATAGTCATCCCGGAATCATCTTGTGTATTATTTCTGAAGTGTTGTGTGTCTTTGTGCTTTTCTAGTTGGATACTCTTGTCCTCACATTTATGAAATCTTGACAGACCTTATACCTTTTGTAGTTTTCTTTACTTTGGAGTAAAATACAGTTAATCTAACACAGAGCTTTCTCATTTCAAAAATATACATATAAAGAAATTAGCACTGCTTCTTTGCTTCATATAGCTAATAAAACTAATGAATTATTTCTTAGCATCTTCTTAGATGTTTGTATTTCATTGATTTCTTAGCATCTTCTTAGATGTTCGTATTTCATTGGTAAAACTCAAAATTAAATTGTAATTTAAATAGTTTTAAAGCTTAATTTGTGTCATGAGTTATATTTTTGGGAGCCAAGGACATTAAAATTAACCTGCAGTGCTCTGGGAAGAAATATATTGTTACCCCAAGAGGAGAGAGTTTTCCAGAGTATTTCTAAGAGAAAAACAAATGGCCTTATCAAAAAAAAAAAAAAAAAAAACCCTCTTCTCACCTGAAATGTAAATTGTGAATCCAAGACAATCATGTAAAGCTTTTCTTATAATTTTTTAAATTGTATTTACAATTTTATACAGAGATGATAATGGAAATACTTAAGTGGATCTTGCATACTCAAATGCTTTCACAGAAACTCCATTGTGATAGATCACATAAATCAGGAAGCCATTTGCCTTGCATCCAGATCTACCTCATAGTAGAACGTAAGAGCCAAAGGTCTCTTCCTCTCTCCTGGATATCTTGGATTTAAAACCATAGGCTTGCCTCGTAAACAAAGTCACTCATGATCCTTCAGGAGAAAACCATTAAGGTTGTATTTACCTACTTTCTTCTTATTCTTCTATCCTTCCTCTCTCTAAGGAGGTACCAAGGTCACGAAGACATACTATTGTGAATGTCACAGATACCTTATGGGATGAACTCTGAACGGCCTTTATTCTTTCGGTTGGAGGTGGTAGGTAGGCAAATAACACTGTTCCATCGTGGCGTCTTAGCTTTTTGTGAGCACCATTCAGTTTCTCAGTATCTCCCACTTTGTAACAGGGTCTCCCACTTTGTAACAGGGAAGTTGTTCTACTAGCACTTAAAGAGTCATCCTGTGTACCATTTTACATTTGCCCACAGATACAACACATGCGGAAATTATTAGTTTTCCCTTACCTATGAGGATACAGGGTGGGGCAAAAGTAGGCTTACAGTTGTTTGTTTGAAAAATAATACAATAATTACATCTGTTTTGCATACTCACAACTGTAAACCTACTTTTGTCTCACCCTGTATATAACCTTTCAAGAGTAGGATTCACCCTCATTGGTAAAAGTAATGTTTTTCTTCTCTTTCTGTAAAACTACAGCAGCTCTTGCCAGTTAGAATGTGGGTGACAGGATTTTTTGGCATAATTATCTTTAAATGTAGAGTCATATCTGCCCGTTTCTAGGGACCTTTGATAAATGGACCTCTGATAGTGAGTGATCTGTAAACCCCTAGACATCTGTGATTTAGACTTTCTGATACTGCCTGTCTTTGCATCTAAGGATAGTTTCCCCTGCCAGTGGACATAAAGTCTGTTCTTGCTGTAGCACTTTTGGTTTTCAAAGTTTGGAGTAGCAAATAACTTTACAAAATGAAAGCAGAGCCTCGGGAAGGGTGGCGGGCCACTGCAGTCACCAGTGCCCCAGGCAGACCTTCACTTCTCCCCAGGACAGTTTCTTAGGGGGTATGACAGCTGCTTTCTTCCAGGTACAGGCAAGTATAGCTGGAAGTTGTTGTGACTTTCTAGCACTCCACTCGTCTCTACAGTTCCACCTAGTTTTTCTAAACTGTCAGCGCTTTCGTTGGCAGAGCTGCCTGTCCTGTCCCACAATGTGCACGCACATCGGCACCATCGCTAATAAGAAGATACAAACGTAGGGATGACTGTGTAATTACCGATGATCAGTTTGATGTAGCACTTCCTTCTTTCCAGCCTCCAAAACACAAAAATGATCTGAACAGGCAAATCAAAGGAGACTTGAGTTTTCTGAGCCCAGGTCTTATCACCGAACTCAAAAAATCACACGTATCCTCTCCCGTCTTCCTTAAGATGAGAACCTTACAGTTGACCCCTACCTTCCTGTCAGTAAACATCAACTTGTATTTGAAGATCTTCAAAGAGAGGGCATTTTGGTAGAGGGAATTTGTGTTCAAAATTCCCTTCAATGTTGTTTGTTTTTATGACCTGTATAGATCTTGCAAAACTCTACTGGGATATAATATAAAAGTAGAGTGTTTTATAGAATTTTATCTGCTAGAATTGATTGTTTTACGTAGTTTTGTGCGAGAATAACTATGCATGTCAGGATAATGCAGTAAAACTGTACTTATTGCTGGAGGATATTGTCAGTCAGCCCCAGGGGCAGAAACAAGGACAATGGCTGCAGGTCATTCGGCTGCAAGAGAAAGGTCATTTGACCTTTCTTTTGGAGGACAATCTGATATTTTGAAATGAAAGTTAATCTTAAAGTTGTTCCATTAATTTGAGAGTTTTTAGATTAAAAGTATAATTTTTTCAAATTATTTTGAGAAACTTTAATTACTGAGAGTCTCATAAATGGGCTATGAAACAAGTTTGACCTTTTAGGAGGTCTCATACACAGGAGGATAACTGATTTACACTGGGAATACCTTTAACATTATAATTTTTTTAGCAGAGTCATTCTCTGTGATGAGTATTCTGGAATTTCCAAAAAATATATATATTTCATTATGTTGAATCTTTTCCAGATACCTTATTGAATAAGGACAAGAATCAACCCCTTTTTTCAGTGTACTTTTAAAAATTTTTCTATCTTTTAATTACAGTTGACATACACTACTAGATTAGTTTCAGGTATACAATATATCGCTTAGACATTAGCATCACTTATGAAGTGATCACTCCAATCAATCTAGTACCCACCTGGCACCACATAGAGTTACTCCCTATGCTGCACTTCACACCCCCATAGCTATTTTTATACCTGGCAATTTGTACTTTTTAACCCTTTACCTTGTTCACCCATCCCCCTAACTCCCCCAGCCTCCCGGACCCCAGGTCTGGCAACCATCAGTTGGGTCTTTGTAGCTACGAGTTTGTTTCTTATTTTGTTTGTTCCTTTATTTATTTCATTCCACATATAAGTGAAATCATGTGGTATTTGTCTTTCTCTGTGTGACTTATTTCACTTAGCATAATACCCTCTAGATCCATCCATACTGTCACAATGGTAAGATTTCACGCTTTTTTATGACAAGTAACATTCCATCGTATAAAAATACCACTTCTTTACCCATTTTTCTATTGATGGACACTTAGGTTGCTTCCATTTCTTGGCTATTGTAAGTAATGCTGCAGTGAACACAGGGGTGCATATATCTTTTTAAATTAATGTTTTGAATTTCTTCAGATAAATACACAGCAAGTGCACAAGGGTTCCTTTTCTCCACATCCTTGACAATACTTTTTGATTTATTGATGATGGTCATTCTGACAGGTTTGAGGTGGTATCTCACTGTGGTTTTGATGGATTTTCATTTCCCTGATGATTAATGATGTTGAACATCTTTTCATATGTCTGTTGGCCAGCTGTATGTCATCTCTGGAGAAAGGTCTATTCAGGTCCTCTGACCATTTTTAATTGGATTGTTTTGGTGTTAAGTTGTATGAGTTTCTTATATATTTTGTATATTAACTTCTTATTGGATGTACCATTGATGAATATCTTCGCTATTCCATCCATTGTCTCTTCATTTTTTAATGGTTTACTTTGCTGTGTAAAACTTTTTATTTGATGTAGACCCATTTGTTCTCTTTTCTTTCCCATGCCTGAGGAGACATAGCCAAAAAAGAAAAAATTACTAAAATGATGTCAAAAAGTTTACCTCCTATGTTTTTTTCTAAGAGTTCTATGATTTGGGGCCTTATGTAAGTCTTTAATCCATTTTAAGTTTATCCTTCTATATGGTATAAGAAATCGATCCACTTTCACGCTTTTGCATCTATCTGTCCAGTTTTCCCAAGAGCATTTATTGAAGAGACTGTCTTAACCCCACTGTACATTTTTGCCTCCTTCATCATAGATGAATTTACTGTGTAGGCTTGGGTTTATTTCTGGGCTCTCTGTTCTGTTCCATTGATCTATGTATCTGTGTTTAGGCCCGTACCATGCTGTTTTTATTACTGTGGGCTTGTGGTCTTAAGTTATTAAAGCTTTATCCCAATATGGTTTTAAAAATTAATCTTGGAGGTATTTATAGGAGTAGCATTACCAGGTTGGTTATCTAAACTAAAAATGTCACCACTTTGAATTTTTCAAATATTACGTGATAAATGATTTTGGGGAAAATGAGTGACCTGCACTTGCTTTACATTCTAGGGACCTTCAACAACATCTGTACTATGACAGAGAAGAATGCAGTAGAGAAAACACTGCATTTTCATGTGGCAGTATCTGAGACTCTCCGAGTGACAGCATTCAGCGATAGCTTGTGTCTGTAAAGAGCTTATGTCTGATTGTCAGTTCACTTTGGTCTGGCATAGGGTGATGAGAAGTAATCATTACTTATCTTTTCTAAGGACAAAGCCTCTCTCCTCCACCTTCCTCTTTCCCTCTCTCTTGCAACATCTGTTTTCCTTGGCTACTTTAATATATTGGCTTCATAACACACTGTGTTCTCCTCATTTAGCTTTTGGTTGCCTGACTATCTGAAAGTGTCCAGTTAGTGATTTCCTTAGCTTTTCCTAATAACATAAATGAAATGGGAGAAAGTAATGCAGATCCATTTTCTGACTTTGGTGAACGGAATGTGACTCATCTTGGTAAAGGCGTACAAGGATCTTCATTTCAGAGAGTAACATATGTTAGTCCCAACTGTTTCTGTAGCCATTGTGATGGTGACAGGCTTTGGGAAAAAGTGTTGTGAAAGCATATTTACTTTCATTCTTATTCACTTTACGAAACAGAATGGTCATAGAAATAGACACTGAGTGGACATTAACATCTTGCTATTACTTAAATTATTATAATCATAATGTATTGGCAGGAATTTACCTTGAACCTAGAAAGCTTTTGGAGGTGAGCCAGCTTCATTTTGCATAACTCTAAAAATTAGAAAATAAAAGTTATTTTGAAACCCAATTCTATCTATATATCAAACCCTCAAGATTTATTAAGAACCTGGAGAGTTTGTGGTTTCCCTAGTTAAAATAAGGATTATAGATACAGAGTAAAATACTTTGTATTTGAACAATCATAAGGTTAAATTCCTTAAGTGGCTCTTGAGTTACCATAAAGGGTACAGTTAGGATTATGGAATGAGGGATGTAGGTAATAGTTTTAATAATCACTAAATTGTCCATTCCACTTTCTTCTCCAGTTTGCAACAAAGGTACTCATTTTAATGCATGAGACTTGGTGAACTGGAGAACACTCAGCCAGAAATGGGCCGGCGGGGGGGGGGGGGGGGTGGAAAGAGCCCAGAAACAAACACAAATAAAAACTGACTTACAAAGGCTCTTGATACCAGTGATTTTCCACTCCTGTTAGGATTTTGATTTCTTTCCAGAAGGATCTCAGCAGTGGCCACCTGCCAGGGGAAAACAGTATTCAACTTAGAATGCCAGCTGCCGTTCATAGCTATCTTTACAGGGATAGAGCCCCTCAGATTTTTACATCCTCTGAGTATTCAGAAACCGTCCCTGCCCTTGAATCTCCCACACCTCACTGACTGAGGAGTGCCTGAGAACTTCATGCAACAGGTGATCCTGTACAGTAAGTCCTCACTTAAAGTCGTCTATAAGCCCTGTGACTGTAAGCGAAACCACGTGTAACAAAGCCAATCTTACTGTAGGCCACTTGATATAAACAAGAATCACGTTCCTCTGGCATCTCATCAACATGATGAGGAAACGACTTTGAACAAAATGGTGTTATTCAAGGACCTGCTGTCCTGGCCAAGCAAATGATAAGTTACATAGTGGGCAGGTACAGATGGCGGTCATGAGTGGCCAAGGATTCTGGCCAACCCCTCTCAGTAGAACACGACTATTAGATTCCATGGCAGATGTTTTAAAGTCCACAAATTAGGAGTAGTTGCTTCCAAGGCCATTCTTTTCCTTCACTGGCATCCAGCTCTGAAGTCACCTTGCTTCCATGGCCTACACGCCACACAAAACATCAGAACAACCATCACACCAGCCCAGACATTTCCGACCCTGGGCTCTCTGTCCTCTGCTGGGACTTTCCTAGTTTATCATTTCCCAAATGGCTTTGATATAAACCTTTAACTCTCTTGTTCAAAATAAAAAGTAGTTTAGGACTTTACCATATTCCCTTTTTAACCTTCTTCATCTAAAGCAATGACTCTGTTAGCATCACCTGGAAAGCTTTAAAAATGTCTGACGCTTGGCTTTTATCCCTGGAGATTAGGATTTGATTGGTTGGGCACCCAGTCTGTCAGCCCTGAAATTCTTACAAGTGCTCCAAGTGACTCTAGCCACAGTCAAGGTTAAGAACTACTCATTTAAAAGTTGTGTCAGTTTTGAATAGGAATAATGTTGATTTATGTTGGTAATTAACCATATTGCTCAATTTTTAAACATTTACATTAAGGGTTTATCATATAAAATAAGGTGAATTTGATAATCTTGTTTTGCTTTGAAATAACAGTGCTTCATACTACAGCATAGATACAGAAATGGCCACAGATAAAAATGTGGTGAAAAGTGTTATGAGACGAGGTAAAGAGGGGAAGGTATCAGTGCTAATTACAGTTCACAACTGAGTAGTCACTTGTTTTTATCGTCTCATTTCTAAAATCAGAGGTTAAACCACATAATTCCTCAATACCTTCCAGCCTCTTTCTCTGATCCACGTGATCAGTACCACTTCATTTCTGAGGATACTGATTATTTGAGAGCTAGATGGAAGGAGATATTCAAACCCTCGGAAAATATTGCACCCTAACAATATCGGCTCATTAATAAGGTCATTTCTCTATGGTCATAGCTACCAGGCTGTTGCAAGACAGGGCAAGTGTATGTATTTTCTTTTATTCTCACTCTTGTCCCTCCTGCCAGGTTTGTTGCGAGCCTAAAAATTCCTTCTTTGGTCTGTAACTGAATGGCTAAATTACATTTATTAACTATATAATAAAACATGAGTCTGATTCATAAAGAAAGATCATTTTCCTAGGTTGTAGTTTTAAGATTAATAAAGAGAGGCAAAGGTTAGATTAGATGTTTTCTAAAACTACAAATTGTCACTTTTAAAATGTATATTTTTTGTATAAGTAATACGTATTTATAATATAGGGAGAGGCAAAAGTAGGTTTACAGTTGTGTGTATGTGAAGGAGTTTATTCTTTATCACTATTTATTAATAATTGTATTATTTTCCATATGAAGAACTGTAAACCTGCTTTTGCCCACCATGTAGAAGATGTATACTACAGGGAAAAGCACAAAGAACAAAATGTTACTGATATGTCCACCACTGAGAGAGAACCTCTTATCACTGTGGGACGTACTTTTTTTCAGTTTTCCAAATATAGATCCTTTTAAACAAATAAAATTAGGAGCAAATTATAAGTACAGTTTTCTAACTTGCTTATTTAAACATTATGTTTTCTTTAAATATTAGAGAAATAAAATCTTAGTACAGTCAGTATATTATGGATATGCTGTGTTAACCATTCCTCAATATTAAATATTCACAATGTAGACCACCGCATTTTTAACATAGAGAGTTGCTGTCACAACTGGGGATTTTTAGACCTTCTGGTAACGAGGAAAAGCTGCTCCTGCATGGGAGTTTAAGACTCTTGGATGGCCATCCACTGAGTACCGTACCATTGAGTACCCTACCGTTTGACTAACATAAAAGGGATGCCATTAAAAACTAATTTATAAAGATTCAAGTCTGTTGAGAGATTTGGAGGTAGGGTAACTAACATCTCATTGTCTGTGCCCCCTTCAGTGGGCTATTGCCTGAACACTCCTATTCATGGTTATCTGCCCACTGAGACAGCTTGGCAATCTCTGCTGCTCACAGGGTGAGATTCTGTCGGGAGCTCTGGACTTCCCTTCCACCGCACCCACACTAGCTGCTCGGTGGGCCCCTTCCCTACCATGGGTCGACTGTGTGCAGGCTCAGCAAAGTGGCTGCAGCAGCAGGACAATGCCTCCTGACCCTGTGTGTCATCAGCCAAGAAGATCCCACACCTCATGACTTGGAGTGGGTGTACCTTGATCATGGAGCAGGGAGACTGTCATCTCTGGGGCACCGCATAGAGTGTCACACATCTCTTTCTAAGAGGTCAGCACTGGGCCATAATCCAACAAGGACCACTGTTGACGTTTCTCAAAATAAAGGTAGCTCGTACCTTTCTTAGTGCTGGTCAACCCCTAGAATAGTAGGATGGTTCTCTCTTACCTTCAGCACTTCTTGTATCTGTTGCCCAGGTTCAGACCACTGTGGTCTTTCTGTTACGTGTGTAGCACAGGTCGAAGTTGTACAAGCATCTCTCTTCATTCCTGGTGTATTATGGTTGATTGTCGCCAAGACCTGCTGGTCTTATTTTGAGAGAAGATTGTGGAATATTATATTAGGACAACTCTTATTTTTACTCTGTGCATTTATGGTAATTTACTCTTGATTATTTGTTCCTGTTATATGTATAGGTATATAACTGATTTACTGTTTTTAAGAAGTCTCTGAATATTCAGCAAGTTGCTTTTTTACATTCTACATTTTATGATTCACACATCATGCTTTATTTTCTAACATATGTGAACTAAATTTTTTAATCCCAATGTAAAGATACATTGCATGTTGACCATGCATTTTCTATAGTATTTATTTGAAAGACACTGAATACTATAGGGTTTGTTTTTTGTTTTTTTTTGTTTTTTTTTTTACCTCAGATACTTATGCACTTGGTGCTAAACATTTTCTAACGTGGCTGAGACCAAAAATAACGTTTGGGGGTTCTCTTGTCTTTCAGGGTGCTGGTTGCACAGCCCTGGTGGTAGCTGTGGTAGCGAGGAAGCTAGAACTCACCAAAGCAGAGAAGCACGTGCACAACTTCATGATGGACACTCAGCTGACGAAAAGAGTGAGTCCCCGCCCCTGATTCTCCAAAGGAATATTGTGGGGTTTTGCAGAGTTGGGTAATATACTTTTTATTGTGACCTCCAACGGTAAAATGACATGGTTGAAAAAGTTAAAGTAGTATTAGAATTAATTCCATGTTTTCATATTTGGACTCTTCCTAACGTTAGGTCAATTAGGAAATAATTGGACAACCTTGGTATTTACTCAAGGATAAAAATAGGCATTCTTAACATTTAAGTTTGCAGCACACAAGAAAAGCCCAATATTGGATTGAACACACTGTCAATGCAATACAGAAATGTTATGGGAAGGTGATTCAATGGATATATTACTGAGCTTCTGTAAGCCAGTCATCATTCTAAAGACTGGAGTTACAAAGACCAATGAGAAAAAATGCCTAATGATGAGGGCCCCAGGCTACCGGGGCCGAAGCAGACCCTTTGCGTGGCAGAAAGGCTATCACGGAGATGCTGGAAACAGTGTGTAGCACCTGGAGGGGAGACCAATGCCCAGCTGCGAGGAACAGAGGAAAACGTTGGCACAGGTTTGCGGAACACTCACCCTGTGCCCACGCCTGTCCCGGCGTCGCGCGTGCAGACCGGCTCAGTCCTCGCGGAAGGCGGTGAGGGGAGTGCAGGTAGTATGCCTGTGTTTAAACGCACAAGCCAGAACTCAGAGAGGTTAGATAAATTGCTTAGAGTCACGTGAGAGGAAAAAGATTTTAATTACCCTAAACTTTTAGCCTCTTTATAGTCACTTGAGATACCAAAATTCCAAAGTCAGAAATAACTAGGAATTATTTTAAAGCAGTGTCATCTTGGTTACATACGGGTAACCACATCCCAGAGTAGATTTTAATCAGGCTGTCATTAATAACAAAATACATGTCATTCGGTCACTTCACTCAGAAAAGAATAGAGATTTCAAGTGGAGTTCCAATTCTCAGTGTTTTTACTCAGTTTTGACTGGGGGTCTGTGTGTAAATGTAATCATGTCTTTTTTTTTTAATTTGGTAAAATACTTCCTAATAGATAACTTCAATGTACATTTTATTTATTTGGATAATATTTATCAAATGGAAAGATGAATTCCAATTGCCTTGCTAAACTGTGTCTTACCTATCAGACACCACTGTGAGACTTGTCTCATTGCAGTTAGTAGGTCCACATATATTCGAGCGATCAAAGCAACGCAGACGCCAGGCTTTTGTACTGGACTTACCACTTGGGAACATCTTTACACCATTTTCTGTCAATTCCTGAACTCATTCTCCCAGTTCATTTCTAGATGTTACAGAAAAGCCCATGGAGAGTAGAGGGAGAGAAGCTGAATGCAAGGTTGTGGTTCTTGTCATTCTCAAAGATTTACTGGGAAATGAAAATACACACGTATTAGATTATTAGTCCACGTCTAATACAAAATTACAGCAGATATTTTGTATGTCTCATCATGTGCTTGTTTGGATGAGTTCTGTGCTGTACAACTTAAGAGACAGAAGTTATACAATATCCAAAAAATCCTTCCCTTGAGTTCTTTGTATAATCCAAGTAATTTCACCATAAAGATATTATACATTGTATTCTTTCACAATTAAGTTAATGCCACACTTAAGATATTAGGCAGAAAAAATATTTTAAAACACCATATATAGATGCATATAAATCTTTTCAACAGTAAAAGAAAAAGTGACAAAGTTACAAATTGGAAGACCAATTGTCATGTTTAAGCAGATTTACCCCTGGTTCACGAGCAGGTATTTAGTTTTATCTTAAGCAAATATGTAATTTCTTTAAATTTACTTTGGGATATTGATATTCCATGTCCAAACGATTAAAGAATTTAGGAGTTAGAAAAGACAAAGACTTTGATTCTAAAATCTACCGTATAACATGGCAATAATTTGCTTTTGACTGAAGATTTTTGCGGAATTCAGACATCTCCCCATTCTGGCTTGGATTTTTAGTTTAGTTGCTTTAGTTCAGGTCTCTCAGCTTTGGCATTATGGACCTTTTGGACTGGTAATTCT
The DNA here is from genome assembly GCF_022682495.2 of Desmodus rotundus. Taxonomy (NCBI): domain Eukaryota; kingdom Metazoa; phylum Chordata; class Mammalia; order Chiroptera; family Phyllostomidae; genus Desmodus; species Desmodus rotundus. Next base: position 147,446,963 of record NC_071387.1, read on the forward strand.
TCGTGTGCAGGAATAGCTTGTGCATCCTTGGCTGTTTAGCAGGATTTTGGCCTCTACACACTAGATGCCAGCAGAAATTCCCCCCACACACATACTTGTGACAACTCGGAATGCCTCTAGACATTGCCAAATGTCCCCCGAGGGTACAAAGTCACCTGCACCGAGAACCACTGCTTTGGCTTGTTATTCTCCGAGGACTTAGAAGCTGAGAAAATTCCTTTTAACAGATAATCTTTGAGTGTACTTAATTTACTGTGATCTCCTCCCTGGCAATAGCAGATACTCAATTAACAAAAGCGTACTCTGTACTGTACCTAATGAAGAAGTCAGGCTTCTGTGTTAACTGCTGAGGACAAAGAACTGAAATATCACACTCCAAGACTCAGAGACTGTTACGCTTTATAGTTCTGTTATTTTAAGCAAATCAGATGAAGGCTCTGTTTTCTTCCCTACTTGGTAAAAATAAAAAATTTAAAAAAGCACTTGTGTTTTTTCTCATGAGTCCCCTGAAGTCCAGGCTCCCCCAGAGGACTATGAATCCAGGATCTAGACGGCCTGCCTCTGGTTTTTATGCATGTGACTCATTTCCCCACCGTGACCAAGTTTTCTGATGTTACAGCTTTTCTGTAGTTTTTGTTTATTCAATACTTTAAACTCTCTTGGATAATCTTCTGTTATGAGTCAGATTGTTTGTAAAAAGCTTTTCTAGTAAAAAGTACTGGTCTAGTTTTAAATTCTCCACGATACTTCTGATGCTCTATTAATTCTATTATCTCATTACTACCTAAAAACATAGCTACTTTGCAGTGTTTCTTTGGACCAGAGCCTCTTACAGGTCTGAGAAGACACTCCAGCAGCCTCGCTGACAGAGCGGTTTTTATAGGCAAGATGTCACTAAGCACAGGTACTAATGTTTAAGTGGCCTTGGAATCAAACGTACATTTCTGGCTTAGGACACCCATTTCAATACTACAGTCGATACAGCATTTGAAAGTAATAGTTCTTTTATAGTTCTGTCTGCATTATTTTATTCAAAGTAATCAACTTAATGACTGTCGTTTACTTGAAACTTGATTCCATTTGGTTATTTGTGGCCTGTCTAAGAGGGCCCACTTAGAATTTTTAACTTTTTAAACAAAAAGTCTAAAATGTTGAATGATCATTAATGAATGCTTTCTGAATGAATAACCAAGAGTAAGTAAGGACCTAATAGATTAAAAATACAAATCTCCTGGCTGGGTAGCTCAGTTGGCTAGAGCGTTGTCCCGATACACCAAGGTTTTGGGTTCAATCCCCAGTCAGGACACACGTTTCTCTCTCTCTCCCTCTCTCCAAAAAATCAATAAAATAAAAACTTTTAAAAATACAAATTCAAGCCTGCTAGCTATTGTCGGAGAACAATTCAATTATCCCCTGAAACGCCGCATAGAAAAAATCATGTTTTCTGATGGTCAGCCGAGGTCATGAGCACAGACGCAGAGACATCCTGAAGTCCGAATCTGACTCTGAAGGAAAAGCAATCGGAATGTTAAAGGACATTATTCTTCCGCGCAGAAATGGCCCTTTCCCGACCTTGCATTATAACTATGGGTCTTAACTGAACTGAACAATTAAATTTTCATGAAAAATCATTCACCCCATGGACATTTTCAGAGGAACAATCGGGTACAGAAATCGTGTCTGTGTACGACTCTCTCAACCACATGAAAGACTGTTTGAAAGTAGAAACCACCTTTCACGGCGCACCAGCATGAAGGAAGACGGTTCTATGTAATTCTGAAAGTGTACCCGACACTCTGCAGTTCAATTTGGTGACGTTAAAGTGAAAGCATAACGGCAGGAACGTGTCACTGGGCTCAGTTTGGCAGGGCCAGCGCTCTAACCGATTTGCAGCTTATCGCCTCGCAGAGGTGTGCTGATCATGCTGTGCGGGCGGGAATATATTGTTACTCTTCCTTTAGGTCTAAATCAAGAAGAAATCCGGGAGGTTAGCTCGCTGAATTCTTTCATTTTGGAAAGAAACTTGACAAAAATTTTCAAGTAGCTAGATGTACCACAGAGGATAATTATACATATTAATGTCCACTGTGGGTGTTTCCAATCCTGTTAAGAATTCTCAATAAGATCCATAATAAGAACACTATTATGCAACTACATAATTGTTTCCTGTGTGTCTCTTAACAAGTGAACAGAAATTTTGAGGGATATACTCCATGTAGCTCTTACAGTGTCCTCGGACTCACAGCCTAGTGGGTCGAAACACAGAACCAATGGATCCCTTGGCCTTGCCCTCTTCCACCATCACAACAGTCACTGGCCCCCACCCCCAGTACCTGGTCTAACGGAGACCTGGGCGGCAAGATAGGAGCCCCGAACACACCCACTGCAGCTGCTGCAAGGGCCCTAGAACATGTGACAGCTGGTGCAATAGCTGGTGCACAGGCTCAGTAGCATTGTCTGCACTGGTCCCAGGCATTCCAGAGGCATCACCCACAGCCTATGTGGCAACATTTTACTGTAGTTTTCAGAATGAGAAGCAAGAAACTCTCCTCCTAGGGGGACGGGTGAAAGGGATTAAGAAATACAAATAGCCAGTTATAAAAATAGTATGAGGATGTACAGCATAAGGAATATAGTCAATACTATTGTAATAAGTACACATGGTACCAGATGGATACTAGACTTATCAGGGTGATCACTTTGTAAGTATATAAATGTCTACTCACTATGTTGTACGCCTGATATATTGTACATCAACTATAATTTAAACACAAATTTTAAAGAAATGGTTCTCTTAAAAAAAATTGCCCTGCTTCTTAAATCAGAGATTATGTTCCTTCACCTTATATTTGGGAAGAGTGGAAGGATTGCACTTAAGCAAGTCTCTGAAGGGAGAGGCAAGAGGAAGAAAAACAAAGAAATGAGTGGAAAAAGAGTCACAGTGTTATAAAGCAAAAGATCACTGTAAACAAACCGGCCTTTTAAACACTGCTCTAATTATGTGTCATTTAGGGCTCAACGAAGCAAACTGTTGTTTAAAAGTCTATCAGCTTTAAGTGTTTTTTTGTGGTTTATAAAGTACTGTTACACTTTGTGACTTTAATATTTTATAATTTCCTGTGAGTCAGCAATATAACATTTCATATCCTTTATACCCACGAAAGTGGGTTTAAGGCATGTGGGAAAGTAATATTACTTTTAATAGTTTGAGTTATTTTTAGGGTCTTTGATTTCTCAAATTGTTATTATTAAAATATCTGATTATTAATATGCCTTTCACAATTTTTCTGATAAAAGTTTTGAATTAGAGTTGTGCATTAGTGAGGCAGAACAAATTGTTCTTATGTTCTTCCTTTGCTCTGTGTGTGGAGAGGGGTGGAGGGAGGAAGAAGTCCTTTCCTGTTAAAAAAGAATTCTCACGCTCTCCTCATTTTTTGAAGTATAGGAAATAAGTCGTACTTCTTAGTGGTATTGGCCCATTAACTGACAGTAGAATTATTACAGCTACTAAATGTTTGAGGCACATCTGCGAATCCTTCATACAAACTATCGTGGTATCTGACATGTGGTAGAGACTCAATAAATGTGTTGAATTAAGAAATGCAAATGCACTGACCCATTAGATCCTCTGTCTCTTCTCCAACCTCTACAACCTTCTTATCAGGAGGATCCTCTGGCTGATAAATATGCATCTGTTGTTCATGATTTAAAGTGTTTATGATGCAGATTTAACCCCATAGACATTTCCTTAGTACCAGCTGGGCCCAAAGCACGGAGCCAGGGAGACACAGATTCATGACATGGCCCCTGCCCTGTGAGATTTTGTAACCTGACTATATTGTCCCTGCTGTACATCCCTGGAAACGGAGGAGGGGCTCCAGGGTTGCGTTGTTAGGTGACGGACTGTCGGATTCTAAATTGTGCAAACAAAGGACATTTCCCTTCCAGATCCATGTCTCTTTCATGCCAGTGATCACAAATGCATCGATCTGCTTCTCCTCTCCCAGTTTTTCCTGTAAGGTTGCAGATCACTTTCGTGTAACAATTCCCCACAGTTCAAACCTGTAGACACTGAAGTGCTGCCCACCCTGCCTTGTCCCTGACAACTGCTCCCTTTCAACCCAGGAGGGGCTGCGAAAACCTACTGGAAGCACATCTGAGCATTAGGCAGAGGATAAGTTCTTCTATTCTTGGACATATTGTTTTGTGGCTGCTGTTTGGAAAAATAGCAGTTTAATTTGACACTTTAAGAGTTTAATTCCTATGTTTGAAAACCTATTAGGGAATTAGAATGGAGATGTTGCAACATAAATGCATACATGTGTTTCACAGGTTTTAAAAACAGCCATATGATGAGGAATCACTTTCAGTTTCAGCTTGTCAACTAACAGGAGTGAATGCAAATACTGCAACATAAGGCCTCAGGCATAGCCATCCCATTGATCTCTGAACTTGAGGTCCCTTGTTCCCTTAGCCATTCCCCAACCATCCCAAAGAGAATCATTTAAAATACATAGGGGACAAGCACTGAATCACCTCTGTAAAAGTGCATAGACTTCAGTAATTTGGCATTTGCTATTTGTACAGGGCAGGGCAAAAGTAGGTTTTCAGTTGTCCACATGGAAAATAATACAATAATAAACAATAATACAAGAATAAACTCTGTTTCATGTACTCAAAACCTTGTGGGGAATCCAAACTAAAATCAGTTCCTGTGTTCTATTCCAAACATTGCTATGTTCAACTGCTGTGTTTCTGTTCATCAGTTTTTACCCAGTTTTCTGGCTTCCTCACCAGCCCTCTAGGTTGCTCCTCTGCATCTCAGGATGATTAAGTCAGGGAGGGGACATCCACCAGGGCCCTTACTGGTCTTCAGGCAGCTACAGCTGTTCCAGACAGCCAACGAGAGCTGGGACCTGCCCTGGCTGGTCGTTCTTCCAAACACGAAGGGCCTATCCCAACTCCTGGCAGTGCTGGCCAGTCACATCCCACTGGTCTTTTAAAAGCCAGATCCCCAACCCTCAACAGCTTATGCTGCATCCATTTCCTTAACTTTGAAAGGACATAAAAGGGTCAGGTGGAGAAAAGCCTTCTGAGAGGTGACTCCTCCCTCTGTGAGGAAAAGAAATGTGTTTCCGTAAGAATGAAGAGCCCAGAAGTACCTGGAACACCTCCGACCTTCGCCGTGGATGATGATGTTCCTTACTTGAACTGCTTGTGCTCGGCCTCCAGGGTTTTGGCCATTTTTCTGTAGGTGTGAGACATGTTGTCCATGCAAAGGCTGATGAATATCCAAAGGATGTAATCAAAGTTACTCCTAAAAGCAGTTATCAGAAACCAGTCAGTTTCTTAAAATGGGTTCTAGTGATACGATTTTGCTCAAAAATAAACCTTTTCAGCAAGATGGAAGAGATGCTTTCTTTCCTAATGTGAAAAAATATGCATGCATACATGGGCCCATAATTTTAGTATAATTCTAAGGTTCTTCCTTATTGTAAACCTAAGAGCTGAAAAGAACTTTAATAATAATTCTCCCAAACCTCTCATGATGAAGAGGAAACAAAAGTCCTACACTAGTCCCCTACACTAGTTAGCTCGTCCCCTTGGCTAGACTTGGCTAGTAGAGTCAAAGAACTTACTCAAGCCCAGCTCACTGTTCTGTCTTCCCCACCACATGGCCTTCCTTAAAGCATTGTTTTCCTCCTCCCAGCCCCCCACGAGCCCGCAGCTCTCTCTATGAAACATCCTTATGCATCACTCAAAAGAATGAAATAGAACAACTTCTTAGAATAAGTAATTAACCAGAAGAAGCCAAATGAAAGCTCTGGGTCTTCAAATTTTATAGTGTGATCAAGGGAGAGAACAAATATTTTCTTGGCTGGGCCCTTTATCAGCCTGCAGGATTTTTTTTTTTTTTTTTTGAAGATGTTAATCAAGAAAGCAAGTAATTGAACACCTCCAGGAAGTGTCACACCCTCCATCAACTGCAGTAGGTCTTGGCAGTGTTACTGTGAGGTTTTCATCCTTGGGTGTGTCCCATCCTTTTGAAATGCAGTATATTTAAGTTAGCAGCAAAATCATGACAACTTGACGCTCTGCCAGTTAATCAAAGGGTGCTAACAAGCATAGAGTTTGCTAAGTCAGTCTGCAAGGCTGCAGGACTGGGTCCCCACCCCGTACATTCAGCAGTGAAAGCATGCCTGCTTCCTGTAGTGCACAGCCAGAAATGCTGAGCAAGCCCACAAAGGACAAGATTAACCTTGGCTTTCTGGCATTTTTCCTTTCTCCAGAGAAATGAAGAACACAAAGAGAACAATTGCAATACAAGGTGGAGAAATAAGCACCTCTTGACTGAAAAAAAAGTGGTTGAGTGAAAGTCCCTAATAGGGTTGAGTTTAGCCCAGGAAGAGATCAGTGGCTCCTTAATATTTCAATTTAAGTATTGTTCCCACACAGACACAGGGACTTCTTAAAACCTAGAGATGCATGCAGAATAGTTTTTTTGAGACATAGTTACTAAACAGTGCTAGAGCTTACCATGACCATCGGGATGAAGAATGTGACCCCTGCAAAGTTGCAAAGGATTCCGCTTGGGAATTTATCAACTGCTTTTCTTGTTTGTTTTGTTAACAGGTGAAAAACGCAGCTGCCAATGTACTCAGGGAAACATGGCTAATTTACAAAAATACAAAGCTAGTAAAAAAAATAGATCATGCAAAAGTTAGAAAACATCAACGAAAATTCTTGCAAGCTATTCATCAGTAAGTACCATTTTCATTTCCGTCCTGGTTTGTGTCTCTAGGTTTTGATTCTAGCATTGGCTGTCCTTCTCTCACGAGGGGGCAAAAAAGGAAATGATGTCGTGCTTGTTCCCAGAAGATATTATTTGGCAATTTAGTAATTTCACAAATGAAATCCTAAGAAAAGTTTTCAGTTCTTGTATGATTAAAAATCATTTATTATTGGGAAAATAGTCATTGAATATATATAGTAGTTAAAATCTCAGTTTTTTAGAAGTGATATAATTTCAATTAAAATTGTATTTCTTAATTTAGCTTATTATATAGTTTGCTCTAAGATATTTAGTTTGAATCTACTAGACAAAAACTAGACAAAATTTTAACATTTTAAGATTTCTCTGGATTTTTAAAACATACTGCCTAGCATCTTTACATGAAGGTAGTACTACAATTGACTTAATACTTGAATTTTTAAATGAGCTTTTAGTCAGGACTTGGGGGATTTTCTATATGCTACATGTTCATTATAGATTTTACAGTTCCTATAGACCGTGACTCTTTTGTCATTATTCCGACTTTACCCAGACCACCAGAGCTGAAGTCTTTCATGCCCTGTCATTGCTATGCCTTGTCACTATCACAGACCTTTAAAGTACAGATTTATATCTAGTAAGTTTCCATGATACCCTGAAAGCACCAGGTCTTTCTCCCCCAGGCTGGCAGCGCCCTTACCGTAAGTACATTCATGTGTGGGTGTCAGTTATGAGGCCATGCGGACTTGGTCAATGCCATTGGCAAGTGGGGAAGAGCAGGCGTGGTCACACTGGTGGGCTTTCCTTATGCAGCCTACTGGGCACTCGTGGAAAGGTGGGTAAGCGCTAGGTCTCTTGGCTGTGCAGTGAAATGTGTCTTCGCAGAGCTGACTAGCACTGCAGATGAGAAATCTCTGAGGCTGGAGTTTTTATTTTATGTATTTAGGTAATTTGTATGTAATATGTTATTACATTAACATTTTGTGGGAAATCACTAAGCACTAATATTGTCTTTTTACCTGTCCAACCAACTTCCCATTTTAACCAAGTACCACTGGAAATGTAGCATATGTCTATAATTATGGTCATCTATGCACTCTGTGGAAATTGCAGCTTTTTTAAATGAAAAGAAGCTTCAAGGACTCGAGGTCTAAAGCAGAGGGCGACTGCACAGGTGGTGGAGTAGCCGGCCCGCACTGCTAGTCCCTCATGCGCTTTCCCTTGCTGCCGCCAACACCAAAGTGACATCATTTCTCCTTTAGCTCTGTGACTCCACAAGACACACAACTATGCCTTTTACCCCATAAAGCTAGAATTTTAAGATAATACTCCTTTAAAGTCTGGGAAAGAATAAGAGGGAAAAGCACAGAGAGGAATTTTGCATTCAGTCTGGCTCACAGAAAGGAGCTACTCCCGGGAGCTGACAGCGGCCTCTGTCACTGCCCACCACCACCTGGAGCCCTCGCCTAGTCACCTCCATTCCTGAAGCTTGGATCTCAGAGAGCGAGCCCCAGAGTGATGCTGAGCCTTCACCTCTGCTCTCCTTGGGCCTTTTATCCTGTCTGAGCACAAGTCTCTTCCCCAAGAGTCACCCAGCACAATTTTCCCCCACGCCCCCGACCATGTGACACAGTGACCCTAGCACTCATGCAAGAGGCGCTCCTGGTGTGCTACGCAGAAATCATTCTCTGCACTGTTAATGTCCCCAGACTAATCTAAAGGGAAATATGTTAAATGTATTAGAAGGAAAGCTCACCTATGTGGGAGTGAGATGACACAGAAGTGGGCGAGGTCAGTCCGTCCACGCGTCCAGCAGCAGCCACACGTCCAGTGGCCTCCAGATGGGGTCTGTGCCCCTTCCTGCCAGTGTAGCCTATTAACTGTGTAATTAAATGTGATTTGCCTTTGATGCCTTGGGTAAATCTTCATATCACAGAAAATGAAAAGATGGTTTGACAGTTTTTTAGTAATATAATCTGTAGCCATGTGTAAGTAGTGGGTATTTATATATTTATATTCACATTTATATATGGTCATAGAGCTGTTAAGTTCTGAATGCATTGACACTCAGGAACTTAGGAGACATTTTAGGGGGTTCACAATACAATCTTTTCAACTTTGCTGTAGGGTTTTCAATTTTTCATAATAACCGTTAGAAAAAAAATCTTTGAGTGAACTAGTTTTAAAAACTGCCCCTGAGCTATTGGCGTGTTGCTCCCGGTGTACTGGCCTGACCGTAAGGGTTTCGTGGCCCCTTCGGCGTGCTTCTCTGGGATGGACTACTAGAGGGAACTGCATGGGAGTCCTCTGCCTCTTTCAGACATTTCTCATTCTGTTTCTTCTGTAGCAACATGTACTCCGACAGCAGAGGAGCTTCAAGCAACTCAGAAATGTTCTCAATTGTTTTATGAATTAGTCTTGGGTTAATGGATTTCCTTTGAGTGGGGGAGGGACCTTATACTCTGTGAAAAAATACAACTGAGAGTTTATATGGGCTGGGTTTGGCTAGTTTATTCTAATCATGCATAATCACCTTTCATTTTAAGTTAGTGAAGTCATAAGAACAAGCACATAGGGCTCGATTCCTAAGGGCAAGGCCTTTATTGCCCACTGTTCACACCCAGTGAGCCTGTCAGCCTTGTCTGTCAGCATTGGGTAAAGTGAGACTTTGCTGGTTGAGGAAAAGTTGACAAATTCATTAGCTACGGCTCTCTTGGCCTCTTCTATTCTCTGATTTGTCCTGAGAGCTTTTTCAATAGCTCTCTCTGCCTTTCTGTCAGGCCCGCTCTATTTCAAGTCTCGCTCTTTTCCAAGCTTCATAGCCTTTCTCCTCAACACGTGGCCTCTCTAGTCTCCGACGGTTGTGAACTCTTCTCAGGAACGTAGCTGTCTTTTTGGGTGATCACTTAGTGCCTCCAAGCACTCTGTTTCTATAGCTTTTCACCCTTTTTCTGGTAGCAGCTTTAACTTTATAAAGTTTATCATTCTTCCATTTCAACTATACACCCATCAGCCAACATAACTTGTCTCAGAGCCATGAAATTCAATAAACGTAATTTCTATAACAAAGTGTTACATTACCTCCCTTTCAGAAAGCCGGGTTTCTAAACAGCCCCAACTCGGAAAAGATGCACCCCTTCAAAAGAAAAAAACAACAACATTATAATCCTATTGTTTCGAATGTCCTTTTAAGCACATCACATTCATATTAAGCAAAAATGTTCTCTATTACTTATACATCCTGTATCAAAGAGGCCAAAGTGACGTGACGCGAGTTCTTCCTTCCGAAGTCCAGCTCTGGAGGGAACTGTGGGCTTTCATGCGGGGGGAAGACCGGTAGCAAGGAAGAGGCATGGCAATGTATTGAATAGTGTTTCTCTCTGGTCAATATGCCCGAATCCTGCAGAATCTTAACAGGATCTTCCAGCCAGTGAATCGAGCCCCCTGTGCACAAGTGAACGCCACACTGTTATTTTGTTCCAGAATATTTTACAGTTTCTTTTCTTTTGTTTTGTCTTTTTATTTCAACAAAATGAAAATAGAGCTCGGAAGTAAGTTGTGTGAGCCGCTCCTTTCAACATTTGCAGAGTTTTCTCCCGGCTGCATGCACCCAGCGGATTCTTTATTTGTGGATTTTAGTAGTCTGATTGCTGCTATGGAAATGTGATCCAAAATCATGATATTTTCCTGTGATAAGTGAAGTTCACAAGGAAGAAATCAACATATGTTTCGTATTCTTTGGGGGGAGAAAAAAGTAAAATACACATCTGCGTGTTACCTTTTATTCTGGCAGCTGCAGCTCGAGTAGGCTTTTTCTACCAGCTCTACGTCTCAGGCAGTCTAAGAAGCAGCGAGGCGAGAAGATTTAAGTGCAGAGAGCCAAAGGGATTCCAATCAAAGTAGGCTACTCTAGGTCAGCCTTCTAGATTAGTAGAAAATAAAATGGGCAAAATTCTACTGTCAGAAACATAATATGGTGACCAAGGAGAAGTAAATTAGGCTCCTTTGGTTGGAGTGTGATGTGCCCCCCTTGGCCAAGGGACCAGCACTGGCCCTGCCACCAGACTGGCTGAGTTCAGGACTTTCTCTGCACTTACAAGTTACAAGAGGCTTCCGGTCTGGTGATCCCAAACTTCAGGCATTCATGTGCCAATTATACTATTACTTCGATTTGAAAAAAAAAAGCTTGATATAAATCCCTATCATGAATGGATTTAAAAATATCATTCCCAGCAAAGAGAGATAAAAATAATATCGATTGACAATTAAAACACTGGTATTGAATTCTGGCCACAGGCTGTTGTCTGCAGAAAGCTCTGAGCTGTGAGTTTGCTCACTCTCTTTTTAAAAAAGTAGAAGATAGCAGGTGTTAGAAGATAAAAACAGTATTGGACCAGCCTGAGACCTTTTTCTTATAATAATCGAAAATTAGAGGAGAATTAACAGGAATTGCTTTCTCTCCACCCGTGTTAGTGCTGTTTAATATCTTGAGTATCACTTAGTCATCTAGAACATCTCTGGGTACAAAGCCAGCAGTCAGAAGCACTGTCTGACCCGACTCACTTCATTGCCTGCATGAAGAGCCGGACGGTGGAACCAGTTGCAGAGACAGGGCGGGCTGCACGTCTGCCGTCCCCTCCGACACACAGCTCCGCAGTGACTCACACATTTGAAGTTTGGTTTTGGGGGGAGGGGTTGCTTATGGCTTGTTTTTAAAAGACATACATCAGACTTGTAACCCTTGTAAGTGCTTAGGGAAACATTTTTCAACAACATATTAGATTTAAATCTATGTTTGCAAATTTCTTTAGACTAGAACATATTCCGTCTCTATAATGGCACGAAAAGGAGCCATTCTATTCTAATAAACACACAGTCGCAGTGACAAGTTATAACCTTAAACTGTTTTTTAGATCGTTAAAGAGCATGATGTAGGCAGGTGTCAGTTAAACTCACTGGCAGAAGGAACTATATCTTCACTGTAGAGCAGATTTGGTGACATATTGGATATCCCAGTTTCAGAACAAAATCACTGAGCATCGTGAACATTTGTTACAAAAATCTCCCTGGCAGTAAAATCTTGCCCTGCGAATGTTTTTCCTTCTATGTAATTACCTTTAATTTAAATTGGGAAATAATAAAAAGTATTCTGCCCAGCATTACCACTCTATTTTGTAAAATGATTCATCATCAAGATATTAAAGTTAGCATAGACATATATAGTTTTTTTCACTAGGTAGCTCAGAGAGACCTGGTTCTCTTTCAGAGCAAAGCTTTGAATTATTGACTTAAAAGAAGAATAAGACACTTTTTGTTGTTGGAAGATCTTAATTTCTTGGTACCGTAGCAAGCACTGAATTAAGTATTTGTTAAGACATTACAGTAAATACATTAAGGAAGAGTTAAGAGTTCTCATTCAGAAAGGTTTTTCTAAACAGTGGCTTTGGCACTGTCAATCAGATATGTGCAGCGGTATTTAAAAGTATCTAAAAGTAACTTTGCAAGTAACGATTCCATCTGTCAGACACTCTAATTGTCCTCTGACTTTTATGCACAATCAAAATTAAAAGAAATTCTCCCAAAGAAATGGTCTGGTTTCTCTTCAAATTCAATGGCAGTTTAAGTTAAAAGTCAAGTGAAGAATAAGGGAATTATGTGTTTTGAGTTATCTTGCTGCTGGTTGAATAAAAGTTTTATTTTTGCTAATAAGAATCTCACTTATCACTGTGTTTCATCAGGTTCAAATACCTAACCCAACCCATTTCAGACTAAACAGGGCTAACACCTGTATCTAGTCACGTAGGCATAGGAAGGTGCTCACTGCTCCAACATTGACGCAATTCCAGCTGCTTTGCATATTTCTTCCTATGTCTATTTGTCACGATACTGGGGCTTTAAGGAATGTTTCGGCTTTTCTCATATGGTTAAATCCTTATGAGCCTTTCTTACTTAATTCAACTTTTAACTACCTGGTGAGTAGTTGTCCTGTGGACACCTCACCTTTTTCTCTCTCTCTCCTTTCCTTTTTGTGGTGTTGGGGAAGCATGCTTCTCATTGTACCGGATACATAACCAGTTTGGACTTTACCCCAAATACTCAAGGCATTATCCATGCAGTTATTGCTCTTGTCGATTTTGTGCATGCTCTTTGGAAGGCGTATGATAGTCGTAGAAAGAAAGAAACCTTTCTGACTTCCGACTCTGTCTTTTAGATTGAGAAGTGTAAAAATGGAGCAGAGGAAACTGAATGACCAAGCAAATACCTTGGTGGACCTGGCAAAGGTAAGCTTGGGGTCTCAGCCCTCACACATGCATCTGTTGCAGTTAACCACAGCACAGTAACTAATAATGCTTCAGGAGGGGCCACCCCCAATTTATTTAACAACTCAGCCCACCAGCTGCCCTAAAGTGATGGTCCAACGTACAAGAATAGTTTAAAACTCTTCCTTAATGTCTTCTTTTCTGCCTATATATATTATTCAACTGCATTCTAAAAGCTTTTCTACTTGCAATGATTTGGACGTACAGTAAGAAATGCAGGTGGAATATGAGACAATACCTTTGGGATTCTTATTTGTAGTTCAGTGTCATCCCTATGAGAACAGAACTACATCCTGGGTTTGACTAGGAGGCTAAGTAAGACTCATCAGTACAATTTTTTTAATGTATTTTAAGAAAACTCAGAAGAATATAAAATTGAATTTTAAAAAAATACCAGAAATTATATCTTAAAATAAAATGTTATCTTTCAAAAGGAAAGTTATCTTTGTAAAATAATTTATGGTTCTTTCTCCATTTCATCATTTAAAAATTGTTCCTCTTTTTAAAAGTACATTAATAGTCCCCAGATTCTTCTGCCACATTTATAAGATGTATCTGGTTGATGTTTGGTTGTTCTCCCAAGTAAACTCGACTTTCAAAATATGAGTATTCGTCAACAGTCACACATCTCATTTTCTTGAACTAATTCTAAAGGTGAGATTAGAATAGCATTTATGTAAGTATTCAGCCTTTTAACACAAATGCTTCCAAAGAGGCAATTCTCAACGGGACCTGTACATTCTAAACATAGTTAGCAAATCAGCTATGTCCTTTGTAAAGCCTCAAGTATAATCTATGAAATCCACACATGCTTTTGCTACTCATGAAATAACACATCTAAATTATATTCACTTTAATATATATCAATAGCACATACCATATATATGTTGAAGATGAATATTCGATATCATATATAGAAGATGATAAGTGAAGTATTTAATGACTTACCTCTAGGATGGTATCTTACATCATGCATTTAAGCTGGGACGCACACATACAGGAAGCTCAAAGACATCCTTCATTAATAGCAATACTTACATATGACTCTTGCTTGGCCATGTCAAGAACAAAGATGGTGTGGGCTCTTTCATTACTCCTATGTCAAATGATAAAAGGAATTAGTTATTTGTAGACAAAATAAAACAGACCACTTGGAAGTAATATACATGTGATATATCATTTTACTATATATAATATTATAATGTATAATAAAAATATTTATTAAATACAAGAGCTATATCATTTTACTTTATATACTTCAAAAGTATATCTATAAGGCAAGATACTATTTCTTTCAAATTAGTTCTTCAGTGCTTATTACTGTGACCACTGACTACCCACACCACAGGGCTCGATATTTTCTGAATGAATGGATGTTGCTGTACTAGCCTCAAGACTACACAGTGAAAATAAAGTTAACGTGTTTTATCTCCATGGCCAAACTCACACTAGTTGCCTGTGTTCTGAATAGTAACCTCCTTATAGAATCAGTTTACTTATCATCATTAAGAGAGTGTTACACAGGACCGTTGAACAGTATAAGAGCACATACTGCAAAGGGGATGAGGTAAGGGAGGGAAAGCTTATTCAAAGCGGGCTGAGACTTGGGGAAGGCTGCACAGACCTAAGGCTGACATCCCCATTCTTCCCTTCTTGGCCACCCTCCTCTCTCTCTGCCTCTGTGCCAATTGGCCCTGAGGTGCTCTCCTCTTGTGTCTGGGATGCTTCCAGAAAATACAACCAGGATCCAGAGTCACGAACATCCTCTGGTCAAGATGATCAATTGCAGAATTCACTAGGACACCAAAAACGTCTATTTCAAACCACTTAGCATCTGATCAAACCATTGCCAACCAGGTCGCTTGGTACCTTCGGTATCTCCGACCGTCATTCTCTCAATGATTATCTGTAAAAATAACCTCTGACCCACAGAGAACCCTAATTTTACCCGTGGGACAGCATAAGATAATCAGAAGATTTTGACAGTTTTAAGTTCCTAAATTATGTAATCAAGTTAGTTTGTCCTAAACTTCATATTCCTTCCTCAGAACTTCTGCTACACCCTAGTACCAGACTATTATTTGTTTTTCTTTAAATCTCTTGTTTTTAAAAATTAGCCTTGCCTTAATTAGTGTTACTTCTTAAAAATGAATTCAATGTTCTAACATTTGTAACAACCATTAAAATATATACATAAATATTAAATCAAAACATGTCTATCTATCTGTATACAACCAGACATCACTGGGAATAACACCTACAGTACCGGCAACTGGATCGAATTAATGCCTAAGACAGTACAATTCAAACCCTGGCACTGAACAATCATACTGAATTTTCCTTGCAAGACAAAATGTTCAGTTTGCAGCTGCGCGGTTCCCCTCCCCACCCCCTGCACTGGATGTCACCTAAGGGAGACCAGCCTCACGCAGTGAGAGCTGATAGTTTGCTTCCCGGGCCAGAGTGACTAAGCCTTAGTTCTTTGTTTCTCTGTCCCTCTCAACCGTGTTTTCCAGACCCAGAATATCATGTACGACATGATTTCTGACTTAAACGAGCGGAGCGAAGATTTCGAGAAGAGGATTGTTACTCTGGAAACGAAATTAGAGACTTTAATCGGAAGCATCCACGCCCTCCCTGGGCTCATCAGCCAGACCCTCAGGCAGCAGCAGCGGGATTTCATTGAAGCTCAGATGGAGAACTACGACAAGCAGGCCACCTACAACGCCGAGCGGTCCCGGTCCTCGTCCAGGAGGCGGCGGTCCTCCTCTACAGCGCCACCAACTTCATCAGAGAGTAGCTAGAAGAGAATCAGATAATCACAAAATAAGACTTTTTGCCATCATATGGTCAATATTTTAGCTTTTATTGTAAAGCCCCTATGGTTCTAATCAGCGTTATCCGGGTTCTGATGTCAGAATCCTGGGAACCTGAACACTAAGTTTTAGGCCAAAATGAGTGAAAACTCTTTTTTTTTCCTTTCAGATGCACAGGGAATGCACCTATTATTGCTATATAGATTGTTCCTCCTGTAATTTCACTAACTTTTTATTCATGCACTTCAAACAAACTTTACTACTACATTATATGATATATAATAAAAAAGTTAATTTCTGCACATACTGGTTTGATCACTTGCCATTTCTAAAGACTCACTTCTATCCTTAGTTTCAAGGCAAAATGACTGATTATCACCTGATACATGCTGATAGTTTTGACTTCCCAAAGTTTAGCTGGTTGGAAGAAAGCTTTCAGTTATTCCATATACTCTTCACTTAAGATTTACCCTCACTGTGAAATATTGTAGTCAGTCATGTCACCAGGCCCAGTTTGAGTTTATAGGGTCTCATTTCTAACGTGGTTTGTTTCCAAGTGATGTGGAAAGTGAAGCGGTTCTATCAAAACATGTGCAAACAAGAGGTACAGATGCTTTCAAGAATTATTTCCATTACAAATTTACCAAAAAAATGAACTTAAAAATTATCAAGATCCGCCATTGGCAGTGAACTGATGTTGCAGAATTTCAGGTCGGAACTACTTATGTCATCTCTCTCCATACAGTCTCTTACAATCTGGGCCCACGGCTCACTCTAAGTGTTGGGATTAGACATACACATTTGCATAGTTCCTACAACTTAATGAACATAAATGAGCAGAACCGTTAACATGTCACATATCACCTAACAAATGGTCCCCTCTTGTTCTGTGCCTACACATTTGGTACCAGGAAGTAAATGGCGTCTAGTAAATTTCTTAAGTTTCATTACACTGATTTCATGGGTGGTTGGAGTCAGTTTCTGTAAAAAGGCAACTGGGCAGTTACTGATGCAGACACATCTCTTTCCACTGGTTTTTGGAGAACCGTCCTTGAAATGAGAGCTGTGTGGAATTCCCTCGCATGGCGGTACGTGTCAGAGTCCACAGGAAGGACTGACCTGAGGTAAGAGGGCAGCACATCGTAAAGCCATGGCTTTACCTAGACAGCTCTAAACCATGTGCTTGGGTTGCCCTAAACCTAGAAATGACCCCTTCGTTTTCAGAGAAATCTGCTTTGCTCTCCTCCCTTTACTTCACACCATACCCTTTGGGGTCTACCTTATAGTGCAGCACGTTGCTAGCATACCAAGTATTTTTCCTCTTTAACACAAAACTGAAGTGGCATATTTCATCATCTCTCATAGGTCAATGAATAAAATCACTTTCATAGCTAGTCTGCATAACTGATGCAAAATCGAACATTTCCATTCAAGATCAAGGACATAAAACTATGATTACTTTAGATTGCCTAAGAATAACAGTGTTATTATCCATCCAAAGTGGCTAAATATAAAGCTCACTTACACATCTTGTATCTGTCTGTGTAGGATAAGGACAAGGTCTGGGAAGTCCTTTAATAGTAAGAGCAAGAAAAACTATTAGAGCGCTGCTTATGGGAACATACTGCTGAGTTAAATGAATTTTCAAAATCCTGCATTATCGGAGTTTCTACTTCATGGATGGAATCGAAATTTTATTTATGTATTATGGGTTGCATACAAGAATATATCAAGTATTTGGGCCCTGGCCAGGTGACTCAGTTGGGTAGAACATCATCCCGATACACTGAGTTTGCAGGTTCGATCTATGGTCAGGGCACATACAAGAAACAACCAATGAATGCATAAGTAAGAGGAACAACAAATCAATGTTGATATTTCTCTCTCCCTCTCCCCTCTTCTTTCTCTCTCTCCCTCTCTCACTCCCTCTTTCCCTCTCCCTCCCCCTCCCTAAGATCAATAAATTTAAAAATGGTATTTTAAAAAATTCTCAATTTAAAAACAGAATCAAGAATTTGCTGTAAGCACTGGATATAAAGGAAAAATTTAGAAAAGATTATTAATTTGTTCTTGCAATTGATGCAGTTCTTTTTAAAATTTTTTTTAAAATTTATTTTCAGAAAGAGGGTAAGGGAAGGAGAAAGAATGGGAGAGAAACATCATTCCGTTGCCTCTCAAGCACCCCCAACTGGGGACCTGGCCTGCAACCCAGGCACATGCCCCAACAGGGAATCAGACCAGCAACCTTTTGGTTTGCAGGCCGATGATCAATCCACTGAGCCACACCAAACAGGGCAATGCAGTTAATTCGTGGATATTCTACCTCTATTGTGACTAAAAGGCAAAGTAGCCATCCCAAAGTACTAGAAGACTAGGGAAAGAATAATGTATGGCTCCTTTGTTGAAGGAAAAAGGAGAAAGAGTTTTAATTTAGATTTTATTACCTTGTGTTTATTCTTCCAAATTAGCTGCAGTGTCGGGGGGCTTTAACGCAGCCCCCCGGTTCCGCCACGGATGAAGAGTAAGACTACCAAGACATGATCTGCTTGGGGAGGAAAGATGGCCAATCTCTCAAAGGAGAAGGGCCTTGATCATTTCCCTCCATGGGCTTTTATTAGGTTCATTGGCATAGGAATGCAGATAAAGCTCATCAATCACTGTCAGCCAGTAAGGATTAAACAATACAAGATTTACAGAGAACTTCAAGGGCTTAGTCTGAGCCAATCAGCTAGAGGGCCATAAAACTTTAAGCACCAGACTCATCTCAAGTCTGGACCCTTATCTTTTAAGCTGAGGGTACAGATTAAGTAGGTTTCACAGGAATGTACCTATTTTCCTTAGGCCTGATTCCCCAGGGAATCCGCCCCTCCCAGCACAGGACTGTACCCCCTCTGTTATCCTTCAGGCTCAAGTCAGACAGGGAAGTAAAGCAGCCAAGAGATTAGGAGACTTCTTGCAGACAGAATGAGGACTCAGGCTATTTCAAAGCCGAGGGGCGAGGGTCCATTACCCCCTTTTGCCACAGCCCCCCCCCCCGAGTCCTTCCCTGCGAGCTTATCCCTGGTGACTGAGCCTGTCTTAGGTTGATCCTCCCTTGAGGATTCTTACCCGTCATTGGCTAACTGGCCAAGCTCAGGGCCAAGCAGGGTGAAGTGGGCAGGGGTGGCACCCCTGCCAGGGAGATAAGCTTTGTCTCCTTAGAGGCTTATGGTCCCAACTCTGACTCAGCCTTAACCATGGGGGTTACAGCCTCTGAAACCAGGCAGGGCGGTTCCCAACACTGCAGTTCATGTAAGATGTCATTCTTTTGTTGTCTAAATTGATGTTACTTTTCCTGTTCCTCTATGCAAAGTACACGAAGACTGGTAATGACTTAACAAAAGTATAGGATCTTTTGTCTCTAGTTTTTAAAAAGTACCCAATAACCACAATGTAAAAGAGGGAGAGAGGACCCATCTGTTGCATGGACACGTTGGCTGGCGATATGCCGTTTGAGCCCTCCTCACCCACCACTACCAAGACTCCTCCAGGAACACTACGCAGAACCCTCCGAGGGCTCCTTAGATGACTGCTCTTTTGTGGTGATAGATGTCTTGCTCTAATTTGTACTCTGTCTGTCAAAATTTCTAATACTGACTGAGTCTGTAGTTACAACTCAGCCCATCCCCCTGGCCTCCCTATTTCTGCACAGTCAATACAAGAGCCTATGGCTACCACAAATTAGTTTGCATTACAAATGGCACCACCTTCCTTAACAATTTTCTTCACTTCCCCTCCTTGTACACAGTGTCACAGGTTAGTCACTCAAATGAGGATTCCAGTAAGAATGAACCAAATTCATAAGAGATAGCTCATCTATAAAATTTTATATGCTTTCTCCCTAATTTCCCCCCTGTTGGTGAAAATTTTCCAGAGACTCTCCATTAAAGCATCTGGAATAATCAAAGAAATTTGTTCCAAACAGAATATGGAAACTGGGAGAAAAACCAATTGGTTAGGGTTAATATGAATCTCCAAGGATGGATTAAAATACTGTAGCCCCATCGCTTCTTGGCCTTTTGGCTAAGATCAAGTGTAGTATCTGTTCTTATCAGTTTAAAGTACCATAGGCCTCTCCTATTCCTCCACTTTGCCAAGTCTTAAGAATGAAATAGAAAAATATGAGGGTAGTCCTGGCCGGGTGGCCCAGGCGGTTGGAGCATTGGCTTGTACACCAAAGAGTTGTGGGCTCAATCCCTGGCCATAACCTAGGTTTCAGGTTCCATCTCCTGTCAGGGCATTACAGGAGGCAATAGATCAATGTTTCTCTCTCACATCGCCGTCTGTCTCTCTTTCTGTCTAGTCTCTCTCTCTCTCCCCACCCCCTTCTCTAAGATCAATAAAAACATGTTCTCAGTAAGGAAAAAAAATAGGTTAAAAGCCATCCCTGGGTTTGGAAATTTGTTCTGCCTCTTGCTAGCTCTGTGTGTTTGGACAGCCTTAATCCTTCTGTCCCTTTTCCTTATCTGCAAAATGAGTATTAAAAGATAGACATCAGTGAGACTCTGGAAAGCCTGGCATTTTACCAAATGACGATAGATGCTTTTTATTACTATTTCCAGTATAAGGCAACAAATACTAAGTACCCTATTACATGCCTATTTTATTATAACTTTTAACAGCTGGCAGTATGTATAGGTTATAAAATCTCCCCCACATCTGTCTAATTCTTACATGAAGTGACTGGACTCTGGGTTAGTTTATTTCCTTCCTGGTCCTATCACTGATTTTTGTCTAATGTGAACTAGAGTATCAATTGGTATGTATGCTTTGTCTTGCTGATTCTGACATACTTTTTCCTCTTCTTGCCATTGCATAAAATCTGTTCATGAATAAAATCCAGGAATGTGGAGGTTCTTGTCCTCCATGCCTAGGGCTTGGGGTGCTCGTTTGGGGATGTGTTGGTACAGTCACCCAAGAGTTGGACCAAAGGTAGCAGTGAAAACTTAGCATCCTCAGCTAAATGAAAACACGTGGGGACTCTGAATTAGTTTAACTCAAAAGGAAGTGTGCACAAGCACTGGGGCCTATTTTGGAGGTATGAGAGACAACGGGATTAGGTCACAGAACGAACGCAGTTTTGCCACCGAGATTCTGAGGTAATGCCACTTATTACCTCCGCTAAGCCAGCTCTGTTGAGTATTCACTCAGTACCTCACATGCTGGAGAAACCATGGCCAACCGTCTTCCTCTGATGGTGGTAGAGGAATAGTATGACATACTAAATGAAAATATCTAAACTATATCTTTACTGTAAAGGGAGAATCAAAATTGTTTTAGTAAGAAGACATTTGGTATAATGTACAACAAACTAACTCCTGGTGATAACATTCCAAATCTACATGATTCTGTCTAAAAGACCGGAATTTCCACTGTGCCACCTACCGTTCCTTCAAGGGGCCAGAGTTCACGCAGGCCTGTCTCTTCAGTGCTTACATGTATGATTATACGTAATTCTAATTCTCTTGTCCTTCTATCTCATTGACTCCCACTTTTACGTGTTTTACGGCTTATAAAATGGAATTGTTATGTCCAACATTCCTAATGTTGTGGGCTTTGGGAACGTAAGTCCAAAATTAACCTTCTGTTGGATAAAATCATTGTCTCAGAGTGAAATTAACAGTGAATGGATAAAAGGCTTTCAGTGAGCCAGTGTTTTTATTTTTTAGTTTGTTAGGGGAAAAATATGTATTATGAGGATACAGAAGCATCTCTTAAATATGACTGAAATAGGGCACTTTCTACTTCCTTTCTTTAAAAACTTAATTTTGTACCATTTATATTTGTTCTAAAACATGCTCATGGAGATTGAGACTTGTGTCACTTTACAGAGACCATGGGCGACAAAGGTGCTATTGCTGTTAATGAAGCAGTCTGTGGTGAGAAAACAAGGTGGGCACACGTTTTCTAGTGATTGGTGAACAGCTCCAGAGTGGAATTCTTTGTATCTGTGTGAGAATCCTGTCTCCTCCTCCTTCTACAAAGAATCACATTAAGAGGGCATTTTTTCCTGTATTAATAATAAAGAGGACCTGAAAAATTACTAAAATGCCAAATGCTATTTTTTTAAAAGCAGTATTTATTTTTAAATTAGAAGAATAAATTTTTAGAGAAAAATTATTTGCAAAGGTATTTAATAAAACCTTGTTTATAAAATGGTGGATAAAAGAGGTAATAACATGTTTTCATTCTAGACTTTGATAATTAGAAAATTGAAAATGATTTGTAAAAGAAACAAAAACAAGCAAGAAAGCATAAAAGATGAGAAAGAATAAAACAAAATGTCCAAAGTAAGATGAACCATTACAGCTTGACAATAAGTAACAGTGGTTGAATTTACAATCTCAGAGAATAGGAAATATAAGATTGAGTTAAAAACAATATGCACCTATATGCTTTTTACAAAAGACATATAGAATGATAGGCAATGTTAAAACCCGAATCCCATGGGATAATTCAGACCGGTGTAAGCAAAAGCAGTGGGGCAAAATTCGTCCAGACTGAGAGACTTCAAGGAAGCCAACATGAAATCGCAAGAGAATGGCCACGTTAGATTTACAGAAGTTCTGAAGTGAAACCTGGTATGAGTTACGCACTAAATAATAGTAAAGCATATAAGGCAAAACTATTTGAAATAAAAGAAAAATAATTATAGTGTGAGATTTTAATAACTCACCCTGGAGAAATCAAGTGAACTAAAAATGAACAGTCATGTTTTTTTAAGAAAAATAAATATCAGAATTGGCCAGAGAACTAGTAGATACATAAAAGATGTACTTTTTAATAAATGACCTGGTGTGCCTGGATAGGCATTTTTAAAAAGCTGGATGGACACTTCTCCAAAGAGGACATACAGATGGCCAATAGGCACATGAAAAAATGGTCAGCATCACTAATCAGAGAAATGCAGAGTAAAACCACAATGAGATATCTATCACCTCACACCTGTCAGAATGGCCATCATCAATAAATCAACAAACAACGAGTTCTGGCAAGGATGTGGAGAAAAGGGAACCCTAGTGCACTGTAGGTAGGAATGCAGACTGGTGCAGCCACTTTGGAAAATAGTATGGAATTTCCTCAGAAAACTAAAAATAGAACTGCCTTATGACCCAGAAATTCCACTTCTGGGAATGTATCCAAAGAAATCCAAAACACTAATTCAAAAGAATATACGCACCCCTATGTTCATTGTGACATTATTTATAATAGCCAATATTTGGAAGCAACCCGAGTATAGGTAAGTGTGTAAAACAAGTATGGGACATTTACACAATGGAATACTACTCATCCATAAAAAAGAAGAAAATTTTTGCCTTTGTGACAGTGTAGATGGAGCTAAAGAACTTTATGTTAAGTGAAATAAGCCATTCAGAGGAAGACAAATACCATATGATTTCACTCATATGTGGAATCTAATAAACAAATTGAAGTAACAAGCAAAATACAGACATACCCATAGACAGCAGGCTGACAGCTCTGGGGGGCGAGAGGTTTGGGGTGGAGCAGAACAGAAAATGAATTCATGCTCACAGAGGACAGTGTGGTGATTACAGGGGCAGGGGTGGGTAGAGGTAGAAGAGGGTATGGGGGATAAATGGTGATGGAAAAAATACAACAAAGAATGAACTATTAAAAAAATAGAAAGTAGTTTCTATTACCTTTCTATTAACTTTCTATACCTTTCTATTACCTTTCTATTACCTACTACTAGTTTCTATTACCTTTCCTAAGTTAAATTAAGAAAAAATAATTCTTTTCTAGTGATTGCATGGTGAAATGATATTTTGAATTCCTGGGTTAAATAAAGTATATTGTTATTTAAAAAATAATGTTAGATCCATACTTTACATCATAGAAAAGATAAATTCCAAACAGATCAGAAAGCTAAATGTAAAGGCTGGAACTACTCAGGTATCAGAACACAGTGTGTATGGGTTCCTCTGAAACCTAGTGCATGATACAAGGCTCTCTGGAATCCAGCATCAATAAAAGAAAAGACATAAATTTGACTTCACAAAAAGAAAAGAGCTTTTGCATAGCAATAGAAAACTACAAGAAAAGCCTAAAGTAGCTGATAACTGGGTGAAAATATTTGCAACATTTATCATGGATAAAGGACTAAAATCTCTAACATGG
Source organism: Desmodus rotundus (assembly GCF_022682495.2). Taxonomy (NCBI): domain Eukaryota; kingdom Metazoa; phylum Chordata; class Mammalia; order Chiroptera; family Phyllostomidae; genus Desmodus; species Desmodus rotundus. The sequence goes on from NC_071387.1 coordinate 147,471,049, forward strand.
AGAAAACTCTTAAAATTGAAAGGAAAAGATATAAAACCCTGATAAAAATAGAATAATGCACAAAACACAGGTGATTTACCAAATAAGATGATTCTTAAACAGATAAGAGATGCTCATTTTATTCATAAAAGAAGTACAAATTAAATCTACAGTAATATACCTACCATTTCGCACATATTAAAATTGGCAGAAATTAAAAGTTGACAGCATAGTTTGCTGGGAATATAAGCTCTTCAATATCCTGATGGTAGAAATATAAAAGTACAAGCCTCTGGACAGAAATTTGGCGATATCTAAGAAAAGCTATAATAGATTAATTTTTTATCCTAAATCTCTTCTAGGTTTTACTGGAAAGATACAACTTATGAAAGTATATACAAATGAAGTTACTAATTACAGCATTATCTGTAACTGCAAAACACTGGATAAAATGTAAATGCTTACATTTTTTAATTTTGTTCAAAACCGGAATTCCATGCAGCTGCATAAAAGCATGAGAAATGGCCTCATGGACAGCTAGAGAATGACTTGCAAGATATACTGATAAACTTCAAGAAAGCAAAGTTTAAAACATAAATGTATATTTTTATATATTTAGTATATTTGTGTAAAAAGAAGAAAAACATCTATTTTTGCAAAAAAAAAAAAGTACAGAAAGAAGAAGCCAGAAACTAAGGAAACTGAATATCTACATGGAATAAGCGGGAATAGGGTGGAGGGAATAGGGTGGATGATATTAACTTACACTTTTCTGAGCTTATTAGTAATAATTTTTACTTTTGAGCCATGTTAATATTTTTATGCTCAACAATTATACCAGTGAGAATATGGGGAGAATCTTAAAACAGAATACAAACAAAATTAAATGAACTGCATTGCATTTCAAATGAAAAATATAATCCTATCGAAGTGTGTGTCTTGGGTGGGAAACAACCCTTATAATTTTTTATAACTTTTTATTTTTCACTAATCATAGATATACAGTAGAGTTACCAAAAATGGTATAAAGGTTTTCTTATGTCCCTTCCCCCACTTCCCCTAATATTAACATCTTGCAGAGCCCTAGTGTCATTATAAAAACAAGAAGTTAACATAGGTATAACTAATCTACAGACTTCTCTTTCACTAAGTAACTTCCGTCTAAATTTGTTAGGCTTGTTTTTCACAACAGTGTGGGTTAGAAATACTGAAACTACTTTCTGTATATTAGAAGGTTGAGAAAATAAGTAAATAAACCGAGGACAATGGAACAAGGTGTCTAATTGTTGGAGAAGGGGTTATAAATGCAGAATAGACCCAGGCTCGGAGGAACCCCGTGGAATTGAGTGAAATTGGAGGCATCAGTATGAACTCACAGACATCACTACAGATACATGTTTATAGAAGTGTATGTTTGTGTGTTCATTTTCTAATCCATCTGCTGAAAATACCTAGGTACAAAATATCCCAGACCCATTGCTTAAATCTTGGATTCTGAATGCCATTCACCTTGTAGAAATGGCAGACCTCAGGAGCATAGCAGGGAAAACTCAAATGAGCCTGGAACGTCTTACGCCAGAAAGTAAAAAATATTTAAATGAGGATATGAAGGACACAAAGACCAGACTGCCTGAATCATAAAATCAGAAATCTGGGATAACCTGAGCATCAAAATCATTAATAGTTTATAAGCCATAAAATAAAAATATCTATTAAGTCCTTGCTTAATAAATAAAAAGGGAAAACTTTTCTTTATAGTAGGTCAAAATTTATAAAGAACAGTATGTATATTTACATAGTATCAAAATACCTTTCAATACATTATTTTACTAATTGCAAAGGGTTAATAGTAATTTTACTGTAAAAAAAAAAAAAAAGGAAATGGAAAACTAGGGACCAGCTCCTTATCCAAGGAAACAAAGCAACATCACCAATAATGGTGCAGACCTGTACCATACGCCTCCTGATACGATGCAATAAGGACACACCATTTATACGAGATTCCTACCCAAAATGCATAACCTGAATCTAGCAAGGAAGAACTATCAGAGTAATTCAGAGACTAGACCAAAATAAACAAATAAATATAAATCGAGCTGTAAAAAAGTAAGCTTACTCTTCAAAAATGTCAATTTTAGAAAAGACAAAGCCTGAGGAAATGTTCTGGATTGAAGTGTTAAGAACTGATCTAGAAGCGATACTTTAACTGAACTAACAAGCCAGATAGAGACAGACTCACAAAGACAGAGAGCTGGCTGATGGTTCTGGGTTTGGGGCCTTGGGGATGGTGGAGGGATCCAGCAAAAAAGAAAAGGAACTCATGGACACAGACAACAGTGTTGTGGTTAAGGGGTCGGGGGTTGGAAGTGAGGGTACAGGGAGATAAATGGTAATGGGGAAAATACAATAATAAATGAACTATTTTTTCAAAAAGCAGAGATAATGACATCTTCATACAACCTACAGTAAGTCTATTTTGTACCATTGGTATTTTATGGAAAATGACTTGAATAATGCATTTTAGACTGCTGATTTGTCAATTATCTGTAATTTTTAATTGAAAAATAAGCCCACTGCTTTGTCCCTTTCATGGAGATAGCATGAATGAGAGCAGTGGCCCACATTAGCCCCTTTTCATTGGACACTTGCTCTAATTTTTAAAAGTTTTTTATTGTTCAATTACAGTTGTCTCCATTCCCCCCCACTCTCCCCCACCCTACCCACCCCCACCTCCCATATTCAATTGCCCCCCCATTGTCTTTGTCCATGGGTCCTTCATATATGTTCCTTGATGACCCTTCCAAAATGTTGACTGTTACTGCTTTCTAAAAAAAAAAAAAAAAAAAAAAGAGCTATACTATTTTAAAATGCAACTTTAAGGCAAAAATTGTAACATTTTATAAAATCATAGAACTTCAAATTAGAAAAAAAAACTCTACTTTTTAAGTCCCAATTGACTGCAGAATTGATATTTCATAAAATACCAAGTGGATAACATGGCACCATCAAATTACGATCAAAATTTCTAAGTGCTTATTTTTAGTTTTGGTTTTGATTTCTTCATGAATGGGTCACAACAGTTTGCAGATGGCTACACAGATCACGCTCTGAGTAGCCCTGTGCTCGTTATGCCCCTAGGAGGTGAACTGCTCTGCAGTAGAATTTGCATGCTTCAAATTTCTTCATTTGGTCAAATTGTTTTCCAAAATAACGGAGCCAATTTACATCTTACCAGAGAGAGAAAACGGTCCACAATGTATCACATAGTTACCAGCTATTAATATTGACACAATTTTTATCTTTTGTAACCAGATAGGCATGACGTTCTATCTGCTCGTGGTTTTCAGTTGCATTGGGACACCTTCTCACCTGTATTGGATATTTGGGTTCCTTCTTTTGTCAGTTGCCTGTTCATTCCTTTGCTCATTTTTCCTCACTGAGTGCTACTTTGTTTACTGATGTGTAGGGCTTCATATACTTTGAAATATTCCTTATGTAATTTTGGTTATGATTTCTAAGACATATATTTATTGCAGATTTTAATGTGCTACTAGTCATTTAGAAGTTCTGCTTTGTGTTTTCACATGACATTAGCCTATAATGTTACTCTTATACTGTATTAATACTGTAAAAGTAACTTGTCTCATTTTAGGGTTTTCTCTTTTGAAATTTGTAAAATGGGGCTTAACTATTAGTTGAGGGTTTACTTGAACTTGTCTAGAAAATAATCTAGCCTCCAGTTATCAGTGGGAAGATATTTAACCTCGATTCATTTTTTAAAAAAATAGTTTTGACTTTATTTAAGAGTTGTTTTTTCTCAGTTAGTTAAAATCTTTTATTTTGTAAGAACAATTCCATTATGCTTTCAGTTTTATTTGAATAAAGTTTCTCATGGTTTTTTTTAATTAAAAAAATTTACTATGTCCATTGTCATAATCCCTATTTAAATTCCTGAATTGCTTATTTGTACCTTCTTTCTTTTATCATTTTACCTTGATAATATTTCTCAAAGAGTTATCTGTTTCATCAGTCTTCTTAAAGACCCAACTTCTGGCCCTGCTCATATAGTGTTTCTTTCTTTTTTATTTTACTAAATATTGTTCCTCGCTCTTTCACATTTCTTCCTTATTCTTTTCTAATACAGGGTGGGGCAAAAGTAGGTTTACAGTTGTTTGTGTGGAAAATAATGCAATAATTAATAAATAATAATACAAGAATAAACTATGTTTATGTACTCACTTTTCCCTCACCTTCCATACCTATGTTTTCTTCCATTTGTATTTTCTTCCATCTTCAGTTTTGGTTTTTTTAATAGTATTTTTTCAGTACTTTCAAAGTTGGTCACTTACCTCAATATTCAACATAAAATTTTCCCCTTTAAGAACTAGGTTCATGTGCTTAAGTTTTGCCAAGGAACTCTGCTTGGGGTATCACGAACACACAGAAAAGCGCGCAAACCACGAGGTCCCACTCAGCACATTGTGCTGGGAGCCCGGGTGCTCCGGTCGTGACCTCTTCAGACACCGTCTCCTCTCCTCCCCAAAGGTCATGTTATTCTGGCTGCTGGCAACAGAGATTACTTAGCTTACTTTGAACTTTTACAAATCTTATTATAGAGTATGCATGCATTTGTGTATTTCGGTTTTTGTGCAGCATTCTGTCTGTGAGAGCCATCCATGGCACACTGGTGGCAGGTTCGTGTCTACTGCGGTAGCATTTCCATTGTATACTTTCATCACAGTTAACTTTCCTGTTGTTAAGTTCATCTGGGTTGTACTGAATTTTTGGTTATTAATAAACATTCCTATACATGTATTTTAGGGAATATATGTATGCATTTCAGTTTGATATAAATGCAGGAATGAAATTATTGAAGCATAGGGCATGTGAATTATCTTCAACTTCAGCAGCTGAAGTAACTATTGCCAAACAGTTTTCCCAACTGCTTGTATTTATTTGCATCCCCCAAAGTAGTGTATGGGAGTTCCAGTCCTTCTACGTTGTCAGGAATACTAAGTATTGTTTGTCTGTTTAGTATCAGCTATTCTGGTGGGTGTGGAGCAACCACTCAGTGTAGTTTAAATTTACATGTCTCCGGTTAACAGTGAAGGTTAGCGGGAATTCTTTTATACATGCCACATAAGAAGCCATTGCCTTTTTGTTTACAGTGTTACAATTAAAAGGCAACTTTTTGTCAGTTTTTTTTAAAAGACAGTTTGACTTTTTTCCCTTGCTAAGTTTGAATCTAATTCTATGATGATCTGTAGTGTTGTTATGCTTTGTCTAGATGTTAATTTCTATTGTGTATTTGTCTTGAGATTGATAGACTTCCTGAATTTTAAAAATCATAATTCAGCAATTTTGAAAAGTTTTTTTTTAAGTTTTGAATATTGTTTCTGTGTGTCTCTCTGTTCTCCTTTACTGGAGAAACCCCTTAAACTGGAATTCCAATCAGTTTAATATTAGGCATTCTCATTGCATATTCTATGTCTCCTAGCCTCATTTTGTTATTTTATGCAGCATTTCCAATACTCTCTTCAGATCTGTCTTCTAGTTTAGTAATTCTGTAACTGTTTAGCCTGTGCTTTAGCTAATGTTCTGTTCTGTTCTTCGTTGGCATCGGCCTCCTTTGTCTTCTTGGAACTCACTCAGCTATGTTCTTCATTGAGTTACACAGGCTGTTTCATGCCACATTTTGCTCGGTCTCCCAGAGAACAGAGCTTTCTGGGTACAGCCAATTCTACATCATTTAGGCCTCAATTTTAGTGTGACCTTGTCAGAAGTGACTGATAATGAAAATACAACATCAAAATTGTATTATGCAGTTAATCCATGCTTAAAGGTAATAGATTTAAAATTCTACTAGGCAGAATATCATCAGTTAGTGAGGTAGAAAACATAAACTATAGAAGGTCTTTGGAGCCAAAAATTTGTTTTGTGTTTTGGGGGGTTTTTTTGAAGATTTGCAGTTAAGTTTAAATTATTTGAAAGCCTGTATGTTTCATTTTGCTAAGATATTTTTATTGGAGAATTATCCAGAACACAGATACTGAACCTCTTTCACAGATTTACCTAAGCCAAATTGGCGTTCTGGAAGCTTGTTTTAACAGATGTCACTTGTCAGTATAATATAGCACATGGTATATTTTCAATAAAAGTTAATGATCAAGTTGAATAAAATACATTTATTTGTGTGTATTTTAATTACTCTCTAGGTGACAAAAATATATTTTCTTTTTTTACCTATTTCTTTTTTATATATACTTTTTGGTATTTTTAAAATTTTTTATTGTTATTCATTTACAGTTGTATGCCCTTTCTCCCCATCCCTCCACCCCACCCCAGCCGAGCCCACCTCCCTCCCCCACCTCCCCCTTGATTTTGTCCATATGTCCTTTATAGTAGTTCCTGTAATCCCCTCTCCTCACCGTCCCCTCCCCACTCCCCCCTGACTATTGTTAGATTGTTCTTAACTTCAATGTCTCTGGTTATATTTTGTTTCCTTTTTTCTTCTGTTGATTATGTTCCAGTTAAAGGTGAGATCATATGGTATTTGTCCCTCACCGTCTGGCTTATTTCACTTAGCATAATGCTCTCCAGTTCCATCCATGCTGTTGCAAAGGGTATAAGCTCCTTCTTTCTCTCTGCTGCGTAGAATTCCCTTGTGTAAATATACCATAGTTTTTGAATCCACTCATTTGCTGATGGGCACTTAGGTTGCTTCCAGTACTTGGCTATTGTAAATTGTGCTGCTATGAACATTGGGTGCATAGGTTCTTTTGGACTGGTGTTTTAGGGTTCTTAGGGTATAATCCCAGCAGTGGAATTGCTGGGTCAAAAGGCAGTTCCATTTTTAGTTTTCTGAGGAAAGTCCATACTGTTTTCCACAGTGGTCTCACCAGTCTGCATTCCCACCAACAGGGCACTAGGGTTCCCTTTTCTCTGCATCCTCTCCAACATTTGTTTGTGGATTTGTTTATGTTGGCCACTCTGACTGGTGTGAGATGGTACCTCATTGTGGCTTTAATTTGCATCTCTCTGATGGCTAGTGATGCTGAGCATCTTTTCATAAGTCTCTGGGCCCTCTGTATGTCTTCCTTGGAGAAGTGTCTGTTCAAGTCCTTTGCCCATTTTTTAATTGGGTTGTTTGTCTTCCTGGAGTGGAGTCGTGTGAGTTCTTTATATATTTTGGAGATCAGGCCCTTGTCTGAGGTATCATTGGCAAATATGTTTTCCCATACTGTTGGTTCTCTTTGTAATTTGGTGCTATTTTCTTTAGCCATGCAGAAGCTTTTTATTTTGATGAGGTCCCATTTGTTTATTCTTTCCTTTATGTCCCTTGCTTTAGGGGACATGTCTGTGAGGATGTTGCTGCGTGGAATGTCTGAGATTTTCCTGCCAATGTTTTCCTCTAGGACTTTTATGGTGTTACAATTTATATTTAAGTCTTTTATCCATCTTGAATTTATTCAAAAATTTGTTTTTTAAAACAGATTTATAAAACTAATCTTTAGCTAGTGTGATTAGGACCAACACAAAACTAAACAAAGGATGTAACGAATGATACAGGAGACATCACAGAGTATACCACAGACATTAAAGAGATAGTAAGAGGATATTATAAAAGATTCATAAGCAATAAACTTTAAAACTTAAATGAAACAGTTTCCTTGAAAAATATAACTTTCCAGGACTGACTAAAGTAGACATAGCAATTACAAAGAGTCCTATATTACTAAAGAAATTAGATTTATAATTGGAAACTTTACCACAGACAATTCCAAGGTTAGATAAACTTATCAATGAATTCTATCAAACATTTAAATAAATAATAAGAATAGAAATACAAAAACACTTCTTAGTTCACTCTGTGAGGACAGAAAAACCACACTAAAACCTGAAAAGCATATTACAAGAAGAAATACTATCGGCCAATCTCCCTCATGAATACCAAGGCAAAATTATGAACCAGTATTTTGGCACACGAAACTGAAAATCTGTCTATGCATGTACCTATTTATCCATCTACCTGGGCTTATTCAAGAATTTCAAAGTTGGTTTAACATTAAAAATTCAATCAAAGTAATTCACATCAACAGAATAAAGGAAAATATATGATCATTTCAACAGATTTATAAAAAAACTTTTGATAAAATTAAACATCTATTTATTAATATAATTGGCAAACTAGGAAGAGAAAGCTTCTTTAATCCAATAGAAGGAATCTACACAAGACCTACCATAGACATCTCAGAGTAGTCTGTCCCTTTCCATAGAGGACACACTCCAACACTCCCAGAGTGTACCAAACCTTGTATGTAGTGTATGTTTTTACCTGTACATACATACCTACGATAGTTTAATTTATAAATTAGGCACAATAAAAGATTAACAGTAATAACTAATTATAAAATAGGACAATTATAATAATATACTAGAATAAAATTTATGTGAAAGTGGCATCTCTCTTTCAAGATATCTTATTGTTCTGTATTCACCCTTCCTGACCTGATGTGACGGTTCAATGCCTATGTGATGAGATGAAGTGAAGTAAATGATGTCGGGATTGTGACGTAGTCAGAATACTGTAAGAGTTCACTGAACACAAGCCCTGGGGTAGTGCCACAGTAGCTAACGGAGGGTAGCATACATACCATGGACATGCTTGACAAAGGGATAATTCACATCCAGGGTGGGACAGAACCAGATGGCACAAGATTTCAGCATGCTACTCAGAAAGGTGTGTAATTTAAAACTTATGAATTGCTTATTCCTGGAATTTTCCATTTAATATTTTCAGACTATGGCCGACCATGGTAGCTGAAACAATGAAAAGAAAAACCACCAGTACAAGGGGTGGTTTTCCTTTTCCTATTGTCATGGTAGAATGTTGAAAGTTCTCCCTCTGAGATCAGGTGGAGGATAGGACAGTTTATGAAGCAAAGGATACATTAAATTAAAACAAGGTCAAGAGAGTGACAGCGTCACTGGTGCAAAGTTTGTGTGCTGGAAGCTTCAAAGGCCAAAATTCAAAATGTCAGACTTTGGAGTAGGAAGGGTGTGTTGATCAAGAAGTCACCAACTGAGAAGATGGGAGACTTACTAGTGCCTCAAATCCACCTTCAGAGAGTACAGAGCTCAGCAAAATAAAATACATTATAAGGTATACAGGAAGGAAGAATACTATCCACAGAGTATATTGTAATAACATGTGATATAGGCAATATAATTATGTACATAGATATTTCAAAACAATTTACAGATCAACTAAAAAATTAGTAAGAGAGGTCAGAATGTTGGCTGATAAAGGTGAATATATAAAAGCCAATCAGCAGCAAATAATTATGAACTAACAATGTTTAAAAGATACAATTAACAATAACATAAATTATATCAAATATTTAGGAATAAGTTTTATGGAAGATGTAAAGTACCCTTACAAAAAAAACTAATCAAGATTTTTTAAAGACCTAGTTTTATTATTTAAAACAAATTCATCACTTTTCTGCACAAATTGGTAACTCTTTGTGGCAAATATCTTTTTAACTATGTTACATAAAATATATCATTCAATCCAAGAGCTAAGCCTGAGATACAAGCATAATTCTCTCCATTTGCAGATTGGAAAACACATTTAGCAGGGCTGAGTGACACCCCAGGTCCCTCACTAGTGAGTGGCCCAGGCAGGATCAAACCCAGCTCACACTAAAGCTCATTCTCAAAGCTATGCTATATGAACACTATTAATATTTGGCTCTTAAACCTTCATGATAAAATTTTTACTCATTCTTGCTTCCCTCACTCATGTCTAACCAAACAACTGACCAAGCAACTAGCCTTTATCTCTGTTTGATGCTTCTTCAGTGAAATGGTTCCTGTTGTCCCTCCTTCCCTTTCCTGCTGTATCCAACCAGCCTAGCCCAGGTCCTTACATTTTCCCAGTCTCCTGCGAAGATCTCCTCACTCTTCTGCACATCCCCCTCTCTTTGCATCCAACATACTCTGCTCAAATCCTAGCCTGCTCAGAACAGGTGTTCTTCCCAATGCACTTGGAAAATTTGCCCATAGAATCAACCATTTTTTACATAGCCCAAAATGTTTCTTGTACATCATCAGTTTGTGTGCCAAGTGTTAAACCTATAATTCTCCAGTTGTATAGCATTTTTCCATTGGATGAACTTCAGGTTCTGAGCCATTTCCTTTCAGGGCTCCTTCACCAGCTTCCTAGTCTTCTTGGGAGGACTCAAATATATGCAAGTCCCTGCCTGTTTGCATTGGTGCTCGCATTACATTGCTTTCCTCCTCAGCCATGGCCCCCTCCTCAACTCTTGCTGATTGTTTTGTAACAGCTCCTGCTATGACTCCTCACAGAGGCTATTTTCTTTGAGGTAAATAGAAAATAAAAACCTCTCATCTCTGTTCTTCTCTTTTAGAAGAATTATATAGTTGGGTCTCTTAGGTCCCAAGCTATAAAATTTTGGCAACCTCCTCTGTGTTCCACAAGAATACATTTCTACTCTCTTCAGTTCTCTTCTTGGACACCCCAGACCATTATACTGAGTTTAAGTCACCATGCTTAATTTTCTGGAAGCTTTTCCCCCCCCAGAGGCTCTGCAGCTTCTTACTACAATTTAGTTTCATGATAGCCTCTCCCACCACTTTGCTATGCATGTTTATATAACTCAGCCCTAAGCAATGAGTGACATGACTCAAGTTCCTTTCCCAGGAAAATCTTGTGTCCACAGACAAATCAGGAGATTCTGGGGTGAGTACTGACTAACCACACATACCCTATGTGTCTGAATCCCCTATATGTGTCTGAATCCCCTTTCCAGCCAGATAGGATGGTGCTTATAGGTTATTCAACACCTCCCATGATTTTTCTCCAATATTGCACTTCTGTAACAGAGTGAAATACTTGGCCTCTCTGGCTCCATCTTGGTCAAGCCTGCTTTGTTCCCATGACCTTTAGATTCATAGCTTCTTGTATGTAGACATGCTAATCATTAGAGGCCCTCTGCTTATGGCTAGAGTGTTACAAAAACAGCCAATTACCAGAAAGTGCCTATCCTGAGGAGATAAGGAGTTACATACTTTTTATCAAAGATGTGCAGGAATTTGACGACTGGACTCACATCAGCTAGGCTCAACAGACTAAGTACAATCTTCCTCAGACTTCTGCTGGAAGTAGGTGTCAATCACCTCTTGCTCCTCCCACTTCCCCCCCTTCCCTTGACATGAAAGAAGCCTGAACTCTGTACTTTCTGAAGATGGATTTGAGGCATCACTAAGTCTCCCATCTTCTCAGTTGATGCCTTCTTGATCAATAAACCTTTCCTTACTCCAAATTCTTATATACGAGTCTTGGCCTTTGAAGCTTCCAGCACATGAACTTTGGAGCAGAAACACTTTCACTTTCTTGACCTTGTTTCAATTTAACGTATCCTTAGAATTCCTTTTTCCTCCCCTAATCCTGCTGTTATAAGCCTACCTCTTGTCTGGGGCTTAGTTCAAATGCTACTTTCTCTGTAGCCCTCCTTGCCCACTAATCCCAGCTGAAAATAAAGGCTCCCTCCTCAGGCTCTCAGCTACCACAACTTTCTCTTTGTGTTCCTTACATACCCTGCCTTCTGTGGCAGTTGAGACATATAGGACCCCTCACCCAGGAACAGAGGACAGAGTCATGTTTATCTGGGCTTCCCTCAGAGAATCAAAGAGTGATGAACTGTACATATTGTATGCCCATGAATTTTCCTAATTGAACAGAAATGTGTTGGCCTTGTAGCCAGTAACCTAGCAAAGGGTCTTTTTCTGATTAGAAGAAAAATACTCATTGTCTCCTATCAGTCTACTTTGAGTTCATGTTCTCTGGATGGCATCCAGTCAATCTTCACACAGAGAGCTTGACCTGGAACTTCTGCTGCTTGGAGCCAAGCAGCAGGCTGGATGTGGCTGAACCATACCATGGCTAAGCTCCAGAGATATTTGCTTTCAAACACTTAACATTTGCTTTGTGTTACCCTTTTATTCCTAAGATTGAAACTGAAAAGGAAGCAAGTGAGGCAGGGCTTTCTTCTTTTCTTTCTGCAAGAACAGCTTGTTTCCATGACATTTATACAGGGAGCTTTTTCTAAATGACAAGCAGATTGTTAGAAGATGTTATTTTCTGTCTCTTTGCTTTGGATCTTCACTTGGTGGGTGTAATGTAAGAGAGACAGCCTCACTAAGAGGGTGACTATCAGGTATACGGCTTCAGAAGGGGATGTGGTAGAGATGCATTGAGTCCTCTCTGTTGAGGTTGCTATAGCAGCAGCCTAGCAGATTCTGGCTAGAAGTTGTAAGATGTATTAGTATTATTTTTTTTACATGGAGTAACATTTCTGCCGATATAAATGTCTGCTCTTTTTAGCTTATCCTCTTAGAGAAGAAAATTGAATGCTTATAGAAGAAGCCATCTATGGGGGCAGGAGGAAGTCCTCAGCACCAAGGCCCAGATGAAGTGGCCAAGTTTAGGGTGGCATTAGGGCCTGTCTTCTGCAGAATAGAGGTCAGCTACAGAGGAATCCAATTCCAGTCACCTCCCCCAGAGTTTTGAGTGCCCACTGAGGCCACAACAATGGAATAAGGGAGCACCAGGCTCTCCAGCCATGACCCTAGCCACTCTCCATGTAAGAGGCTAGCCTCAACTTCCATCTGCACCATGCTGTGCTGGTTACAAATTGTTCTCACTCACATTATGTCTTTCAAGGAACTCCAATGAGACTGGCTTCAACCTACATCAGAAGTCTCTCCTTGTACATCACCCCCTCTTCATTCTCACTGGTACAGCCTTGGTTTGGGTCATCACGTCTCACATGGATTTGTGTAATGTGCCACTGGGCAATTTATTCCACTCTTTTTACTTTCTTGAGGGCAATAAATTACCCTATAAAACAAACCTTATTATGTCACTCCCCCTAATTGAAGAACTCAGCTGACTCCCTGCTGTCTACAAGATAAAATCCAAACTCCTTAGACCAACGCAGAAGGCCCCCACATCCAGGTCCAAATGTCCTCTCCTCCTTGCACTTTCCCCTGACAGTGCCAGCTGCCCCTACCCGCTTACCCCAAGTGGATCACACTGTGTTCCTCAAACACATTATGCATGGAATTACCATTATCTGACTACAGGTTTTGTTTATTCATTCAGAAGAGCTTTTAAAAAATTATTTTGAGCTTGAATAGCCTTAAACAAGCATGGCCTCTCCAGTTTGACACAGGTTCCTTTGGTATTCTGCCTGCCGTCCACCACTCTGCATATTTATATCACTTGCCTGGCCCCTGAAGGCAACTAATTTGTACCTCTTGAACAGGAACAACATTTGCTTCCTGGTAATTAAATCTTCACCTTTCTTAATCTAGAGCAAATATTACTACCAATTCAAATTGCGCTATGGCTTGCCCAGGAAGTGGCTGCAGCCTTTGCTCTTCTCGTTCCCCTACCACAGCATGGATGAAGCTGTGATAATTATGGTCATGTCCCTCCATCCAGCGATACTGTCAGCTTCCTCAGAAAAAGTCAATCTTAAAAAGGTCTGTATGCACACCGACTAGCAGAGTGCTGGACTGGGAAAACATTCGTTAAATCTGTAATCACCATTTCACAGGTGACATAACCGGGTCTCAAGTTGGTTAATCAATGGCATAGACCTCGTAACACGCACCATGTCAAGTCCTCACCTTTTAAAGCCAGGTTTTTCACAGGTTCTCACACTTCTCGAGCCTCAGAAGCAAAACAGCACCCTTTCTTTGTTCTGGTCAAGCCACTTCACTGCGTTCTAGCTGACTCATACCTGAGGGAGACACCGTAACTAAAACACTCAATTCCATGTGACATTTGTCATGCCAACAATGGCAATAAAATATAAATATTCCCAAACTTTCTCCTTCCCTCATCTTCTAAGTAGGAGTTGAGCTAAGGGCCCATTGGTGTATTTCCAAAGGCAATGTAAGGAAGCAGAAATGAGGAAATGAGCCCAGAGAAGGGGCCTGATGGCCCTAAGAGAGCAACTGGAGGCACCCAGAGAAGAAAAGGTTCCGCAGTGAAAAAGGGAAAAGGTGGGAAGAAGAAAAGCCACTGGGTCATATAAGATTTGGTGAACAAAAAACATGGCTCAAAATAATTTTAAGGAAATTTTGCTGTACGTGAAGTTACCTTATTTTCCACCTCACTCCTCTCCTGAAGGGGGTCTTTGCAAAGAGTGTTCCGTGAGTCCCCCGGGTGCAGGAGTCATCTCTGTGTTTGTTTAGGGTATGTCACAGCACTGTGCTATGCAGAGTGACAGTGCAAAGGCTGAGGGTCATTTGGTACATAATTACCTATTGTTTCATATTCAATCAAAAACTTAAGAAGCATCAGATATTAGGGCAGAGGTCAAGAGAAACTACCTCATTTTTTTCTGTGTTTCTTACAAAGTCAGAGGAGACATTACAAAAAACAAAAAATGTTTTAGATGCTGAGAAAGGACCACCTAAAAATAAAATGGATGACGTAGGATCTCCCAGGGTGCTAAGAGATCCATTACAAGCACTGTGAACTAGAGAACAAAATTCTGAGTGAAAAGTGAAATTTTCATCCTTGAAGAAGGAAGACGGTTGCTCTTCTGTGTGATGGAATTTGTAATCCACATTTCATCAGGCCCCCGCATCCCTGCCCTTTGAGCTCACGGAGGAGCAAGTGAAGCAATGCCTGAAAACCCTGTCTACGCAACAAAACTCTGCACTAACGCATAGAACCAGTACTGTTTGTTTCACAAGCTGTTGCCAATCCATCCATTTTTGGATGAGGTTAACATCATAGCAGAGATATTCTGATATCGGTGTTTTCTGAAGCCTTTCGTTTGAAAGCTGTGTTTTCCTTCTTTAGATATCAGCACAGTGCAGCTGTGTAATGAGGACACCTTCCCATTGTCACTGAAGGGGCTCTAACAGGGGAGGAGGAATGCTCTGAGTAAGAGAATGCCCTCTGAAAGTCAAGAGATGGCCAAACATTCATATCAGACGTGAACCAGCTGAAGGCATGTTACGGTCTGCACACATCTAAGGATGCTGGGCTGAAAGGGTCAGCAGTGTACTGGTTGTCTAGTATGCGTGACTCCCTCCATCTGTGCCCATCAACTGAACGCACACTGCCCAGGGCATTCACTCTTTCTGGTTCTCTAGTCCTTCATGTACACTATGTTCATGCATTGGAGCATTCAATATGCAGTTAAGGTGTTAATTCTTCCTAACTTAATCTACAGACTAAATGATACCCCATTAAAACTTCAGAAGGTAATTCTGTAGACATTGACAAGCTGATTTAAAAATGTACATGAAAATGCAAAGAACCCAGTAGCCAGGACAACACTGAAAAATAACTGAAATGAAAGAATCAAACCACCTGATTTTGAGGTTCACTCAAAATCAGTGTGATTTTTGGCATAATTATCTATCATATAAACCAAGATAACAGAGTCCATAAGTATATAAGTAAATATATAAATATACAAAGAGCATGTGTAAACATGTGTGCACACACATGTATTGTGTGTTGTGTGTATGTGTTTGGGCACACAAGAAGAAAATTAAATGAGGCAATGATCATTTTCAACAACTAGGCTGGACAATTAGATAGTCATATTTTAAAGAAGTAATGATGACTTCACACCACATACAAAAAATAAATAGATACTGATCATACACCCAAACATAAAATTATACTACTGCTAAAGTAAAATACAGTGGAAAGTGTTTCTGACCTTGGGATTAGCCAAGATATCACAGACAGGACACAAAAGCATGAACCATAAAATGAAAAATTGATAAACTGGACTTTATCAAAATGCATGGTAGTCAAAAGACACTATTGTTACATTTTACATATAATGCATGTATAATCATTTTGGAAACCATTTTGACATTTTCTTCTAAAATTAAATACAGCCCTGGCTGGTGTGGCTCAGTGGATTGAGTGCTGGCCTGTGAACCAAAAGGTCGCCAGTTCAATTCCCAGTCAGGGCACATGCCTGGGTTGCAGGCCAGGTCCCCAGTAGGGGGCGAGTGAGACGCAACCACACATTAATGTTTCTCTCCCTCTCTTTCTCCTCCCCTTCCTCTCTGTCTAAAAATAAATAAATAAGTCTTTTTAAAAATAATAAAAAATTAAATTAAATACATATTTATCAAATAATTCAGAAGTTCCATTGCTAAGTCTTTATCCAACAAAAACAAAAGCATATGTCTGTGAAACCCTTTTATATGGATTTTCATAGACACCAAAAACTGAAAAAAAAAACCTATCAAGTAAATTGGTAAACAAATTGTCACATATTCATAAATGAAATACTACTCAGCAAGAAACAGAAATTACCTATATACACAGTATCATGGGTGACTCAAACATATTAGGCTGAGCAAAAATGCCAGATACAAAAGCGTTCATATTCATATTTCTCCTGGGGAAGGGAGAAAGAAGAGGAATTGACTACCAAGGCGTATGAAGAAAGCTTCTTGGGTTATGAAAATTTTTCATATCTTGATTTGGATGGTGGTTACACGAATGCATACCTATGTCAACATACATGTGTGTACTTAAAATGGGTACACATTAGTGGATAAAATTACATTTTATTTAATTATATTTTTAAAGTGTAATCATATTGCAGCTCGATCTAATGATGAAGCTGGGGAAATAATTTGATCTCTACTAGATTTTCAGTCTTAAGAGTAGGTGGCATGTGTTCTTTTTCTATCCCCGAATTCATAGTGAGCACTACGCAAAGGATGCTCATTACCTGAGCCAGACCCGTGCTGCACTTACAGTGCGAGCGGAGCAGCTGCTCTTCACTTCCATGACGTTAAATGACATCAGCGAAACTAGGGCTCCGGTTTTCAGGTTTCTGAAGTTCCATGGGATTTGGGAGTTCAAAGAATATTTTTCTGTCCGCAAATTGGCACACATTCTCTAATGGGTCTCCAAACAATTCTGTTCAAAGCAAACTAATGTCACCCTAAGTCTAATGCCGTTCTTGGAGAAACTCTCTTATCTAAAGCACCAGTGGAGACTCTATTTTTTATGCTACCTACTTTTTCCCCTTAAGGGTAAAGGAAAATGTCACTTTTATTCAGAGAAAATACTTTGCAATTTCACAGACTCTCATTATTAAATCCACATTCACTATATATTTCTTCATTATATTCTAAAGTAACAGTTAAAGGCCTTAGAAATGTTTGGGTTTTGATGTTTTTGTTACCTTTATAAAACTAGCAATTTAGGAGATTTTGGCACCCAAACAAGCTGATAGCCACTGGCATTGTGGATTTAAGAAATGTTGGACTTTGGGTAGTTAAAAATTGTCCAAGTATGTTAATTTTGCTGAATGAACATTCTGATATTGTGGTTAACTATTCAAGTCAATAGTCCCTTTACTGCTACAGTCTATCCAGAGAAAAATTAAAATTCTTCAATTATCTCTAAGGAAAAATCAACTATATGGTTAACTTTTATATATGGCAGTAAGGTGGGGTCCATGGGTCAATGATTAAATAAAATATTGGCAAAAGTTAACAACCACTTATCAGAAATCTCCTACATGCCTGATATTCTATTGGGTGTGAGATATGGAAAGAGATAAGGAACAATCTCTTAGGTAGAAATCATACCTGTGTCTCTGCAGAGTTCAAGTATACAATGTATCTGGATAACGTCAAATATATCCACGTGACTTAGAGTCTGTATAGCAATCTTAGAATTCGAGTACTTCTGTAATTGCTTCAGTTTTCTATTCAGGCTCCCACAGTGTGGCCTGGATCTGATAGATAAAGAACTGAATGGGGAATCAGATCATCTAACCAGTTTTTGTATCACTTGTCATTCACTTCCTAACTCCTGACTACAATGTGAGGCCCTTCATGGAGGAAAATACACCATTTATCTTTGTATCCTCCACCTTTAAGAAAGTCTCTGGCACTAAGTAGGCATTAAATTAACACTGTTGAATGAAAAGAAAGCTACATTTTAACTCCAACTACCTAAAAAGTGTAAGTTGTAGTTCTTAATCTTTCTTGATTCATGAACTCATTTGAGAACTGAAAAAAATGTATATTTTCAAGAGACAAATGCATATAATACAGTATGTTATTTAAGGGTACTCTGAAGCTTATCTGTGGTCTACATATTAATTTTATGTAGAAAATTTTAAAATTAATGTGTATTTTCTTGTCTGTAAATTAATAATCTTATATTTAACCTATTATATCTCTTAAAATTTGTTTTGGAATGAAAAATGTTCTAGAAGGCTACTATCCAAATTATATTGGCTATATTTCTAGCTCTCCCATTAAACAACTGTGTGACTTTGGATAAGTTCCATACACAATCTGGGCTTCAGCTCCAGAATTGTAAATTAAGGAGGTTGAACTCAGATAATTTCTGAAGTTCCTTATGGCTCTGAAATTCTCATTTCCAAAGCACTGTAATTTCTCTGGTGAAGAAAGGGATATGTGAAATGTAAATAATAACTTTATTTACATAGAAGGAAGCACTAAGCATCACAGAGATTTACTGATTTTTTAAGAATTATTAAACACTTTGCAGATATCATCAGCAGGAGGCTAAAAATCAGATTTATAGCTTATACATGTATCAATTTTCAGACCTCTTGAAATTTCTAATGTATAAGAAAGCAAACAGCCTCTCCCTCCAATGGTATTTGACTTTTAACATAATCTAAATACTGGAAATAGCTTGTTAGCCAACAAACTTCTGATTCCCAAGTCTATAATAAGGGATTATCTATAGAAAAAAAGGTTTGGGCAAGAACAGCCGCAAGAATTGATGACGGTATTCAAAATATAAAGTACTTCCTATGAGACCAAGGTCTCTTCTTGGAATCAGATATAGTGACACGATGTGACACAGTGCACACAGGGCAGTATTGTGTTAGATTCATTTTTCTAAAATGCCACTTACATCATTTTGCTTCCCTACTTAAAAATCCTGAGTGTCTTACCACGCACCAACAGGATAAAGCCCAACTTCTGTGTACATGAAACCCACCCCCCACCTGGGCCCAGTGGACATTGGCTCTTCCTGTTATCCCCAAACAACATTCTGTTTTAGACGAGTTAATCAGTCAAGTTCTGCCAATGTCTCCAGACTTGACTCCCTCCATGTCATTCAGGCTATGATCCTTTCTCACAGTCAAAACTCTACTGAGCACAGAGTTCTGTTTTCAGTGATGGTAGCTGAGGAAATTTGACAACCCCCAAAGTAAACAATTACAGATCAGTATCTCTGGAAGACAAAAGAAAACAGGATAACTGAGAAGAACATTTGGGACTACTTTTGCCCAAGGTGTCTGCCAATTTTGCAAGAAACTGTTGAGACACTGAGATGCTGAGCAGAACTTTTGACAATTGTAAGAAAAGGCATTAATTAGAGTTTGAGCAAAGAGGGGGAGGTCGATGCCTTAGCATAGTTGTAGACTAGAAAGCGAATTCATTTCAGAGCCTAAACCTCAGAATGATAATGTTTCCAGTCCTAAATAGAGTAAGATGATTGAGAGTGCTAATGCTCAAAACTTTCTGTGAGAAAAAAGTAAATTTTTTTGCAAAGGATGATAAGACAGAAAACACAATTTTAGGCCCCTATTGTCTCTAGATAATTTCATATACCATTTCTGAATCCACTTGCTAAAATCACTGACTATAGAGAAGAGAGAACATTTTATAAAGCTAAGAAACTCAACAGATGATAGAAATAAACCCATAGAAACCTTCATAATGGAGTTATCAGACAGAGATGTAAAATTAAGCATATATGTTAAAAATAGATATTATATTGAAATTTTCATAAAAGTGAAAAACAGAATCAATTAAAAATCCTAAAACTAGAAAATAAAATAACAACACAGCAGAAAGAAAGAAGGAGCTCCTACCCTTTGTGACAGCATGGATGGAACTGGAGAGCATTATGCTGAGTGAAATAAGCCAGGCACTGAAATGCAAATACCATATGATCTCACCTATACGTGGAACCTAATCAACAAAACAAACAAGCAAGCAAAAAAGAACCAGAGACATGGAAATAACTGACAGTAACCAGAGGGGAGGGGGAAGGAGGATAACGTGGGTAAAGAAAGGGAAGGGTTGTTAAGGAACATGTATAAAGGACCTGTGGACAAAAATAATGGGGGGGAGAATAGTGCTGAATGTGGTAGGTGGAGGTGGGTAGGGTGGGGGGAGAGTAATGGGGGGAAATGGGGACAACTGTAATTGAGCAATTAAAAAAAAGGAAAAGAACTAATAGTAAAAATTAAAAAAGGTAAAATTAAAAGCAAATTAGATATCACAGAAGGGAGAACTGGTGAAACAGAAGAAATGTCAGAGAAAATAGCCCCTATGGAAGATCAGACATTTTCTTAAGGCTCAAAACATAGAAAAGAGTATAAGAGACAGAAAGAGTACAATACAAAGGAAAGTGAGAGGAATGCAGTGAAAACAAAATTTAATATACATTATGTAGAACCCTAGATAAAAAGACAGTAGAAAAGGAAACAAACAATATATAACAATATAATGCCTAAGAATTTCTCAAAACTGAAAAACACATTGTCACAAATTTAAGAAACCTATAAACCCAAAGTATGATAAATGCAAATTCAAAAAACACGAAAATAAATTACAGAGAACTGTAAATAAAAGTTTTTTTCCAAACTTCAAAATAAAAGACAAATTATTTTTTAAAAAGCAAATACTGAATGCATAGCTAACTTTAACAGAAACAATCAAAGAAAATAGCAACCAATCCAATATTTCACACCTAGGAAATACTTTCACTCAAAATGTAAAATAAAGTATTCTTTCTAGAAGAATAAAAAGAGAAAAGTTGTTCTCAGATAGTGCAAGGATTTCCCTAGGCAGAAGAAAACACTATGCTAGGGAGAAGCTCAGTGATATAAGAAATGACTAGTAACCTAAGGATGAATGGATGGGAAATTTAAGTAAATATTGATAGTTGGAAATATTAACAACAATGTATGTATTATTGTGAGTTAAATATATATATTTAATCAATATACATACCAAAAGTGTAAGTCAAGAGGGGGATAAAGAGAATTAAAGAATTTTAAGATCCTTATATTCTCAAGAGAAGAGATAATAAACAGGGGGAAGTCAAAACCACATATTGTAATCACTAGGATAATTATCAAAAAAAATAAAACCACATACAACTGACAAGTTAATAAAGGATAAAAGGGTGTTATAAAAATTAATTTAAAAGAAGAAAAGAAGAAAATGAACATCATGAAATATAAAGAATGAGAAAGTAGATTTAAAACCACACACGTCAGTAATTACATTAAATTTAAATGTACTAAATATCCAAATTTTAAAAGATAATCAGAGTATTTTAAAATATTAAACCCAACTTTAAGCTACTTCAGGAAACAATTCACAATTATAAGAATATAGAACATCTGAAAGTAAAATGATGAAAAGATACTATAAAGAACACTCAACAAACGAAAGCTAGTGTAGCTATATTAATGAAGGAAAGTATTGGGCCAAAAGTTCATTTAGTTTTCTTCTGTAAAATAAAAGACACATTCTTCATTTTCACCAATGACTTTACTGATTTGGATATTTTGAGTATGTTGTCTATCTCCTGCTATTGGATTCTAGTGGGTGGAGGCCGGGGAGCTGCTGAACATCTTCCAATGCATAAGACAGCCCCACAGCAAAGGATTATTTGGCCAAAATGTCAGTAGTACCAAGAAACTTCGCAAACCACTTTTGACATTTTGGATCAGTCACAGCACCTTCTCCATAACTGCACAAATTGTTTTTTTTTCTTTTTTTTTTTTGCATTTCAATTGCTTCAGTTGCATTTTTACCTTTCTTGAAATAATAAAGCATAATACACCAAAAATTTTGCATATTTTCTTCAATCTTCAGTATTAAAATTCCTACACAAAAATTTACCAATTTTGGTAAGTTTTTTTAAATGCACACTGATATAACTGCTGTCACAATGCAATCTAACAAAATTGTTTGAAATGAAGTTAAAGACAACTAAGCACTACTAGAGTTATTGTACAGAAATAAAACAAACAAACTTTTTGGCCGACCCAATACACTATAAGGCAAAAAGCATTAATAGGGATAAAGAGGAGGATTTTGTGATGATTAAACAATCCAGTCACCAGGAAGATTTAAAAATTATAAATATGAATGCCATTAACAGAGCACCTAAAGATATAAAATTTAGTCAATACCCAGAAATCAAAGGCATTCCTGTACACCAGCAACGAAACTGCAGAAACAGAAATCAGGAAAAAAATCCCATTCGATATAGCAACAAGAAAAATAAAGTACCTAGGAATAAACCTAACCAAGGAGGTAAAAGACCTGTACTCAGAAAACTACACAACACTGAAGAAAGAAATTAAGGAAGATACAAACAAATGGAAGCATGTACCATGTTCATGGATTGGAAGAATTAACATCATCAAAATGGCCATCCTACCCAAAGCAATTTATAGATTCAATGCAATCCCTATTAGAGTACCCATGACATATTTCACAGATATAGAACAAACATTGCAGAAATTCATATGGAACCATAAACGACCTTGAATAGCAGCAGCAATTTTGAGAAAGAAGGACAAAGCAGGAGGTATCACAATACCTGATATCAAACTGTATTACAAGGCCACGGTAATCAAAACAGCCTGGTACTGGCATAAAAACAGGCACATAGACCAATGGAACAGAATAGAGAGCCCAGAAATAAACTCAAATCTATACGATCAATTAATATTTGACAAAGGAGGCAGGAGCATAAAATGGAGCAAAAACAGCCTCTTCAACAGATGGTGTTGGGAGATCTGGACAGCTACGTGCAAAAAAATGAAACTGGATCACCAACTTACGCCATACACAAAAATAAACTCAAGATGGATAAAAGACTTAAATATAAGCCGTAACACCATAAAAGTCCTTGAGGAAAACATTGGCAGGAAAATCTCAGACATTCCACGCAGCAACATCCTCACAGACACATCCCCTAAAGCAAGGGACATAAAGGAAAGAATAAACAAATGGGACCTCATCAAAATAAAAAGCTTCTGCATGGCTAAAGAAGACAGCACCAAATTACAAAGAGAACCAACAATATGGGAAAACATATTTGCCAATGATACCTCAGACAAGGGCCTGATCTCCAAAATATATAAAGAACTCACACGACTCCACTCCAGGAAGACAAACAACCCAATTAAAAAATGGGCAAAGGACTTGAACAGACACTTCTCCAAGGAAGACATACAGAAGGCCCAGAGACATATGAAAAGATGCTCAGCATCACTAGCCATCAGAGAGATGCAAATTAAAACCACAATGAGGTATCATCTCACACCAGTCAGAATGGCCAACATAAACAAATCCACAAACAAATGTTGGAGAGGATGCGGAGAAAAGGGAACCCTCGTGCACTGTTGGTGGGAATGCAGACTGGTGAGGCCACTGTGGAAAACAATATGGAATTTCCTCAGAAAACTAAAAATGGAACTGCCCTTTGACCCAGTAATTCCGCTGCTGGGATTATACCCTAAGAACACTGAAACACCAATCCAAAAGAATCTGTGCACCCCAATGTTCATAGCAGCACAATTTACAATAGCCAAGTACTGGAAGCAACCGAAGTGCACATCAGCAAACGAGTGGATCCAAAAACTATGGTATATTTACACAATGGAATTCTACGCAGCCGAGAGAAAGAAGGAGCTTATACCCTTTGCAACAGCATGGATGAAACTGGAGAGCATTATGCTAAGTGAAATAAGCCAGGAAGTGAGGGACAAATACCATATGATCTCACCTTTAACTGGAACATAAGCAATAGAAGGAAAAAGCAAACAAAATATAACCAGAGACATTGAAGTTAAGAACAATGTAACAATAGCAAGGGCGGGCGTGGGGGGTGGGGGCGGGGACAGTGGGTAGAGGGGATTACAGGAGCTACTATAAAGGACACATGAACAAATCCAAGGGGGAGGGTGGAGGTGGGGGAGGGAGGTGGGTTCACCTGGGGTGGGGTGGAGGGATGGGGAGAAAAGGCATACAACTGTAATTGAATAACAATTAAAAAAAAAAGAAATATGAAAAAGAAAAAAAAAGATATAAAATTTAAATGGGCAGAATTAAAAAGAAGAAAAGACAAACATACAACTATAGGGATTTTAATACACTTCAGTAGTTACTGAGATAAAGCAAACTAAAACAAATTCAATAAAGATGTAAAAGATTTGACCAAAACAATGAGCAAGCCAGACACAATGTAGTGCAGTAAGCTATTAAAAATAGGTATTACTTGTAAGGACACACAGAACACTTACAACAATCTATCTTCTGCTACTCACAGAGGCCCCCAGTTGTCACAGGATGAGAAGCATACAGGTGCCCTCTCTGACCATAGTGCAATTAGCTAGAAATAATGTTTTTTAAAAAAATGTAACTGAAAATTGTCAAGTCATTGGAGGTTAACCAAACACTGATAAATAAACCATGACTCAAAGAAGATATCACAATGAAAACAAAACACATTAGAGATAAAACAATATAAAAAGAGCAAAATGTATAGGATTCAGGTAAAGTTATAAAGGGGATTAAAGCTTATCATTTATAGTCTTTCATTTTTTTTTATATTGCAAGCTCTTATTAGAAAGTAGAAATGCTGAGAATCAACACTATAGTCATCCATGTTAAGAACTTATGGAAAGAAATGTGAATCAAACCTAAGTATAATAGAAGGCAGGAGAAAAGGAGAAAATAAATAAGATATCAACCAAAATTACAATGAAGAAAATTAAAAGTTAAAAGATGATTTTTGAAAACATTATTCAAATTGATAAACCCCAAGTAAAAATGATTTAAGAAATATCAGAGAGAAATTAAGAGAAAGGAAAAATAAGCAATATGGATGATGAAAAAGGTTACATATCAAATACTGCAAATATTAACAAAACAATGAAAGAATATTATGAAGATTGTATGCCAACACATACCAAATTTAGAAAAAATAAAATATCCTAGAAAATGTATTTTATCAAAACTAATATGATGAAATGTAGAAGATAACTACTCTATTATTATTAGAATATTGAATCTATAATTAAAAACACATCCATGAGGAAAAATCCACACTATGATAGCTTATCAATGGGTTAAATTAATATTTAAAGAAAAATTACTATGGAATAGAAAAAAGGAAGACTTTCCAGATCATTTTATGAAGTTAGAATAACCTTAATATCAATACCTATCATGCATATTAAAAGGAAAAAATTATAGACAACAAAAATATTTACAGTAGGTGAAAAGGGATTTTTTAATATTGATTCAGGAACATATAAAAATAATAACAGCCCTAGCTAGTATGGCTCGGTGGATTGAATGCCAGCCTGCGAACCAAAGGGTCACCAATTCAAGTTCCAGTCTAGGGCACATGCCTGGATTGCGGGCCAGGTCCCCAGTAGGGGGCGTGCAAGAGGCAAACACACATTGATGTTTCTCTCCCTTTCTTTTTCCCTTTCCCTCTCTAAAAGTAAATAAATCAAATCTTTTTTTAAAAAAAGAATAACTTATTATAAAGAGATTATGCTAATTCAAATGTTCAACATTGGAAAACAATCAATGTGATTCACCTCATTAAAAGAACAAAAGAGAAAAAAACATGTGATCACCTCAATTGATCCAGAAAAAGCATTTAATGTAATTCAACATCAATTCATATTAATTAAAAATTAACTATTAAACAAGTCCACTGTAATCAAAATAGTCTGATACTGGCATAGGAACAGACACATAGATCAATGGAAGAAAACAAAGAGCCCAGAAAGAAACCCAAGTCTCTATGGTCAATTAATATTTGCCAAAGGGGTTAGAAGCATAAAATGAAGTAAAAATAGCCTCTTCAACAGATGATGTTGGGAGATCTGGACAGCTACGTGCAGAAAAATGAAATTTGAGCACCAACTTACACCATACACAAAAATAAACTCAAGATGGATAAAAGACTTAAATATACGTCATGACACCATAAAAGTCCTAGAGGAAAACATAGGTAGGAAAATCTCAGATATTCTGCACAGCAATATTTTCACTGATATGTCCCCTAGAGCAAGGGACACAAAGGAAAGAATAAACAAGTGGGATCTCATCAAAATAAAAAGCTTCTGCATGGCTAAAGAAAAAGGAAAGGAGAACCAACCATATGGGAAAACATATTTGCCAATGATACCTCGGACAAGGGTTTGATCTCCAAAATATATAAAGAACTCACATGACTATACTCCAGGAAGACAAACAATCCAATTAAAAAATGGGCAAAGGATCTGAACAAACACCTCTCCAAGGAGGACATACAGAGGGCCCAGAGACATAGGAAAGGATGCTCAGCATCACTAGCCATCAGAGAGATGCAAATTAAAGCCACAATGAGATACCACTTCACACCAGTCAGAGTGGCCAACATAAATAAATCAACAAACAAGTGCTGGCGGGGTTGTGGAGAAAAGGGAACCCTAGTGCACTGTTGGTAGGAAGGCAGACTGGTGCAGCCACTGTGGAAAACAGTGTGCAATTTCCTCAAAAAACTAAAAATGGAACTACCTCTTGACCCAGCAATTCCACTGCTGGAATTATACCCTAAGAATCCTGAACACTAATTCAAAAGAATCTATGCACCTCAATGTTCATAGCAGCACAATTTACAATAGCCAAGTACTAGAAGCAGTGTAAGTACCCATCAGTAAATGAGTGGATCCAAAAACTGTGGAATATTTACACAGTGGCATACTATACAGCAGAAAGAAAGGAGGAGCTCCTATCCTTCATGACAACATGGATGGAACCAGAGAGCATTATGCTAAGTGAAATAAGCCAGGTAGTGAAAGACAAATACCATATTATCTCACCTATAAGTTGAACCTAACCAACAAAACAAACAAGTAAAATAGAGCCAGATATTGAAATAAAGAACAAACTGACAGTATCCAGAGGTGAGAGGGGATAACTGGGGAAAGAAGGGGAAGGATCATCAAGGAACATATATAAAGGACCCATGGGCAAAGCCAAAGGGGGTAGGATTGAGGGTAGGAGATGGGGGTGGGGGTGGTGGGGAGAGTGGTGGCAGGAAAATGGAGACAACTGTATTTGAATAACAATAAAAAATATTAAAATTTAAAAAACCAATATGGAGATGCTCCTGAGGAAGAATAAGAAGGGATTATTTATCCTATCAGGTTTTAATTTTTAAGTAATAAAACAATAGAAGGCTTAGAAAATTATATTGGGGAACAGTCTCATAATATGAATAACAAAAAAAAAACATGAACAGAATAGTAAAGGTACTATCCATAAAGGAAATGTTTGTTAAAATGAAGAAATTTTGTTCATTTAAAAAAAATGAAGAGGGTAAGGCAAGCCACTCAGTGGTAAGATAATCATTGTGCTTAAAGTTCAGACTTTCTACCAGTGAAAAAGATGACTGACGGTCCAATAGAAGAGTACAGACAACGCGAATGACATAATAAGCACTTCACAAGAGGGTATTCAGTGGGCAGTATACATCTGAAGCGGTCCTAAACCTTGTGATTCAACAGGAAACTGAAAATTAAACATGCATTATTACCACTATACATCCACAGCATTGGCAATAATAAAAACTGATAATATCAAATGTTGTATGAAGGGGAGCAGAACGTGCTCCCCCCAAATATGCCACTTTGGCATACTGATTATTTTGAATTAAAGTTACTTGAGAACCAAGTGGCTCAAGGACACTCTTACTGTCCTACGCCCTCCTGAAAGCAAGAAATAAAACTCCTACGTGAAAGGTACAATGTACCAGAGGGTAAAAGACATTCTTATCACTAGAAATAGGGAATTCAGGACCAAGAAGCCTGCATAAACAAGCGCTTCTTCACTATTTACTACCCCAAGTCCAAACTCCTTTGTCTTGTCAGTTTGTCACAAATTTAGTGTTTCCTTGTATGAAAGGTATAAATCTGACTGCTTTAGTCACTTCCCTAAGTCTCACATTTTTAGGGGCTCCCATACATACAAAATTAATTTTTCTCCTATGAATCTGTCTTGGTTAATTTAATTAAGAGGTCCCACAAAGAATCTAGAAGGGATGAAGTGACAATTTTTCTGCTCCCTACATAACAGAACATGTAGCTCAATAGGAATTCTAATCAACTACTTCATAGGATCAATAGAAATACAACTTAGTACCACTTTGGAAAACATTTTAAATATTTACTTAAACATAATGTTGCCCTTGGGTCAACCAATTCCATTCCTAGGCATATATCCAAAAAGAAATGCATGCCCATGTGTACCAAAAACATTTGCAAGACTATGCATAGCAACATCATTTATTCTAGTTATCAATTAGAAACAATCCAAGTATCAATCAACAGTAGGCTAGGTAAATAGTGATAAATCCTTATGGGATACTATCAATCTGAAAAACACAACTACATAAAATAACACTGATGAATTTCAAAAACTTGGTGCTGAGCGAGAGGTGCCAGCCACAAAATGGTATGCAGTATGTTATCCTTTTTTTCTTTTTTTAACTTTTATTGTTCAAGTAGTTTTCTGTTTATACTTAAAAAATAAGTCATGAAATAGAATATTGTTATTATCATTAGCAATGATTAAGAATAATGAATATTCTATTACTTATAATGTTAACCCTGAAAACAGAAGAGGATTCTTAGGCCCTGTCATATGCTGTTCTACAAACATTCTTTACCCCACTGTGCATGGCTGTCAGGAATGCTCATTGTGTAGCTTATGATTTAAGAGCAAAAGAATGGGCTACTTGGTTCACAAGGCATTTAAGCTGAAGGTCCTCAGGCTTGCTTTCCTACGTTGATATGATCCGCACTTGTGTCAGTGTCAGAACTGCAACCAAAATACATCTGAGTGTCTAAAGTCTGTTAAGGAAGAAGCAGCGTTACTCCTTGATCTGCATGCTTTTGTAAAGCTAAGTAAATTCCGGTTTGCATAAGCCTAATTGCGTGTCATGAATTTGATTTGCAGCTCAAACTTAAAGCCCTCCAGTGGCCTTGCAGATTGGGAGTTTGAGACACGTGTTCGCTTTGTGGTACAGTAGTTCCTCTTATCCACGGAAGATAAGTTCCAAGACCCCCAGTGGGTGCCTGAACCTGTGAATAATACTAAACTGTATACACTGTATGCTTTTTTCCTATACATGCATAATTTTCACCTAAAGGAAGGATGTTACGACTTCTCTTTGGCAATCTGACTGCCAGCCTCATACCTTGTTCTTTGGGGCCACTATTAAGTCAAACAAGGGCTACTTGAACACAGAACTGCAACTCCGTGAGAGCTGGTCTGATGAGCAAGACGACGACTGAGGAAGTAACGGGCAGAGAGCACATACAGCGCGGAATGCTGACAGAGGGATGATTCACATCCCGGTGGAAGGAAGCAGGCAGCGCAAGATTTCATCTTGATACTCAGAACGGCACACAATTTAAGACGTGAATTGTTTATTTCTGAAATTTTCCATTATTTTCAGACTGTGGTTGACTGCAGTTAACCGAAACCAGGGAGAACAAAACAGCGGATAAGGGAGGACTACTGGAATGTATTCATTTGTGGACTTTCTTATTTGTGTTTTTACCTTAAAGAAAAAGTTTCAGAAAACTGACCAGCCTGCACCTTCTGTCTTTAATCTTCATTTCCATGTGGTGTTCTCTGATCACCATAATGGAACACAGATATGTGTGTACATGCATGCAGGCATATATGTATGTGTGCACGTGTGTGTGTGCTCTGCCTCCTCTGCTTATAATAGTAAGTCTTTGTAGTTCCTGAGAGATTGACCCTTGAATTTGTACATACAGATTTATATAGTTTCTGGCTCTCTCCCAAATTCTGTTTTTTGGGGAGTTTTATATTCCCTGTGTCCATACCCATTCTATAACTTAGCCACATTTTCAGCTTTTTGTTACAGAGTTTTTGTTGCTTGGTGGTCAGTTTTCCACAATGAAGCATTTTATTAATTCACAGGAGTTACAAAACATTGAAAAGATCACGTAGGCTGAGTTGAACAGGTGATGCAAGGTGGTTGGCCAGGGCCACTCACTCTGTTACAAACCACCTGTGCACACCAGCCTTAAAGTACAAGCCGTCCTAAGCCATGCCCCTGCACGGTTTGAAACTTCTACATGCAGTGAATATGGCTGCCTAACGAATCATAACACTGATTGCAAATCCACAAATGCCAGTAGTCTAGACAGTTATTTTCCAGTTTTTATCTCCCCTAAACAAGTGTAAGCCACTTGAGATGAGCTTTGTTCCCAGTAAGCACTGAATAATTTTAACAAAATAAAATGAGTAAAAATGGAATCTGCCTATTTATTTTTCACTAATTCTGCCACATCAAGAATTCTCCTAGGACAAACAAAAGCTTAGAGATCCTTAGGTGTAGAATGGTCATATATCCTGAGTCACACAGGACGGGCTCGGTTTATGTTTTTGTGCCATGTAATTATGAACAGTATCTATTTTACTTTAAAAATTCCCACTTTGTGCACAAGTATAAATGATTACTCTACTGCAAGAAATTTTTTTGTATCTGCTAACTATAGCCACAATATTGTGTAACAACCACACAACGTCAGTGGCCTACAGAAGGAAGTATTTGTTTAGTTCACAAGTCTGGGCACTGGCTGCCGTTCAGCTAAGTTAAGCCAGGGCAGAGCCTTTCACGTCTCTCTCATCGTCCTGCTCAGACTCAGTGGTTAACAGGCATCTCCCCATGATGACAGTAGAGAGCAAGACCAAAGGCGTAACACTTCCCAAGCTTTTCATAGTGTCACACCCACTAACATTCCACTGACTAAAGCACATCACATAGGAATTTTAAGTTAAGGGATAGAAGAACATCTTTTGTGGAAGGAGCTGCCAAATTATATGGCAAAGAACCTGAAAACAGGGGGGATGCAATCAACTAGAGCTCTTTAAATGGCAAATAATTACCACCATCTTTGAGAAATCGGTGAATGAGACCTCCTATATTGCAAGCTAGCAAGATGATTTTTCTGGTCACATTACACTCCGGTGTCATTCCTAGAACCACGTGAGAGGAACTTTATTACAAGTTCAAGCTATCTCACTAACAAAACATTTAAGGCCAATAGATAAGAGTGACGACAGAAGTGGACAGGGTGATGTTTTTCTGTGAGAATCCTGTTTCTAATTCTGTATTCTGATTGCACAAGAGTAGAATAAGAAGTCTCTAAACTACGTGCAAGCCCATTTTTCCCTCTGATGTCTGTTACAGAGCATTCAGTTTCCGTTCAGCCTGTCAGTAGACAGGCAATAGAAACAGACAGAAGCCACTGAGCACAGCCTGAGCTGGACAAACATGTTTTCTTAGCAGCAAAACAGAATTGGACAGAGTTAATGAACTTCTAAGCTGAATTAACCATGTTTTATTGATAATTGAGGAAAATCCCATTCATCTTACTGAAACATTTCATCAGGATCCTGTGCCCTACATTCCAGGTTTAAGGAGCTAGATTTATACTATCTCCCTGTCCCTACCTGCTCTATGATTCTTACTTGGTCCTTCAAGTGGGACACTGTGCAATAGGAAGGGGTCTCTCTAGCAGGAGCTACCATCTCTTGCTCCTCTTATTTCCTATCTACAACAAAAGTGAAAGGATGGGTGTACATCCAAGATGATGTCAATTTCCAAGGCTCTGAAAAATTAAATAAGTACATAATAGCTCTCCTAGCTGATCATTCTAGCTCAACAGACAGAAGCAATTATCCATCAGTTCAAATTGGATTGGATGGCTGGAACACAGCACTTGAACTGGCTGATGAGTAATCAAGTTGAGTTCTAACATTACGTTGATGTGAGATGTGAGGTCACTGGGCTTCCATTTTCTGATCTGTACCGGATTGTACGGAACAGCTGTTATGATTCTTTCCAATCACCTCTGAATTTGTGGAGTGTGTGATAAATGCACGATGCAGTGCCAAGTGTGGATGCTCTGAATCCCTGGGAAATAAGCACCCAGCCAGTACAGTATCCTGGACAAGGAGAGAGGTACTAATATTTCTTAAAAGGAACATTCTCTTCCTTTTCATCCTCTTTCCACAAATTAATTTCCTAAACAAATCATACAGCTCTCCAATTAGAGACTTGTTGTTTCCTGTTATGAAGGTCAAAATACTAGCTCATCTTCACCTGCACCACTCCTGTGGGGAGCTGGAGACTATACAACGAGGAATGGATACAAGGTCAACAACAGAAATACGAATGCTGCAAGTGTAAATCCTCTGCTCTCCACTTCAGCATGATTCATTAACTCCAACATCAGTGGAACTGGACATCACATTAAGGTTGAGAATGCAAAGATGAATAAAGAAAGAGAGAAAATTCTTTCAAAGAGTACAGAATTCAACAGGCAGATAAGCTCACAAATAGAGACCAGTCAGTGACAGCAGAGTCAAACATGTTACAGAGATTCCTGCACAGGCCATGGAGGTCCGAACAGGAGGCCTAACTGCAAATGACTTTTCAAGTACTGATTAACTCCTATATCGAGTTCTGCTTTACAGAGACTTGGACGTCGATTATTTTATTCCCCAATGTGCTATGATAAAGATACGATGCTTTTACTACCAGCCTTCTCCTTTTGTGGAAAAAGAAACAGAGATTTAATACCTTGCTTTTAGACATTATGAGAATTATACAGGTACAATACTGTACTGCAAAAAGAAATCTATAAAGACCCATGTAACCTTTAAACTAGTAACCCCACACCCGAGAATTTACCTGAGTTGACCTTTTTGCATGGACTGTATAATATCCTGAGTTAAGTGTGTTTTTAGCCAAAATTCCTACACCTTAAGAGTAAAATTTGTAATGATAATTAGATTGATGACTCGATTATAGAAATACCTTTGATTGCTTAAAAAAGACAATTATATAAATTATGTTATTTCTCTTCTAAAACCATAAAATAGACCATTAAAAACATTTTTCAACAAAGGTAAACAAAGGATTACCCATCATTAATAAATGTTGTGCTAATAAAAATAACAAACATAAACATGTATTAAACAAAACTTTGTATTCCCTAGCTTATTTTATCACTTACATTCAATTTAGAACAAAAAAATGAAGCTAAGACTTCTTCCAACCTATTTTAGCTAAGACTGCTTTCCAACCTATATATATATTTTCCCCAACTTTTTAAATGTATTTTTTCAAAATCTCTAAAAGTCTGTCTTCCTGATACTTCACACAGGAGGCGATCAAAGAGTTTGATTACTGACCTTTCCCATACAGTTAATTTCTTCCCGTGTATACCTTGCCTCCCTGCTAGAGATTTTAAAAATAACTTGTAAAATCTTTGAGAGAAAACCCACATCTTAAGAGAAAAAGCAAAACATTATGTTCCTCATATAAATGATACCATGCTAAGAAAACTGCAAGAAATACATTAAATATATTCATGTTTGATGTCACAGATTTAAGAATACCCCAGAGTAAAGGAAAAATTGCTTTGCAATATACACAAGTATGCCCTGCTTTAAGTAAATCTGTGTATATAAAGTGATGGTTTGCATTACATTGATATTCTCCATTTGAAAAGGAAACTTCCTGACATCACCGAAGTGTTGCTATACGGTAGGTAGTTAGACACTGCACAGATTAGGAGAGGTCAAAAATTGTGGTGAGGTTAAGATAAAGGCCACATATTAATCAATCAGTAAAAAAGATAAACATTCTCTAAAATTACAATGTAAGTCAGTAAGAAAATGTTACCAATTTACAAACACAGACATATACACATAGAAAGAACTTACTTTAACCCAAATTTTTAGGCCTTTATCCACTACATAAAGTGACTCTCAACTTTGTCTTACTGAGTATTTTTCAGTAGTTTCACAATTTTATTATTATTTATTTCAATTTATTAACTCTTTATTTATGCCACACATAGTACCAGGCACCTTATGTATCATTGGATTTTAATTTTCTCAATTCTCATTATAACAGAAGAGAAAATAATCACAGGTTAATTGATGTATCCAAAATGACATAGTTAGTAACAGGTAGAGCTGGGATTTGAATTCAGGCATAACTAATTCTAAACAGTCTGTCATTTTCACCACACTGTAGAACTCCTATGTGCATACGCATGTATGTGTGAATGAATGCACGCATGCATGTGTGAGTGTGTGCATACATGCATGTGTGTATATGCATGCATACACATGTATGTGTGAATGTATGTATGCATGCATGTGTGAGTGTGTGCATGCATGCGTGTGTGAATGTGTGTATGCATACATATGTATGTGTGCATGCATGTATGTGTGAGTATATGTATGCATGCATGCATGTATATGTGCACTTGCATGTTTTCCCTTTATTTCTCTCATCGCAGATTAAAACTTTAGATAACTGAAATTATTTCTTATCTTTCAAATGAAAAGGAAAAATTAGAATTGTCATTATTTGCAGATAACATGATACTATGTACAGAGAACTGTAAAGATTCTACCAAAAAACTACTAGAACTAATACATGAATTTAGTAAAGTGGCAGGATACAAAATTAATATTCAGAGATTAGTTGCATTTTTATTCAGCAATAATGAACTATGAGAAAGAGCAATTTAAAAAATCCTATTTACAGTTCCATCAAAAATAATAAAATATCTAGGAGTAAATATAACCAAGAAGGTAAAAGATCTGTACTCACAAAACTATATGACATTGAAGAAAGAAATTGAAGAAGGTCCAAATAAATGGAAACATATACCATGCTCATGGACAGAAAGAATTTAAATCAGCAAAAATGTCCATGGAACTCAAAGAAATCGACAAATTCAACGCAATCCTTATCAAAATACCAATAGTATTTTTATAGAAATAGAACAAATGATCCTAAAATTTATATGGAACAACAAAAGAGCCTGAATAGCCAAATCAATCTTGATAAAGAACAACAAAGTTGGATGTATCACACTACCTGATATCAAACTATACCACAAGGCTATAGTAATCAAAATAGCATGGTAACATAAAAACAGACACACAGATCAATGAAACAGTATGGAGAACCCAGCAATAAACCCATGTTGATATAGACAACTCATCCATGACAAAAGATGCAAGAATATGCAATGGGGTAAAAACAGTCTCTTCAGTAAATGGTGTTGGGAAAACTAGATGGATATACACAAAGAAGGGAATGAAACTGAATTACTTTCTTGTGCCATATACAAGAAGAGTAAGCTCAAAATGATTGAAGATTTAAATGTAAGG
Source organism: Desmodus rotundus (assembly GCF_022682495.2). Taxonomy (NCBI): domain Eukaryota; kingdom Metazoa; phylum Chordata; class Mammalia; order Chiroptera; family Phyllostomidae; genus Desmodus; species Desmodus rotundus. The sequence continues at coordinate 147,506,446 of NC_071387.1, forward strand.
CTAGAAACCACACAATTCCTAGAAGAAAATCCAGGCAGTAAACTCTTTCCTGTTACTCTTAGCAATATTTTTTAGATGCCTTGTTGGGCAAGGGAAACAAAAGAAAAAAAATAAACAAAAGGGACTACATCAAACTAGGAAGTCTTTGCAGAGAAGGAAATCATCAACAAAATGTAAAGACAACCTACAGAAAGGGAGAAGGTATTTGCAAATGATACACCTGAGAAGGGTTAATATTCAAAATTTATTAAAAACTCATATAACACCCAAAAAATACAAACCAACTTGAAAATGAGCAGAGGACCCAAATAGACATTTCTCCAAAGAGGACATGCTGATGACTAATAAACAGGGAAGATGATTAACATCACTAATCATCAGGGAAATGCCAATTAAAACTACAAAGAACTATGACCTCACACCTGTCAGAATGGCTGTCATCAATAAATCAACAAACAGCAAGTGTTGGCAAGGATGTGGAAGAAAGGGAACACTCGTGGTTCAGCCACTGTGGAAAAGAGTATAGAGGATCCTCTAAAAATTAAAATAGAACTACCATTTGACCCAGCAATTCCACTTTGGGGTTTTATCTGAAGAAATACAAAACACTAATTTTAAAAAGACATATGCAGCCCTATGTTCATTGCAGCATTATGTACGATTGCCAGGATATGGAAGCAATCTGACTGGATAAAGAAGAGGTGATATATATATATATATAGATAGATAGATAGATAGATAGATAGATATAGATATATATATATATACATACAATGATTGGATAAAGAAGAGGTGGTGCATATATATACAATAGACTATTACTTGGCCATAAAAAAAGAATGAAATCTTACCATTTGCAACAACATGGATGGACCTAGGCAGGGGTGTCAAACTCATTTCACTGGGGGCCACATCAGCCTTGTGGTTGCCTTCAAAGGGCCAAATGTAATTTTAGGACTGTGTAAATGTAACTACTCCTTAATAGTTAAGCGAGAGCTTGGCACTGCCGCCGGGTAGAAACAAGGTGCCCGGCCGGATGAAACAAGGTGCCAGGCCGGATGAAACAAGGTGGAGGGCCAGATTCGGCCTGCAGGCCGTGTGTTTGCCACCTGTGAGCTAGAGGGATTCTGCTGAGTGAAATAAGTCATACAGAGTAAGCAAAATACCATACCATTTCCCTTATATGTGGAATCTAAAAAACAAAATAAATGAACAAAAAAACAGAAACAAACTGATTGTTACCAGGTGAGAGGGGGGTTGGGTGGCTGGATGAAAAAGGTGAAGGAACTAAGAAGTACAATTTGCCAGTAATAAAAATAGTCACGGGGGCGTTAAGTACAGCATGTGGAATATAGTCACCATTATTGTAACAATCATGTATGGTATCATATGGGCACTGGACTTACTGGGGTGGTCACCTCGTAAGTTATATAAATGTCTAATCACGATGTTGTACACCTGAAACTATTATAATATTATATATCAATTCTAATTGAAAAACAAATTTAAAAATTCAAGCAGTATAAAAACATGTACAGTAAAACTCATTTTCATAATCATCCCTGCATCTGGATTTACATTCAAATGCGTGAGAATAATAGTGAAGGTGCACACTACATCATCTTAGGGAGGTGAAAGGGGAGATTATTTAATTATTTATACATTTCTATATTATTTTGCATGTTATATTGTCCATATATTTCTTTTTTAATTAAAAAATTTTACATTAAAATGATTTTCCTTCTAGTAGCAACAAATAGCATAGGTATTTTTAGGGTATGCCATATTACTTTTTTCTTGCTATTAAAAAATAATTTTTTGTAATTAAGAAAGTTAATCTTATAATAATAGATGCATGCCTATTTAATATTTAGTATGTATTCTTTATACACATGTTATTTTTATTAAGTGCCGTAATTTACAGGTTTACAATGAAGGTTGAAAAGGCTTTAGAACAAGTCCAGGCTTATACTCATTAAATGCATAACACAATTTAGAAGACAGCAAAATGTACTCCTATGAGTTCACTTCACCAAAGCTGCTTTTGTTGACTTCTAATCAATCCTGTTGACTGAATCTAATTAAAACAGCACTAGCTTTAATGGGCCTAAGGAGACCTTAATTGATGTTCTCCTAACAAACTAGCATTATAAGAGAAAAACTCAATGCGGACCTGGATCAGTTTTTAGCAATGCCAGCAGTCAGCTCACGTTATGGCTTTTTGTTGTAGGTGGGTAATTGTCTGAGAATGTGAAAAATTAATGTGATGAAAAGAGCCAAATCTTGAGAAGATCTGACTCTATTTAGGCACAATCAGAAGTGCAGGAAATTATAAATGTATCAATATATAATACACATATAGCCACTTGGAGAAATATTTAGAAAGAGCATAGATTTGGAATGAAATAAAAAACTACATCTTAATTTGGTTTGAAAAGTGCTTATTGAGAGCCTAATATGTTTATCCATCTATTTATCCCACAAACTTCTTATTTAAGGTTCACGTTGCATCGTCAAGTTCTGTACTGCAAGGACAAAGCAGTGAAAACACTGGCCTGTCCGCAGTCCAAATGCCGCCATTTTAAGAAATAGAAAGTGTCACTCCTTTCTCAGGATGCTTCATTGCCATCCACTTAAAAAGCGTTGTGAGAAATATACACATCTAAGGCGACTACAGATATGAGTGGCTGCCCCGGAGTCGCGCAGTGCCCAAAGTACACAACGTCCTAGGGACCGATGCACATGATAACAAACATGTCATCAGACCATTTCAATGCGACGGTGAATGCCCAGGTCAGAGAGACATCCCAGGGGCTATGAGGGCCCAGTCTCAAAGTTCAAAAAAATGCTTTATTGGAAAGGTAAAAACTCAGCTGTGTTTAAGCTAACTCTTTAAATTTTATTTATTTCCTTTTTAAAGATTTTATTTATTTATTTTTAGAGAGAGGGGAAGGAAAGGAGGAAGAGAGGGAGAGAGACATCAATGTGTGGTTGCCTCTCGTGTGCCCCCTGACTAGGGACCTGGCCTGCAACCCATGCCCTGACTGGGATTTGAACCCAAGACCCTTTGGTTCACAGGCCCATGATCAATCTACTGAGCTATACCAGCCAGGGCAACTTTTTAAATTTTAATATGCTTTTATCAGGATACAAAGAAAAAGTGAGTCTCTGATAGATGCAGGTCAGAGCAGTAAAGGACACTTGGAGAGGTCCTATAGGGTGAATAAACATGGCATGGAGGTATCATTTTATTACTAGAAAGTTATTTTCTTCAGAATAAAGAAAGAACCCCAGCCACTCTCTTCCTCTCCCTTCTCATCTGTAACACGTCTCAACTTTTTGGTAGCTACACTATGAAGATCCCTCAGAATTCCAGTGTTAAGATCATCCTATTTAGGAGTGACTGGATACCTGGGAGGAGAGAAAAGGTAGGCAGAGGCTCACAGAATGGGAATTCTTGGTGATTCCACAGTAAAGAAATTGCAGCCATGTTTCAGCATGATGTGTATGACCTCTAGTCTTACAAGTTGGCTGAGTATGAGGAAATCCATTGTGTTTGCCAACGTATTTGCAAAAAGGGAAGCAAAAAGGGAAAAAACAAGAGTATCACTTAAAAAGAATGTACAGCCCTGGCCAGGTGACTCGGTTGGAAGGTAGCCCCATACACCAACAGGCTGTTGGTTTGATCTCCAGCCAGGGCACATACCTAGGCTGTGGGTTTGATCCCTGGTCAGGGTACATATAGGAGGCAACCAATCGATGTTTCTCTCACACATCAATGTTTCTCTCTCTCTCTCTCTCTCTCTCTCTCTCTCACTCCCCCTTCCTCTCTCTCTAAAATCAATATCCTTAGGTGAGAATTAAAAAAAAAGAAATGTACAACATAATTTTTCCCTAGCATTATTCAGATCAAAAATTTTTTAGGCCATCAAGTCTGTATCCACAGACCAGAAACTGAAAAGAACATGTAGGTTTTTTAAAAGTAGTTTTCTTTAGCTTTCCCACTTAAATTTTTTAAATTATGGTTTCAGTCCTAATACATAATTCATTTCTTTCTTTTATGCAGCAGCACATATACCACCAAGAAGGAGAAGGAGGAGCAATTGCCTTGGGTGGGCTCAACCATATGCAAAATGATGGATGGCTCACCCACTGGGGCAGAACTCGCATGGGTGTTTCCTTGGATTTAGTCGCTGTGCACAAGAGCATCACCAGGAGCCAGGAGAAAAGTGCTGAGGTTTGGGAAGATAGTGTTGTGTCCGTACATAGCTTTTTTCCAAAGTACTCAAAGTGTCAGATTAAAACTAAAGAATGATTTGGTGAACTAGATAAAACATAACATTATTAGTACCAATATTTCAGGTACTAGAAATGAAATACTGAAAAAAAGTTTATTCACAGACTGACACACTAATAGAAATGTACCTTCCAATAAAAACCTTCGAACTCTACAAGACTGTCCGGTCACTGGATAACACTATTTTAATATTTTATTAAAATATTAATACTTTTTATTATTTTAACAAGAGATTTAAAAAGTGATGCAGAATTGAGTTGCCAAGAAAATGTGTGGCCTGATATATTTTAAAACTGGTAAATATTTAGCCACCTTTTCACTTTGTGAGCTAAATAAATATTTCAATCCATTTTTCTTAGTCTCATCCATTCCATTGGTGATTGTCAGCAATTGTATGTGTCAAGTTATAAATTGACAGACATCCAACATATTAAGGAAGTCATAGCCCCAGGATTTTCTGTAGAGTTATTTTAACAAGCAGATTCCACCTATAATTTTCCTAATTTAAAACCCCGGATTGTCCTGGGGATCATGCTACAACACGCTGATGGGAGCATCAGCGTCTGAATGTTGGCCGCTGGGGACTTGTGCCCTTGAGTCCTCACAGGAAGGGGAGAGAAACTGCCCCCCTGGGAGACAAACACAACCAGGACCTCACTATGACCTAACAAAAAGGCTTATCTAACAAAGCAAATCCTTATCCAGAGTTTACGTTCTATAATGTTGTCTTTAAATATCTTACTTTGAATTATCCGAGAGTGATCCAGTCTAGAACCATATAGAAAATAGTGAAAGGATGTTCCCTTCCCGTTTGGGTTACAGTTTGGAAAGGCCTAGTGGCTACAACACCCCCCACCCCAGCCTGTTTTATCCCCTTTAAGCCGCAGGAGAAAATACCTGAAGGAATCTAAATCCTCTCTTGGGTATCTCAGTGCTGGACTGGATCCAATCTTTTGTCACAGTCTGACTAACTCTGAAAGTACCAACAATACATCTCCTAGACCACAGGCCTCAAGGACAACTAGAGGGGCAAGTAGAGCAAGTGAGGAGCTGCAGATGCATTTCACCGTGGGGTGAGGAGAGAGCCTGCCGGGACCATTCTAACTTCAGATACATCCAGTTCAAGGGGTCTTAACATCTTGTGATGCTGCTGCCTCTGAGCTATTCAAAGGAAAAAAGATTTATTACAAGCTTCTAATAAATCTGAGGAGAAAAATAAGGCATTCACCGGGGAGGTTTGCATGTCATCTAGAACTTTCATCCCCCATTGTAAAGGCACCAAACTATAACCAGATGCTGAACATGTTTCTTTCTTTCTTTTTTTTAATGGGCAGATTCAGGCCACAGAAACTTCAGTGAAATACAGAGACCATCACCGAGTGTTGGATTTTGAAATATTGATCCTAGCTTAAAAGCTTTAATTAATTGTCCTACATCGGGTCCCAACAGATCCATGCTTTTGTACTTGGCACCACTACCTTATAAAAAATACATGGGTAGAAAATATAAAGAAATAAAAGACAATGATGAATGCACTCACATTTAAAGACTGACAGGGAAGAAGAGGGAACTTTTCAAATACTACATGAGAGAAGAACTCATTACTTCCCATTTAAAAGTAGCTTGTATTTCCTGCCCATTTGCTTGACTCTGTTTACTATTTTAATTTTCTATGAGCCTTAACGCAAACCTATTTGGGATAAAGACAAAAACAAGCTTTTGTAGGATAGGTTCAACCCTGATCGTTGCTTTTCCCACTGTTTGAAACAAATACAACAACATGGTACCATGCTACACAGTAAAGTTTTCAAAAATAGGCCTTTTTAAGAAAGTCTTAGGTTCACAGTGGCGGGTAAAGGGAGTTGCCGTAAACCCCGGCCTCGCACATGCGCAGTCTCACCGTTAGAAACGTGTCCACATCGGAGCAGTGGGTTTGTTGTAAACAAGGGACCTACATTGGCACACCCTGATCAGCCACGGTCCACAGACTGAAGTAGGGCTCACTCGCGGTGTTGTATATTCTGTGGGCTTGCAGGGAAAAGTATAACAACGTGTATCCACAGCAATGTCATACAGAATAGTTTCACTGCCCGAAAAGTCCTTTTCGTCTCCCTCCCACTACACCCTGGGCAACCATTGATCTTTTACTGTCTTCATAGCTTTGCCTTTTACCGAATGTAATATAGTTGGGACCATATAGTATGTGGCCTTTTTAGATTGGCTTCTTTCACTTAATAATATGCATTTAGGATTCTTTCAATTCTTTTCATACCTTGAGATTTGACTTCCTTTTAGCAGTAATATTCTATCATCCACATGTACCACATCTAGTTTTTTCATCTATTCACCTAATGCAGAACATCTTGGTTGTTTCCAAGTTTGGGTGATTATGAATAAAGCTGCTATAAACATTCACTTGCAGGATTCTGTGTGGACATAAGTTTTCAATTCCACTGAGTAAATAGCAAGAAGTGCAACTGCTGGATCATGCACTGAGAATATGTTTAATTTTTTAAAGAGACAGCCAAACTGACTTCTTAAATGACTGTACCATTCTGCATTCCCACCAGCAATCTATGAAAGTTCCAGTTGTTCCTCACCAGATTTTGGTGTTTTCAATTTTGGCGTTTTCAATTTTGGCCGTTTTAAATAGGTATACAGGGGAATCTCATTGTTGTTGTTTTAATTGATTTTTTAAAAGATTTTATTTATTTTTAGAGAGGGGGTAAGGAAGGGAAAAAGAGACAGAGAGAAACATCAATGTGTGGTTACCTCTCATGTACCCCCACTGGGGACCTGGCCCACAACCCAAACATGTTCCCTGACTGGGAATCGAACCAGTGACCCTTTGGTTCACAGATCAGCATTCAATCCCCTTAGCCACATCAGCCACATCAGCCAGGGCTCAATTGTTGATAGATATGTATTTTCTTGCCACTTTATTGTTCACAGTTTTGATCTTTTTATTTTGCTTAAATAAGTCCCTTTAACATTTCATATAATAATGGTTTGGTAGTAGTGAACTCCTTTAGCTTTTTTCTTGTCTGGGAAGCTCTTTATCTGCCCTTCAATTCTAAATGATAGCCTTGCTGGGTAGAGCAATCTTGATTGTAGATCCATGCTTTTCATGACTTTGAATATTTTCACCAATCCGTTCTAGACTGCAATGTTTCTTTTGAGAAATCAGTTGACATCCTTACAGGAACTCCTCTATAGGTAACTAATGCTTTTCTCTTGCTGCTTTTAAGATTTTCTCATTATCTTTAACCTTCAGTTTCTCAATTATGATGTGTCTTTGTGTTGGCCTCTTTGAGTCCATCTTGTTTGGGACTCTCTATGCTTCCTGGACTTGCATGTCTACTTCCTTCACCAAATTAGGGAAGTTTTCTGTCATTATTTTTTCAAATAGATTTCCAATTTATTTCTCTTTCTCTTCTACTTCTGACACCCCTATGATGCTAATGTTGGAATGCTTGAAGTTGTCCCAGAGGCTCCTGACACACTATACTTGGGGGTTTTTTTTGGATTCTTTTTTCTTCTTATTGTTCTGATTGGTTGGATTATTGTTTTTGTTTTTTGGGTTTTTTTGTATTTTGCTTCCTTATGTTCCAAATCATTGATTTGATTCTCAGCTTCATTCACTCCACTATTGATTCCCTGTAAATTATTCTTTATTTCAATTAGTGTATCCTTAATTTCTGACTGAATCCTTCCTATGCTATTGAGGTCCTCACTAAGTTCCTTGAGCATCCTTATAACCAGAGTTTTGAACTCTACATCTGATAGATTACTTATCTTCATTTTGTTTAGCTCTTTTTTATGAAGTTTTGATCTGTTCTTTCATTTGGGCCATGTTTCTTTGTCTCCTCACTTTAGCAGCCTCCCTGTGTTTTTTTCTGTGTATCAGGTACAGCTGCTATGACTCCCTGTCTTGATAACATGACCTAATGTAGGAGGTGTCCTTTAGGGTCCTGTGGCACAGTCTCCCCTAACACCCAATTTGGGTACTCGAGGTGCACATTTTGTGTGGGCTGAGTACACCTTCCTCTTGTAGTTCAGCCTTGATTGCTGTTGGCTGGTCAATGGGAGGGATTTACCCAGGCCAGTCAGCAGCAAGGACTGGCTGTGACCACTGACCATCAACCTCCACAGAGGATACTCTGGAGAATCAGCTGTGCAAGGGTAGGGTAGTGGTACTCCAACATGGTCTCTAGCTTTCCACTGGGTGAGCAGGCTCTGAGGTTTCGTGAGTGGTTAAGGCCATAGTTAGCTACTACCTGTATTTTACCTGGGGCCACCCAACATGAGCTACAAATCCAACAAAGCCATCTGTACCTGGCTGCTACTTGTCCTGGGCTTGGAGTTTTCCAGGCAAAGCCAAACTTTGAACTTAGGCTAGCTTCTGCTAAAGTTGGGCCTGGGGTCACTTAGCAAGAGGTATGGGGGCAGGGGTTCACTGAGACTGGCTGTTGTTTGTTTAAAGTATTTAGGAAGATGTGAAGCATGAGCAAGACCAGCCATTCACATGGAAAAGCCACTGTTAACAGCTTGGGTGCGCCCGTAAGTTGAGTGGGGCTGAGCCTTAGAGAATAACCAGGGTGGGGCAAACAGTGTAAGCCAGGTTGATAGAGTCTCAGATATGGCACCCATCTGCCAACCCTGAGACTCTGTTGGGGAAGGTTCAGAAAAGGAACAATGGCCTTTGCTCGCCATTCTGTCTGGGAGAAAGCTGTCCCCCAGTTCTCACCCTGTTGCCAGATACTTCCATTCCTCCCCATATGCCAATAGTGCTGTTCAAGCTGCTACTTGGTGCTGGGGCTTAGAGAGGGTGAATATGAGTAAATTCATGTGTGGATCCTTTAAGAGGAACTGCTTGGGGCTCCAGAACTTTCTTCCAACAACTCAGTCCCCACTGGTTTTTACAGCTAGAAGATATGGGAACTTATCTTCCTGACACTGGAATCCTGCCTGGGCTGGAGGGCCTTATGTGTGGCTGGGACCCCTCACTCCTGAGACCCCTCACTCCTGAGATATACCTCTTGAATATTTATCCACCATACATCAGTGTGGGACCAGCCCATTCTGGTGTCTGCACCCCTCCTACCAGTCTGGATGGATGACGTTTCTTTAATTTCACAGTTGTCATACTTCCATTCAACTCTATTTCAGATGCTTCTTAGTGATGGTTGCTCTATAGCATAGTTGTAATTTTGAAGTGGCTGTGCAGGGAGCCGAGCTGTGTTTATCTATACCTCCATCCTGACTGGAAGTCAAATTCTTTGTATACTTTGGATAACAGTCCTTTATCGGATATGTCTTTTGCAAATATTTTTTCCCAGGCCCCAAGAAGAACTTGTCTTCTTATTTTCTTGCACACTGAGCTTTATTTCTTATAGAAGAATGTGCTTACTTGGGAGAATAGGATATTTCTTTGGCAGCCTGTCTCTTCAGTTATAACAGATATCCAATATATAATTCTAGAAGAAATATTTTCTGGCTCCTCCCACATTCAGAAAAGCAAGTATTTTATCCAACCCACAATTATCCCATTCACAAACTAATTTGATTAGACTTTTCCTCCTTAAATTCTTTTATTCTCAACCATTTCATTTTCTCTTTTCCTACCCATTTCAAAATTGACAGGTTTTGACACCCAACTAATTTTTGCCAGAGATCAGCAATAAATTGATCTTTGACTGTAAGGACTAGGAAAGCTGGAAAGGACATTTCTGTCTGTTCTTGTAGAAGGGTGCATTTTACTCCAAAGTGCTGTACTATATTTGACTTTGTGCAAAATACTTTAAGTGGGAAGTTTATCAGTGGGACAGCCCCAAAGTAATACTGCTTTAGCATTTATGCTGTGCATTCTAGAGAGAAAAACATAAATTTATGATGAGGAAGGAACTGAGAGTCATCCCTATTTTACAATGCTCTATTCTTCTTAACAAGGCCTGGCCGGAAGGGAAGTTAGTTAACCAGAGCCTAAGCTGCCGGAGTACTATCAGAGCTTAACCAACAGGGCAGTGAAATAACCAACTCCAGGCCCCATTAGCCATTATATCTCACCAAAAGGGGAGGAAAAAACTGAGAAACACTTGAAAAGTTCACAGTCTGGAACACAGAATCACTAAAATACCAAGAAGTAATAGGATGTGAGATTGCTCCCCCATCCCCCACACTTCACCACCACATTACTAATGCCCTATGTACAATTCCTTTTACCAGGTACATCATGTCTGGATACCAAAAAAAAAAAATTACAAGGCATACAAAAAACAAACAAACCAAAAAAACCTCACATAATTTGAAGAGACAAAGCAAGTATGAGAACCAGACACAGCAGGGATGTTGAAATTATTGGACAGGTAATTCAAAACAACTATGATTAATATGTAAGGACTCTAATGGATAAAGTAGACAGCATGCAAGAACAGATGGGCAATATAAGCAGAGAGATGAAAACTAAAAAAGTACTAAAAAGAAATGCTGGAGATCAAAAACACTAATGGAAATGAAGAAGCCTTTGACAAGTTTTATTAGTAGGATAAATTCCTCTGAGAACAAAATTTCTAAGGTTAAGAATATAGCGTAAGAGTGCCAAGACAAAAAAAAATGGCCCAAATGACAGAACACTTCAAAGCTCCAGAAAAAATACAACTAAGCGACGAAGAGATAGCCAACCTATCAGATGCACAGTTCAAAGCACTGGTTATCAAGATGCTCACAGAATTGGTTGAATCTGTTCGAAAAACAGATGAAAAAATGAAGCCTATGCTAAGAGAAACAAAGGAAAATGTACAGGGAACCAATAGTGATGCGAAGGAAACTGGGACTCAAATCAATGGTGTGGACCAGAAGGAAGAAAGAAACATCCAACCAGAAAAGAATGAAGAAACAAGAATTCAGAAAAATGAGGAGCGGCTTAGGAACCTCCAGGACATCTTGAAACGTTCCAACATCCGAATTATAGGGGTGCCAGGAGAAGAGGAAGAACAAAAAATTGAAAACGTATTTGAACAAATAATGAAGGAGAACTTCCCTGATCTGGCAAAGGAAATAAGACTTCCAGAAAGTCCAGGAAGCTCAGAGAGTCCCAAAGAAGCTGGACCCAAGGAGGAACACACCAAGGCACATCATCATTACATTACCCAAGATGAAACAGAAGGAGAGAATCTTAGAAGCAGCAAGAGAAAAGGACACAGTTACCTACAAAGGGGTTCCCATAAGACTGTCAGCTGATTTCTCCAAAGAGACCTTACAGGCAAGAAGGGACTGGCAAGAAGTATTCCAAGTCATGAAAGGCAAGGGCCTACATCCAAGATTACTGTATCCAGCAAAGCTATCATTTAGAATGAAAGGGCAGATAAAGTGCTTCTCAGATAAGGTCAAGTTAAAGGAGTTCATCATCACCAAGCCATTATTATATGAAATGTTAAAGGGACTTATCTAAGAAAAAGAAGATAAAAATATGAACAGTAAAAACGACAGCAAACTCACAGTTATTTACAACCATACCTAAAACCAAAACAAAAGAAAACTAAGCAAACAACTAGAACAGAAACAGAACCACAGAAATGGAGATCACTTGGAGGGTTATCAATAGGGGATTGGGAGGGGGAGAGAGGGAGGAAGGTACAGAGAATAAATAGCATAAATGATAGGTGGAAAATAGACGGAGGGTAAGAATAGTGTAGGAAATGTAAAAGCCAAAGAACTTATAGGTGTGACCCATGGACATGAACTATAGGGGGGGAATGTGGGAGGGAGGGGGTGGGCAGGATGAAGTTGAGTGAAGGGGCGGAAATGGGAAAAAAGAATATAGCATAAGAATTCTCAAAAACAAAATGCAAACAGAACAAAGACCGAAAAAAACCTGAAGATAATATTCAAGGATCATGGGATAATTTCAAAAAGTATAACATATGTGTAATGAAAATACTAGGAGGAAAAGGAAGAGAGAAAGAAACAGAAGAAATATTTTAAATAATAATGACTGAGAATTTCCCCCAAATTAATCTCAGTCACGAAACCACAGGTCCGGGAGGCTCAGGAACACCAAGCAGGATAAATACTCCCCAAATGACAATGAAATGTATCAATTTCAAATTACAGAGACTCAAAGGTAACAATTCCTGAAAGAAGTCAGAAAAACAAAGATAAAACTTACATCCAACTTCTCTTCAGAAACCATGCAGGCAAGAAAAGAATGGAGTGAAATATTTAAATTGTTGAGCAGAAAACAACAACCTAGAATTCTGTACCCTATAATATTATCCTTCAAAAGTGAAAGAGAAGTAAAGACTTTCTCAGACAAATAAAAATTGAGGAAATTTGTTGCTAGTAGACCTGTCTTGCAAGAAATGTTAAAAGAAGTTCTTTAGAAAGAAGGAAAATGATGCTGCTTGGCATCTTGGATCTACATAAAGACAGAAAGAGCTACAGAGAAGGAATAAGTGAAGGCAAAACCCACACTAGACCTTGAGTAAAATGAGAGGAATGTGTGTGGGAAACACCCTAGGATACTGAGAAACAAGTTTGCCTAGTTGGGTACCATTTTGATGATTGGAGTAGCCTTCATTTCCCAAGTTGTGGAAACGATGTGGAAGAATGGACAAAAGCAAAGGAAGAAAGAAAGAAAGCTACTGTCACAAAAACTGGCTACCCTTTCTGCAGTCATAGAAATTCTAAATGATCCTCCTGCTGCTTCCTTGTCTCCCAGTTCTTTACATATTACTCATGTCAACTTCATCCAAATTACATAAGCGTGTAACAGAGGAAACATGGTATATTGGAAAGGGTAGCCAGGGAACCTCAGTTCTAATCTACGGTCTGCTTCTAACTAGGTCATTTATAACAGACCCCAGTCACTTGGCCTCTCTGGGCCTGAGTTTCTTCATCTATGAAGTGGAGGCAGTTAATTAACCTAGATAATAATCTCTGAAGACCCCTATGGCTCCAAAATTTATTGTTCTGGTTAGGAGAAATTCCAATGGTTATAAGGAAAGTTTTAAAAGGTGTTTCTATACTATAAATCCCTGGATTTCATTTCACAGATGTCATGCAAATATCCATGGCAGAGAAGAGGGTCGTAAAACAAACCTCCATTTATATAGATTAATTGCAATTGGGAAAGTTTGGTCTGAATGAGAGAATAAAAAGTCAAAAATCCTTTATGAATTCAAGCAGAAAGAGGAGGACAAGTTGTCCCAGGCCATCAGGATACCAAATTCCAGCTCCAGATGTGTTTCTCATTCAAATCAATTTATTTTTCTTTGCCACAAAACCTTTTGACTTCTAAGAAAAAAATGAAGCCTTCCCTGATTTCCTTAACTGGAAGAGGACTCTCTAACCACTCAGTTCCTCCTGGTCCTCCCACCTCTCACATGGCCCATATCACTTTCCACACTGCATTGTCATTATTTGCATACAAATGTTATCTTCCTTGGTAGACCATGGGCTTCTTTAGTGTCTTATTTATTCTTGATGACACACTGCCTGATGTTTTGAAAATATAAAACACTCATTATGAATGAGTGAGTGAGTGAAGGAATGAGAGGGAAGAAGGAAGAGAGGGAACAATAGATACATGGGTGCATGTGTAGCAATGCATGATATGGCATCTAGTTCCTTAAGAGAACTAAGACTCCTGAGTATAAGAACCAGGTGCACAGTGAGAACTGCACCCAACAGGATGTTCAGCTGAATAAGAAAATAAGATCATTTTTCTCTTTGGAGAAGAAATGAACTGCTACACTATGAGAGGACTATGAAAATAGTTATGAGTTGATCCTGGCTTGGCTCATTTAAAGCATTAATACCTTGACATGCCCCATAACTTCTCAGGAATAGGGGTTCTTATATTTGACAGTATCCTATAGGTATCTTAATCCTTCTTCTAGCCTTAGATTCCAGTCGTGAATATCACTAAATAATTCTCATTCTTTCCTCCCAACTCACAACCATTTTCTATCTTCCTCCTTAAAGATAGTGTTTAACCAGAACAGGACAAGATTTGGACTTGACAAAAGCTGAACACTCTCCGCCATCGTATCCCCTGGTATCAGAACCTCCATAAGAAAAACCTATCTAAAGTAAAAACAAAGCAAAAGCCCTTAACATTTTAGTTAATATTTCTCCACACAAGTATTAGCATAACTGTAGAGATCAGCAGTGGGTTATTATGCAGGAAAGAAAGAAAAAAAAGTCTTTGTTTCTGGGTTGGTTTTTATTTCACTTTTTGTTGACTTTATTGGGGTGATACTTCTTAATAAAATTACACAGGCTTCAGGTATAAAATACATAATACATCATCGACATATTGTATTGTGTGTTTACCACCCCAAGTCAAGTCTGAAGATGGGATTCTTAAAGACAAATCACTCACTGCCATTTTTGGCCACAAACAAAATGATAGCAACTTTCATCTTAGAGAAAAGAAATACTAAAATTTAACACATTCTTGCTTACTTCTGTCCTACAAATGTCTTTGCCATGTGACTAAGAAAGGGAAATGCTAATAGTAATAAAAAAAATCAAAGACCTTTTTACTTTCCACCAAAATAAACTCAAATTATCAGGGTTTGCTTTGACCAATAACACATGATGATGTATTTAATTATAAACTATCAAATGATTATTTGGGGGGGGGGATGCTATTCTAGGCTCTAAACAATCCAAAGGCATCAACATCTTTGAGAACAGAACTGCTGCATGGTGTCCCAACTCCTGCTGCAGTCCTCCACACACTAGTTTTGGTCATCAAGCTGTCACAGCAGTTGGCAAGCTGGTATGCAGCACAGACATCTCTAGACATGGAAATTGTACCTCCAATGAAATTCAAAGCACGTCTTGAAATTTAATGAACACCTTATCCATTTGAACAAATGAAAGCTTAAATTAGGTTGCTCCAGCATCTCAATGTTAAATATGTGTACAATTCAATTACATCAACACTGTCCCCATAACTTTTTTCTCACTCCACTCCCTTCTCAAGAAAACAAGCCCTAGGCAAATGAGGTAATGATGGAATGGTACATGAGTATTTAGATGGAGCATTTAGTGAGCACATCAGAGGCAAATTTCAGAGGTGGTCAGAAGCAAGACCTCTTTGCTTTGTGAGTGCAGCAGCTGCTTCTTAAGCCTGGCTGGGACCTCCATGGCACTTGGGCCAGTAGAGAATCAGACTGAAACCGAATAGCCCAAACTCTGCAGTTATGCCTGGAGGTCAGAGATCACACTGTCAGAGCCTGCTTCCTGAGCCCAACCCAGCCTCATGTCATCGGACGACTTT
Organism: Desmodus rotundus; assembly: GCF_022682495.2. Lineage (NCBI taxonomy): Eukaryota > Metazoa > Chordata > Mammalia > Chiroptera > Phyllostomidae > Desmodus > Desmodus rotundus. The sequence goes on from NC_071387.1 coordinate 147,522,033, forward strand.
TGTTCCATCTATTCTAGAAAGACCTCAACAAGATATCTTCCAGGGAGATACAAGCATACTACTGGATCCAGAAGTACACCAACACATGATATTGGAGACAAAAACAAACAAAAACCCCAGCTGCTAACATCAAAAACAGGAAAGCCAAGTGCTTTTCCTTGACTTAAATTTTTTGGATAACGCCTGGATTTTCTAGGTTACTTACCCACATAGACTAATCAAAAGTAAATCTAGAAATCTTCTTGAACTCTGAGGTATCAATTTTTGGCCTTGATTCAGAGTGATTCAGCTGTCACTTTTCAAGAAATGTGGGTCAAATCCACTTACACATATGCATTCTTAGTGTCACGGAGACTGAGAGAGTGGCCATCAGCAGGCATATAAGAAGCAGCACGTGGATGACTGAACAAGTGGACCCTTCCTGATTAGAGGCAGAGTTAATCACAGGATGACTCAACATATACAAGTATGGATCAAACCAGGTGTACACAACAGTGGACAATGAAGAAGAAGCCTGGATTTTGCTACTGTTTGCTACAGGCTTGCTACTGTGGCAAGGTCACCAGCAAGTCATTAGCTGTTTGGGCCCTTGCTTCTTAATCGGTAGAAATAAAGTTGATCTGTTAGTATTGATTTAGTTATATTCTTTGCCTCACCAGCTCCAGAAAAGGAATTGAGGTTGTTTGAAATTGTACTAATAGATTTCTAAATTTATTGTACTTTTAGCTTTTATATGATTTTGATCTTTTGTAAAAAATCAAATTAAGTAAGAATAATAGTTCTTGAGACAAGGCTTCTCTGATGACAAATGAGAGCCTCAGTCACCAAGCAAATGCCACCATAGCAAAGTCACCACTTAGGATGTCAGGATGAGCTTGGCCTAAAGGAATAACATCCTTGATGCAACTGTATTAAATAAGAGGGGAATTTTCCCTCTCTCATTAGGAAGAGTTTTAAATGTAGTGCAACTAAAAAATGTCACCCAAGACCCACATTCTTTACATTTTGCCAAACTGTCACCTTCAGCAAATGGGTCCTTTCCTCCAGCTAGCTTTTCTAATGCTTACCATGGCTGCAGCAGCTCCAGAAATCACATCCCCCTGACAATGTCCAGTAGGAAAACAGACGCCACATTTCCCTCTTTGGTATGCCTCCTTGTATCAGCATGAAAAGAAATTCCCAAAAGTCCCCAGCAAATTTCCATCTAAGTCTCAGGCAGAATTTTGACATATGCCTTTGCCCACACAAACCATTTGAAAGTAAAAAAGGACCAGGAGGTTTGGCTTAGTTCAATTATACATTTATTCTCTGATCCTGGAAATGTGGGTGGCCTCCCCTGAAGCCATGGCTGTGTGGACAATAGGTGCTATTAGAAAAGAAGTAGGGGAATAGCTTTTGAGGGGGAAACAAAATTGCTACCTAGGAAAGGTCTCCAAACCATACAATAATACATTATTTTATGGGAATTAGCTAGATCAATGATCCATTACTATAAAATTGGATACTGCTCAAATTTGCCATTATCTTAGAAGGGTATACTTAGCAAATTAAGTATAGTGCCGAAGAGGATTGCTGCTTCTTCACAGTTTCTGATAGATGAGTAGAAAATTTTAAAATAATAATAGATATCAACCTGATCTTTCCTATATAACCCTCTTCGTCTTATTGAACCAGAGGCATGAGGAGAACAGAAGAGAGGATGGACCATCAGGAGATTAACTAAATAATACAGATTACAGCCAATGAGTTTCTGAATCAAGGTAAATACAGAGGGAATAATGTTGGAAGACAATTCAGGATGTGTAACAGGCAGAATGGGCAGCTCCTAGTGACTGATTGGATGGAGATGGTAAAGGAGGAAGGAGAGTTTAATGTGATGGAGGAAGAGAAAGAGAAGGTGATAAAAAGGACAAGAACATTTCCAAGAGAAGAGTGAGGGAATATTATAAATGCAAGTGTGTGGACAGTTAAATTTGAGATTCCTGTTTGAGTCTGTTTGGTGTTGAGGCCAGATGCTTCCCTAGACTAATCATCTTTCTGTAAAAAGAGAACAGAGAGAGAGAAGAAGAAGTGAGGACAAAACTCAGAGGAAGACCAACCATAAGAAAGGAACAGGGGAAGAAAACTGTTCAGAGAGAGAGAGATTGGAACTAGAGGAGAAATATGGCATGAAGGTTAAGGAAACACATAAAATAAAAAGAGTAATATCTACTAAACAAAACGAGGCTCCAAAGCCATCAATTATTTTTAGCATAAAAAACAGCCTATTTAATGGGATCTAGCATCACAGATGTGGAAGAAAGATTGCAGTGGTCTCAGGAGTGAATAATGTAAGTCAAGGGAGTGAGAACTAGAGACACTGGGGCAGCCAGAGGGGTCAGAAACAAAAGGGACATTTTCTTAGGGGATGGACAGACCCAGGTATATGTACAAGCTGAACAGACAGAGCCTTGAGAGAGAAGGAGGTTTGAAAACACCAGGAGAGGAGATAATAATCACATTTAATAACATAGTAAACTTTTTTAGAAGTCACTTCTAACAGATTTATTAATTTAATAATTTTTTGAGTGCCTATTATTCCAACACTGGGGACATAGCAGGGAATAAACAGATAAACAATATTTTTCTAGTAAAACATTACAGCAACTCAAACTAATTCATTAAGAAAGTGATGATACATATCTTATTTACAGTTCTAGAAATTGTGGGTCTTGCTAGGAAAATGTAGAAAAGCTTAGGCATTATCTCACCGGGTATGGGGTGGGCAAAAAGTAGGTTTATAGTCATGAGTGCACGAAACAGTTTATTCTTGCATTATTTTCAAGTATTGTATTATTTATCTATATTACAATGGCAAACCTACTTTTGCCCACCTCTGAACATCCATGTGGCTGTTTTGAATCTCTGTTCCCAGTACAGTCCTGAGGCACCAGGCGCCTCTTTTCTCAGGCAGCAGAATTCTGCATCCTCTTAGACCAAGCAGAGGAACTATTTGATGCTTTAAGATTAGGTTACCAGACTAGGACTAGACAGAGAAGCTTCTGTAAATCTCATCCTTTGAAGTATTCCCTGGTTCAGAAAGGCAGAGCAGTCTAAACACAGTAGCTACAAAGGCCATGGCAACAGCACAGCACTGTGGTCAGGCTCCCACCCCTCCTGCAGGTGTCACCCACGTGACCAACAACCTCAGACCAAGAAACAGCAGGGAACCTTGCAGCAACTGATGCCACTGTCTCTCACTCCTAAGTGCAGGTCCACTCTAAACGCAGCGACATGGGCCCCTCTGATGATCCACACTTACATGCAAAACTCATTTTATTGCACTTTGCTTTACGGTTTGTTTTTTGTTTTGTTTTGTTTTGTTTTGTTTTGTTTTTTACAAATTGAAGGCTTTTGGCAACGCTGCCTCGAGAATGTCTGTCAGCACCATTTCTCCAACAGGCTCAGATGATGGTTAGTATTTTTTAGCGATATGTTTTTAAATGAAGGTATGTACATTGTTGTTATAGGCATTGTGCTATTGCATGCTTCATAGACTATAGCATAGTGCAAACATAACTTTTATATGCGCCAGGAAACCAAAAAGTTTGTGTGACTTCCATCACTGCTAACTCACTTTGCTGGGGCGCTCTGGGACCAAAGCACAATGGGTCTCAGGTATGCCTGTGTGGTGCTCATCCTCGTCTCTCCACTCCCCCAGGAGTTGACAGCCTCCGCTTCTTTGCTCAGGGATCTCTCCTCTTCCATAAATCCTCAAGTCCCCAATTCTCCACTTCTCTGAAACCAGGGTTACTCACTCCTCTGTTCCCACCCCAGGCCTTTGCACTCACCATTTGCTTGTGCTTAGAAAATTCTGCCCCAGGAAACTGTGGGACCCACCTCTTTCATGTCTCTGCTTGAATGTCTTGTCAGAAAGGAATTTCCTGATCCTCATGTAAAAACAGCACCCCAGTCAGTATGCATCAGCTGCCAGATTACTTTCTTCATAGCACATTTCACTACTGTCACATTTGTTTGCTTTCTGTCCCCTACCCTATCCCAGCACCAGAACATAAGTTCCATGAAAGCAGGGTTTTTGTTCACTGCTGTATCCTCAGGGCCTGTAACAGAGCCTGGCCCGTGGCAGCTGCTCAGTCCTTATGGGCTGGATGATTCTGCCTCACCCCAGCACGTCACGAACACTTCCATGTGGCTCATTCCTCCTCTTCTTCAACATCGCTTCCTCCAGGATGCCTTGCCTAAGCTTTTCACTTTTACACCCACCAAACCCAGGCTCAGTCATTACCTTTCCATCCAAAGCACTTGGTTGCTGAAAAAAGAAATCGATCACAACTTTCAAAATGTACTGACTCACAAAACAGATGATCTGCACCAAAACAAGATGGCAAGACAAAGTAAGCTGAAAGCGTGTTAACACCAGCTCATTTAGATCTGTATTTTATGGTATAAGACCCAGGCCAACTGATTTCAAAGTCCCAGAGAAACACTTCCAAAACGGAAATCCACTCCAAAAATCTCCTCCTGTATAAGACAGAATATTAGCAAAAACAATCCAAGTCAACTCAATACTTTACAACTCTGGAAATTAATGCAAAACTTATAATAGCTCCAAGGGGGCATTTACTTAAGAAAACGGGCTCAATCTCAGTAAAAACAGCAAGTTTCAGGGTACCCTACTTCTCTCCATAGGTCTTCAGTTGCTTTGAAAAATCAGAAGCTCCACAGCCATGCTAGCTACGAATGTCATCAGCCTAGCTAAGTAAAGCTAAGTACTAAGCTTTAAGTAAATTAAGCTTAGTGCATCACCTGCACTAAGTAAATTCAAAGGGGGATAATGGTGGAAAGAAGGGGAAGGGACTAGACAAAGAACATGTATGAATGACCCACAGACATGGACAACAGGATGGAATTGGGACAACTGTAATAGAATAACAATGAAAAATGATTTAATAAAAAAAGACCACTCTATAGTGCAGCAACTCACCTAGTTTGCAAATTTTAACTAACCTTTATCCAGATCTCGCTTACAATTTCTGCCGTAAAACCACCTCATGACCAAGGTAAGTCTTCTTGCCAACTCCCACTGCCACCTGTTTTATAAGGATGTTTCTCTAACTTCCCCGTTTGCGGACAATATTGAGACTCTGTCAGTTGATGCTCTCCCCAGTTCAGCAAGTCTAATAGCCCCCGCTTTGCACGATCAATAGGCCCCCGTGCAGGTCTTTGGCAGGGCCTTCGACTTCATGTGATCAGGAATGTTCTTCTTGTCTTTCACTCTCACTAGCCTATGAGTCAGGGGTGCTTCGATTTTTCTCTGTATCACCAAGGGGAGCACAAACCCTGGAATATAGTAGACACTAGATGCTTATTGAGGGACTGAATTTATTCAAGATTGAAAGTTGAGAGATTTAAAGTGTGGCAACTTGAGTTTAGTTTGCAGTTTGTTTTAATGAGAAATTAAATACCTGAGCCCACATGCCTTTGCCTATTCAGCGAAAGAATAGAAGCAACGGCAAAGAACACAGAAACAGAACAACATGCCAAGAATGTTCGCTTGAGAGAAGACAGAGCAGCACACCAGCAGCAGAGAACCTGAGCCGTGCTGCGTGGTCATAGGCACAGATCACAGCACATGCTCTTGGACAGCGGGTCACAGAATTCATCTCATTCACTAAAATGATACAGCACACAGCTAACGTGTGCTAAGCTAAAATGGCACACTTGACAGACTTATACCATTTGTTTCTTTTGAGGAAAACATTAGAGAAGTGATAAATAGAGAAGAAAGCAGATTAAATACCCTCTCTCTCCACTCCTCTTTTATTTTAGTGCAATGTTATGTTATGGTCTATCTTTCATTTTCACCCTTTTTATAGAGACACAGGTGCCTCTATATAGTATTTCCCTCTGCAGGACACACAGCAATGTAGGGATGGGTGGAAGCCGACACTCGTGTTGGTATTGGGAGGCAGAAGGCAGTGATGGAGATGCCACAGAACAGGGTGGGCCACTCCTCACGGGAGGCAGGTGCCACACAGGAGACAGACCTGGTGCCACCTTCCCTCCTGATTTCCCGAGAGAAGCTGAACAACACATTGGTAGGTGTGCTTTCCCAATATTTAGATTTTGTTTTAAACTTGATGGAGAATGAAGGAAAAGCAAACTTAAAAAGATGGGGCAACAAAGGGAAGAAAATAAAATTATGAAACCAAAAACAATGTGTCTGTGGACCCCCCATTTCCTCCCTGCTCTAGTCTCCCTACTGTTTTCACAGGTGGGGAAAATACACCAGGAGAAGACACACACAACTGGTCAGTATCAGGTGGAAGAACCCAGGGGGCTTCCTTCCTGGGCCTCTCCTCTTAGTCCATCTTCCTAGTGGTGTTTGTCACGCAACCATAATCTCAATCGCATAAACACGTTCCTTTGGCCCTTCATAACCTTTCTCCAGGAAGTGCAGTGTGCTCACGAAGTGATGCCTCTCTGTGATGCTCACAGAAAGAAGATCAAAGGTGAGCCTATACTTTACTTCCAGTGAAAGTACTCAATGAATCTTCAGCTCCTAAGAGTTCTTCTTTCCAGGTCTTTAACAATATAATCCAAGAGGGCTAGAAAGTGTTCAAAAGGAACAGTTTTATTACCCCATCTCAGCATCAAGCTCAGCCTGGCCCAGTAACTATCTCCTAAGCCTCTCCCCAGCATTTTAAAAGTTTCCATGTCATATGTTCGCTAAGCAAGGTTGCCCAGGAAAATACTAGTCACGCTGCTGAAGAGAAGGTGAGGATAACGGAAAACTTCAGACTGATAGGCAGGACTGAGCTGGGAGAGGAACAGAACAATGTGGCACACCTCCTCTCCTTCTGTTTCCCAGCACAAGCTTATTCATAAAGCGACTTCTGAATACCTGTTTCCTGAGCTGTCTCCAAACAGGGATGATTCCAACAGGAAGTTTAATTTCAGAAACTTTCTGAAATGTCTTCATTTTATGGCTCTTTCTGATGCTTATTCTATTAACTGCTCACCCTTTTCAGTAGCTGTGGCCCTATTTGATCCCAAAGTAAGTTAAAATAATATTGGGAGGGGCTGTGGTTATATGTCTGACAGGAAAACAGGATAATTAGCAGGCAGAAAGTACCAAGCTAGAACCGATCTGTTCTGAGCAGGGCTTACATCAAGACAGAGATGAACCCCTTTTCCCCAAACATTTATTTATTTCTCTCTTAAGAAAAATAAGAGATTAACTACTACCTCTCAATATGACAGAGTCACCTGGGAGAAAGTTAAGAATACAAATGCCTGAGTCTTACTCCAGCCCTATGAATCAGCATTCTCTCTGGGTGAACTTGATGTACCTGATGTTTGGGGACAAGGAAGGGGGGAAAAGTTTCACCTTCTAAGCCAAAAATAGTGCAGTGTGTTCACAGGCTGACTCAGTTTAATAGAGCAGAAAACACTGCACTCTGAGTGAGCAATGAGGAAAACACATTAACCAGGCCAATTTGACTCCAGGTTCTGACGACCACGAGTAGAACTTGGAGCAGTCCATCAGTTTTGAGTGAAATTATTCTAAGGAGGTGGCTGCCAAAGATATGCCCTCTATTTGCACACAAATGCTCATAACAGCCTTATTCATTGGCCCCAAACTGGGAAGAGCTCAGATGTCCTTCCGCAGGTGAATGGCTAAACAAATGGTGGTACAGCCACACAGCAGAATACCTCTCAATAAAAGGAAATGAACCATTGATACATACAGCTGGGATGGGTCACAAAGAAAAGATGCTGAATGGGTGAAAAAACGCCAATCTCAAAAAGTTATACAGTGTATGCCCTGGCTGGTGTGGCTCAGTGGACTGAGTGCTGGCCTGTGAACCAAAAGGTCACCAGTTCGATTCCCAGTCAGAGCACATGCCTGGGTTGAGGGCCAGGTCCCCAGTTGAGGGTATGCAAGGGGCAACTGATCGATGTATCTCTCACACATCAATGTTTCTCTCCCTCTTTTTCTCCCTCCCTTCCTCTCTCTTTAAAAATACATAAAGTTAAAAAATTATAAAATGTATGATTTCATTTCTATAACATTCTTATAATAACAAGTTAAGAAAAATGGAGGATACACTGGTGGGTGCCAGCCATTAAAGAAAACCCCCAAAAGCTTCTAGCATAGGGGGAGAAAGTCTCCTTTAAAAAAGAACTTTGATTGAATTGTCTGTCTTTCTGGAGCAGAGTCATGTGTGTTCTTTATACATTTTGGAGATCAAACCCTTGTCTGAGGTGTCATTGACAAACATATTTTCCCATATGGCTGGTTCTTTTTTCATTTTAATGCTGTTTTCTTTAGTTGTACAGAAGCTTTTTTATTTTAATTTTTTATTGTTATTCAATTACAGTTGTGTGCCTTTTCTCCCCAGAGAAGCTTTTTATTTTGATGAGATCCTATTCATTTATTCTTTCCTATATGTCCCTTGCTCTAGAGGACATATCAGTGAAAATATTGCTGCATGGAATATCTGACATTTTCCTGACTACATTCTCCTCTAGGACTTTATGGTGCCACAACTTGTATTTAAGTCTTTTATACATCTTGAGCTTATTTTTGTGTATGGTGTGAGTTGGTGATCAAGTTTCTTTTTTTGTGTGTGTGTAGCTGTCCATATCTCCCAACACCATTTGTTGAAGAGGATATTTTTACTCCATTTTATGCTTATGCCACCTTTGTCAAATATTAATTGACTGTAGAGATATAGATTTATTTCTGGGCTCTCTGTTCTGTTCCATTGGTCTATGTGTCTGTTCTTATGCTGGTACCAGGCTGTTTTGATTACTGTGGCCTTGTCATACAGTTTGATATCAGGTATTATAATTCTTCCTACTTTGTCCTTCTTTCTCAAAATTGCTGAGGCTATTCAGGGTCATTTATTGCTCCATATAAATTTTTGAAATGTTTGTTCTGTATCAAAGAAAAAAGCAAACAAAATACAACCAGAGACATTGAGGTTGGGAACAGTCTAGCAGTGGCCAGGGGGGAGTGGGGTGGGGACAGCGGGAAGAGGGGATTGCAGGAACTATTATAAAGGACACATGGACAAAATCGGGGGGGATGGTGGGGGTGGGGGAGGGAGGTGGCTTCAGCTGGGGTGGGGGGGAGAGAAGGGGAGAAAAGGCATACAACTGTAATTGAATAACAATAAAAATTGAAAAAAAAAAAGACAACTGATGGAAACTAAAAAAAAAAAAAGAAATGTTTGTTCTGTATCTGTGAAATATGTCATTAGCATTTTAATAGGGATTGCATTGAATCTCTAAATTGCTTTAGGTAGTATGGACATTTTGATGATATTAATTCTTCCAATCCATGTACACAGTATATGCTTCCATTTGTTTGTGTCTTCCTTAATTTCTTTCTTTAGTGTCATGCAGTTTTCTGAGTATAGATATTTTACCTCTACTCAGGTCTTAAACCTAACCTTGGTTAGGTTTATTCCTAGGTACTTTATTTTCCTTGTTACTATAGCAAATGGGATTTTTTCCCTGATTTCTTTTTCTGACATTTCATTGTTGATATACAAAAATTCCTTCAACTTCTGAATAATGACTTTGTATCCTACTGTTTCACCAAATTCACTTATTAGGTCAAGTAGTTCCAGGAAGATGAACAATACAATTAAAAGATGAGCAAAGGACCTGAGCAGATACTTCTCCAAGGAGGACATACAGAGGGCCCAGAGGTATATTAAAGGATGCTCAGCATCACTAGCCATCAGAGAGATGCAAATTAAAAGCACAATGAGATACCACCTCACACCAGTCAGAGTGGCCATCATAAACAAATCAACAAACAACAAGTGTTGGAGAGGATGTGGAGAAAAGGGAACCCTAGTGTATTGTTGGTGGGAATGCAGACTGGTGAGGCCACTCTGGAAAACAATATGGAATTTCCTCAGAAAACTAAAAATGGAACTGCTTTTTGACCCAGCAATTCCACTGCTGGGATTATACCCTAAGAACCCTGAAACACCAATCCAAAAGAACCTCAATGTTCTTAATGCACCCCAACATTCATAACAGCATAATTTACAATAGCGAAGTGCTGGAAGCAACCTAAATGCCCATCAGCAAATGAGTGGATCAAAAAACTATGGTACATTTACATGATGGAATTCTACACAGCAGAGAGAAAGAAGGAGCTCATACCCTTTGTGACAGCATGAATGGAACTGGAGAGCATTATGCTAAGTGAAAAAAGCCAGGCAATGAGGGACAAATACCATATGATCTCACCTTTAAGTGGAACCTAATCAACAAAACAAAGAAGCGAGCAAAATATAACCAGAGACATTGAAATAAAGAACTGATAGTAGCCAGAGGGGAGGGGGGAGTGAACAGTGGGGGAAGGGTTCTCAGGAACTACTATAAAGGACACATGGACAAAACCAAGGGGGAGGGTGGAAGGAAGGAAGGGAGGTGGGTTTGGCTGGGGTGGGGGGTGGTGGGGAGAAAATGCAGACAACTGTAATTGAACAACAATAAAGTAATTTAAAAAAATTGATGGTACATTTATACAATGGAATACTACACAGTACAAAGAAAGAAGGAGCTCCTATCATTCGCAACAGCATGGGTGGAACTGGAGAGCATTATGCTAAGTAAAATAAGTCAGGCGTTGAAAGACAAATACCATGTGATCTCACCTATAAGTTGCACCTAATCAACAAAACAAAGAAGCAAGCAAAATATAACCAGAGACATTGAAATAAAGAACAAACAGTAACCAGAGGGGAGGGGGGATAACTAGGGAAAGAAGGGGAAGGGTTGTCAAGGAACACGTGTAAAGAGCCCATGGACAAAGACAATGGCAGGGGTAGAATTGAAGGTGGGGGTGGGTGGGGTGGGGAGAGTGGGGGGAGGAAATGGAGACAACTGTACTTAAACAACAATTAATAAAAAAGAACATTGAAATAAAATAGAATGTCTATCAGTTATAATAGAAGCAAGAATTTGCCTAGTTCTGAAGGAAAAATAGTTTTAATCTTAGAATTTTATGCCAAGTAATGAATTACTTAGTTGTGAAGACAAAATAAAGACTTTAATACATACAAAGAAGAAAAGAAACAAATTACTAGCAGAGAAACTCTCAAAGATCTGGGACATAAAATTTTTGCTTCATGTATCTTAGAAAGATTTTACCTGCACAGTTGATTGATACTTGAGTAATTATCTAGTCACTGTTACAATGACTAGAAGAGAAGCAAATGATGAATTTTAAAAGATGACTTAGTTGTAAAAGTTGTAGTTATTATTACTTATCCTAAAGAGTTCACTTGTAAGCAAAAATAACCGCACCTGCAGCAAACATTACAAAGTGGATTAGCATTGTAGATGACCTGGAGATGAAGGGCCAGGACAACGAGAGTGGAGACTCACACACACAAGCATGTGAAGGTTTTGACTTAATTGGAGGAGAGAAATGCTGACAGAAAATATAAGTTTATTTATGTGTGCTTTAAACACACTCAGATTTATATTTCATAAGAGTACAGTCCTGTCTCTCTTATTTGCTATAGAATATTATGGCCCGGAAGAGTAGCTGCCAGTTAATATTTGTTGAGCAAATGAATGAAATGAATAAGTAAATGTATTTCAGGTTAACTTTTAATAGATTGAAATTATTCCAAACATCAGTAATCAAAATAGATGCCAGTGGGTTTAAATCTCCACTATATAGCTAGCTATACTTAAAAGTATAGCTATATACTTTTCAGGTTAAATATGCTTTTCAGGTTACATATGAATTCTCCTTCAGGGTAAACATGCTTCTCAGTTTATTGTCTTGCTCTTAGAGCTGAGGTCAGCAAACCAATTTTCAATAAAGGACTGAATAATGCGCAGTTTTGGTTTGCGGGCTGGATGGTCTCTGCCACAGCTCCCCAGTCCTCCCACGGCAACGTGAAAGTAGCCACAGACAGCACAGACATGAAATGAACCGTGGCTGTGTTCTCATAAAACTTTGTTCGTGGGCACTGAAATTGGAATTTTTTATAATTTTAATGTCACAAAGTAGTATGGTTCTATTTTGTTTCCAACCATTTAAAGTGTAAAACCCACTCTCAGCGGGGGGATCATGTATAATCACTGAAGGGCTGCAGTGTGATAACCAGTGTCGTACCGAGTGTTTGTACTGGTTTCTGAGATGCTTGCCTGGGTGTTTTAGCTGCTCTAAATCCTTGTATTTCATGTTTAATGCTAATTCATATTTAAACAAATATGTATTTGGTTAGAAATTAACACTGAATTTACATTATTTCTATTTGACAGTCTAACTTTCTATTAATCTCATTGTAAACATCCTAAAAGGACCAGGGGCACTGAGGTGGTGGCAACATCCCAAGGACCTGGTATTTTCAGCTGAACCCACATCTAGGTTAATTTTATTTGTAATGAGTGTGAGAAGACTGAATTTCTCTGCTTTTTTTTTTTAACTGAAACTCTAAGTGGGGGTCAAGATTCATCAGGCATCTCCCTGTTATATCTTTTCTTTTGAAGACAAATCAAGAAGAAACACGAAGCTATCAGTTGAACCCCCCCGCTGACCTCCGGAACACCTGGAACAACAGGACACTTTTCAGGGCCTGCGCTACGGGGCTGTGCTGTTCGCTGCTGAAGCGGCCTTTCCTGGAGCCTGCCGACACCAACACAGGAGAAAATCTACACTAGAAGCAGCAAGGTTTGGAAAGATCACAACTCTGTGCCCCGGGTGGCTAATTTTCTTTTGATAAAATTGTAATAGTCATTACTCTGACCCCCTGTATTGTTCTACAACACCTCCCCTCTCTGGCCTACCCTAAATTTCTCAAGTTATAAGAGTCAAGAACAGCAATCTATGAAGCAGGCTGCAAGGTCTCCAAGACAGGAGACTGAACTCCCAACACTTCCCGGTCCAAAGTTCCCCCAGGCAATGAGGATCAAAGTAGAAAAGGTGGGAGGATGTGGATATGCATCTAAATGATGTGTGATTTACATAGGCTTTGATTTGGAGGGGAAACAAAAGGCATGTGTTCTACACAGGAAGTCTTAGCTCAAATGATTACTTCATAGACTCGGTCCCACCAAAATCCTCCCTAGAATTTCCACCAAAGTGGAGCCTCTGCCTCTAATTATAATTTACTTCGTTTACATGTGGTTTTTCTCATTGTGTCCTTGTCATGAGAAGAGAGCCCCATTGCATGGGCAGCTAGGAATGATTTCTGTCTTCAGTTGCTTGAATTTCAACTGTATTCTTGGCTCACTGTGTCTTAGTTGTTGTCAGGATATACAACTCTCCATCTTGCTTTTTAACTATTTCTCCATAAAGCTTTGGTGGCCTGTGATGGTTCCTTTAAAATATGATTTCATACATTCTACTTCAGCTTCTTCTGATCCATACTGCTCTGCTCATTACAACAAAAGCTTTTTATCACATACCTCTGTTAACTGCCGTTAAGTACTCACACTAAGTATTACAAATATCGATATCACTCTGGACAGTACTCAGAACCTTCTCTCATCTGCTCCTCAAGTGCATACATATCACCACTAATGAAAGCACAGAAGTTTATCTCATTCATTACATCACCTTCCACAATTTTAACATTCCTATCATACACCATAGCTTCACACTCCAGATCATCTCGATTTAAATTAGGTAAATAATTAAAATCTAAATCTTAAGATATCCTTGCAAAGTTAGGTTAGTTCCCTCTCTACATACTGATGCTCAAAACAAGTTCATTTATTATATTTGAAAGTGTTTAGGGCAAGATTAATTTTTTGAAGTGAAGCTGGGAGGTCAAGTTCTACTTGAGGCACACTCACCAAAATCCTAGTTTTAAGACATCGTCAGTAACCATGCTAATCTTGTTCTAAGGGATTGGATACATCCCAAGGCCCCTTTTCCAAAATCAAGTTCCAATTTCTCCAGGAAGCTTTTCCTAGCACTGCAGCCTATAGTCACTGTGTCTCCCTAAACTCTCAAGGGCTTATCACCTGTGGCATTTGTTTGGCTGCTGAGCATAAGGATCTAACTTGCCCAATTTCTAAGTTATCTTTTCCAGTTTGGGCCCAGCTGCACACATTAGCTGATAAACTCTTTGCAGCAGTGGCTTTTGCTTATCAGATTTAGAAATCTGACTTATCTGAATTCCTGAACTTAAGGGGTATATATGGAGACAGGCAGGGATGGGAATCAGCACTATATAAACAACCTCACGGGAATTCAGAACCAGCCAGTCTCAAAAGTAAAGGAACAACAGCATTTCTCACAGGCATCATAATCTTACTGTGGGGAGGAACTCACCACTTCCTCCCCAAACTTGCTCCTCTCCAATTCTTCCCTACCTCAGTCAATGGTAATTATGAAAAACTAAGAGTCAAATTTGATTCTTCTCTTTCCCTGTCTCCTCACATTCAATATTCAGCAAGTCCCTTTTAAGTATTTCCATTATTGTTCTCTTCCCATCCACTCTACATAGCAGTCAGAGTGATTTTTTAACACATAGATCAAACGCCCCACCTATAGGTCTCCATGTAAGCTTGCCTAGTTCTTGCATCAAACTCTGAATCAGCGAAGCAAAACTCATTCACGAGGGGGAAAGCTGGGTCAATACCCAGGTGCCTTCACTTTCTAGCATGCCCAAATGCCCATTTCCCAGAACCCTCCTGACCTTATGCTCAGCAGCCAAACAAATGCCACAGGTGATAAGCCCTTGAGAGTTTAGGGAGACACAGTGACTATAGGCTGGAGTGCTAGGAAAAGCTTCCTGGAGAAATTGGAACTTGCTTTTGGAAAAGGGGCCTTGGGATGTATCCAATCCCTTAGAACAAGATCAGCATGGTTACTGACAGTGTCTTAAAACTAGGATTTTGGTGAGTGTGCCTCAAGTAGAAATTTCCTTAAAGTCCTTACCATGGCCTATGCACACTCGTCCCATACTTTACTCCCCTGTGCTCAGTGGCTCTCTCAATAACTAGAACTTAAGAAGGACTTTTCACCCAGGGAAATCCTCCTTTCCAGAAGTTCTTCTATTGAGCTGCTTCTTTTCATTCATGTCTCAGTTTCGATGTCATCGCCTCAGAGATACCACTCCCTTCCATTACAACTGACTAAAATTACCCTGTTTGCCTATTTGCTTGCTTACTTACAATGAGTCTCATCTCATTAAAACGTAAGCTCCCTGGCAGTAGAACTCTTACTCATCTTTGTTCCCTCTGTATCCCTACTACAATCCCCGGGCACAGAATCCATTCTCTCAGGAAGTTATAAGAGTGGGGCAGAGTAGGTGGAGAAGCAATATAAGCAGCTCAGGCTCTCCATAAATGTTTGATGAATAAATCAATAAAGGTGAACAAGGGGAGGAGTCCGAGTGGCACTTCGAAAACTCTACAAAAATCTCTCTAGGTAAAACCCTGAGAAAAGAAATGTCATTCATGAAAAAGCATACTGATGCTTTAGGTTATGGCAGGATTAGGTGGGATTGTATCATAGAGAAATAAAAAGCTAAGAATGAAAAGATAGTTCTAGTGTATAGCTGGATCTCAGAACTATAGCTACATCTCAATGCTGTTAAATTTTTCTTGGAACAAATGTCTTCAATGTAGACAAGAGCTCATGTTCTTAAAAGAGAAATATTAATGTATTCTGAAGATTAATGTAATTACTTTCTTCATAAGTATTTTTGATTTAGAGTAGAAGGATAGAAAAATTGTATTTTATTTTGTCTTGTTGTTTTAAAAGTTATCTATGAAAAGGAAGCCTCTCCAAAGTTACTTTCTAGAAAGGCCACTTACAAAGCACATTGCTTAAGAGCAGGGAGAGAGGCTACTTCTGGACATGTAATCACAACATCATGATTTGCCGGTAATATTTCACCAGATAAAGCTCTTCAAAAACAAGATTGTTAGCTATTACACAGCTCTTCGTATTTGATAGTTAATAATATAATCAATCAGCAAAATGCCATTTCAGAGCTGCCTTGCCTCACTCCAATCTTGTATGATTTTTTAAATCAATAACAAAGGGCCTTCTTGTTCTCAATCAATTTCAGATCCCAGATAAAAAGGGATATCAAAGAGTTTAAGATTGAACACACAGTACAAAAGAGCAAAAACAATCTATAAAGATGTAGCCCAAGTCACCAATTGTGCCACTTAGAAGACCTAGGGTAATCATTTTCCCATCCCGCCCTCCCCCATCTCAAATCTCTCATCTTCACAAAGAAGACAACATCAAAATGTATGCCTAGGATATGGTCAGCTCTTGGATTTGGTGGGATTTACTTACATCCAACAACCAAGACAATGCTGTGGTAAATAACGGAGCACTCAAGCAGAATCAGTGACAGGGGACCTCAGGCTATGTCATGGTCTGAGAACGGTCTACCGACATAGGAAGAAGTTTGAGGAAGCACTTGTTTATTTTCCAATGAAATACTTGGGATCAAGAAAGATGGTCACTCAGTCCTACCTGCCTTGTTTTTGCCTGGTTATATTGAGCATTGCACCCCAATTTCAACTCAGTCAATGACACCCAAGTTGTGGTGGCCATGTATGCAGCTCTGTTTATATAGCAGTGTGTACAACTAAAATGCATTTCAATCCCCTACAGTGTTTTTGCACAAGTGTAGAAAAGCAAGGGACAGGAAATTCTAGTGTGGCTATTCATAGGACCCCTGGACTGAACCCCAGCCCGTGTGGATAGGATTGTTCGTCATGTCTGCAGAATGTCCTCAAACAACCATCACTGTGAGTGAATGGCAATACACAGTCTTTTACCTAAAACATCCCTGCTTTTGATTGCAAAACTCCTAACGGTACCCACTATTCTCATATACATATAATAAAACCAATCACTTTCCTCTTTCACTCTTCCTATTTTGGGAGAAGCTCTGTCTTGTTCCTTGGCAAGGCTCTATAAAACGTTCATGCCTAAAAAAAAAAATAATTAAAATAATAAAATATTCATGCCTGTATCTTTAAGTACCAAACTCTTCTCTTTTTCAAAGAAATATTTCCTCTGAGCATAATGCAGCCTTTATGAATTTTTTTAACTGACATTCTTTGTACCTTTTTCTCTCACTAAAATAGAAAATCAGCTTCTCAGGAAGATTTTCTGAGGCTTAAAAAATTTTAAAGATTTAAAAATTTTTTGTCTTTTATTTCTAAGTTTAGCACCATAAGAATGAATCTAATCATTTCATGCACTAATCACTACAAGAAGTGCAGTTCTAACATGATCCCCAAAACACTGGTTACTCTATGCAGACTTGCTAAAAGAAACGTAACCCTTTGGTGGCTCCCAGCTATTCAGGGATGATGACAGACAGGAGTTTTGCACAGGGTGGTTTTCTCAGGAGAGCCTCTGCGCCTTCCGGACACCACACTCTCCACATCCACAGATGATCGAGGACTTCCTGCTGCCACCCGCCATATGCTCCGAATTCCAAAAACCCTCCTCTCTTTGAGCCCTAATCCATGATGCTGGTTCTTAGAGGGCTGTTAAGAACATCAACCCAATAAACAAAATCACAGCAAAAGGCAGTGGTGATGATAGTGCCCATGTCAACCTCCTAGGGTGGGAGTGGGGGTTGTAGCCTTAGAATTCTCTAGGTGGCCTGAGGACAGTGAGGCAGGAGCCAGGTGGGTGTCCTTCATAGAATACTGAGGAGCCCCGCCTAGGCCTATGTTCACCACTGGCCCTGTACACATGTGTATAAATAAAAATAAAATGCTTTTGACACTGAATCTAATTACTGAATTAGGTGGGAGTGCATTTATAACTTGCAGTAGAAGGCACTATCCTGGGCAGGAATAACAGCATGAAGAATCAAAATTCTCTCACTGCAGCCGTGGCCAGGGATTCTTCATCCCTACCACTTCCTGTCACAAAGAGAAGAACACACAGGAAGAAATGCACCCCCAGTTAAACTAGCCCTACTTGCTCCCTCCAGGGTCATCCCCGTATGGAAACACTTTCAGAAGAAATGTAAATCTCACTTGCTAAACTCGGAAAAGCAAAGTCTTCTTTATTGAAGTTTTCTTGAGAAGGCAGAAGACAGAAAAGTCATAGAACAAGTCTTTCTGAAATTCTTGTTTACACATCTTTCTCCGCAATGTCCCACTTCTTACACTGTCTTTCTCCCTCTGTCCTCCTGCCCCTAGTTTTCCTTGCCTCCTTATTTTTTTCTCTCCTTTCATCCAAAATAATTTGCCCCACTGTAAAGTTCTATCATCCTCTTCATTTTTACCCTCCTGTCAGCATGATAAATGCCCTGCTTTTTTCCTCTCTCACATGCGATAGGAGCTAAACAGAAGCCGAGACCGGAAGGCAGGAGCACTACTAGAAAGGAGGCAGTGAAAGCTGCATTTCCCGTCTCAGACACAGAGACCACGTACAGTGGGACACCTGTATTCCCAGCATAGCATCCAACAGATGTGTTCAGTTCTGATTCACGTAGGAAACGATGTGGGGGGCGGGGTGAGGGAGGAACGCTCTCCACTTAGGAAGAAAGAACAAGTGGGGGCTCATGTGCAGCAGGTGCAAAGGCAAATCCATTGTTGGGGAGAGTAGGTCATGGAAAGCCACCGAATCCAGCCTCTGGGAGCAAAGGGCCGGCAAGCCGGAGAAGCTATCTGGACTCCAAGCAAGTAGCCAACTTGATCAAAAAGGGAATTTATTGGAAGGCCACAGAACAGTTCACAGAAATGAAGAAAAGGCCTTGTGAAGAACAGGGACCAGGTCAGCTGTGTGGAACCACAAGTCAGAAGCTGATGGGCAGAGTTTTTAGGATGCCACTATTAGGATGAATCAATCCCAATAGTTTTTCTGTTTGTACATCATTTGACTCAGATAAGAATCAGGGCTCACCCGCTAGTGAAGACAGTGCCAAGGAGAAGAGGCAAGTCGAGGGAACGCCATGACCTGGAGGCTTCAGGGGCCCCAGGACTCACTCCCAGGACACATACTGCACTCCTGGCCGGAAGGTTCACTTCCAGCCCCTGGAATGGATGGCTGAGGAACAAAACCAATCCAGGGCTCACAGAGGGAGCCCAGCAGGGATTCACCCAGCCCAACTTCCCCTTGTCTGGTACCCAGGAGGGCCAATGCTGACCAGAGAGCTCCTTGCACTGTTCTGAGTGCTGGGTGGAAGCAGGAAGCACGCAGAGCAGCCCTGCCTCTTGTCCTTGCAGCAAACAGGAATTGTAATGCAAGAGCTTAAATTAATCATGACTTCCTGGAGGCACCTGTGAAAATGTTAGTCATAGAATTTGACTCAAACCCGAGCCTTCCTTCTTTCCCACTTAACAGTGCTACTGGGATTAAGGTACTGGAATTTTAATACCACAAACATTGTCAGACATACAAAGATCACATTTGAATGCAGCATACGCTGGTCCCAGGCCAGGCAAAGGTAAAAACTCACCCTTACCGTTTCTTCTTCCTTTTTTGGCCTTTGCTACTCAGAAAACTAATGCTTTCTAGTTTAATCAGATTCTACCACCAGAGGGAAATGGTAGCATAAAATTTTTTGTTCTATGGTACTATGTTGGATTACTTTGCCTGTGCCCAGGGGCATTTCCATTTAAAATAAAATATGCCGAGCTTGAGAAGGTAGACTTCATGGAAAAGGAAGGTTTTAATCTTACAGAAGGGAAGCCTGAAAGGCAACAGAGAGGTGAGCTATTATGGGATAGAAGCACTGGTAATACCCCTCACAATAGACAAAGGAGTCTCACTCTACCTCTAGGTAAGTGATCTTACACTGCGTGTGCGCATGTGTATGTGCGTGTGTGTATGTGTTTCTGCTACACCGCCAGGCCTGGTAATAGCCCTCTACACAATTTCTGACTGTTCAGTGTTACTGCCAAATGAAGGACCTCAGAGCCTTTGTGCTGATTTACCAAACTAAATCACAACAAAACTTGTTCTTGTGCGGGAACTGAGACTGTTCAGCAGTGTTGGATCACTAGCTAGCCTATAATACACCACTGTAGCTGGCCCAGAACATGTAACTCTGAAGTTACTATCATGTAATTCCAATACTAGCACTGCTGTCAAATCCTCAGTTTCAGTTCTCACATTCATGTTTCTGTTCACTTCAGGTGGCACATGTGAAGGGCAGATGACCTCATGGCAAGCAGAACAAAGAGAGGTCATGGCAGTTCTGAAAGAGAATGGTAAAGAAGTCGAGTCCTCGTCAGAGAGGCAAGGGCATGCAGAACGGGGGAGAAATGCAGCTTGGACAGTCAATATAACCTTGCTTCTAGGGGGACATATCACGTGGGTCTTGCCTTCGCTAAAACAACCTGCCGCAGTTCACTATTAGAAAACACAGTGGTGTGGATGTAATTGGAAATATTCAGCAAACAGTATTTTTTGGAATGTGCTCTGCAATTGGTTACCATCTCAAAATAATATATCAGTTGCTAAAGATAAGTTTAACAATTTAGAAGAAAAACATGAACAATAATGATGATAATAATATTTTACATTCCAAATAATAAAAGGTCCACTTGACCACAAATAAAGCGTAAGGTCAAGAAAAAAATTCTGCCATTCCTCCCCGCACTGACAACTTTGCCTCAAACAACGCCATCTATAGAGTCAAACTAATATTGTGCGTTCCAATTGTATTGGTTTGGGAGTTGTTTTTAAATTTTATTTTTATTTCTGTGTTGTAACTAAAAATAGTATAAGCTGTAATTCCTTCCTAATTTTATGTTTGTACATGTTTAAATAATAGTGTTCTAAAAATAATCAAAATCTATCTTGGGAGTTTAGTAGGAGATATTTTTTCCTTTAAAAGTTTCATGAATAACTTAAGGTAAAGAAACACTACATTCTGCCCAGATGGGGGGCAATACACATGCTCGGGGAGATCCAGGTCAGTGGGGGCAGACTAGGTTTAAACCCTGACTCCACTTTTTTCTGGACGTCATCTCAGCACTTGTCCTCATCTTCTTTAGCCTCCGTTGTTTTTAATCCGTGAAGAGAGTATAATTACAGTATCTCCCTCATAGATTGTGGTGAAATGAGATAACACATATGAAGTTACTTCCCAAATAATGTCTGGTTCATGGTTATTGGTCCAAAAAATGCTAGCAATTAAAGTAACAATGACTTCTAACAGCTCAAAACTAACATATCAAGGAAAGACAGGAATGCCCAAGGGTTTCTGAAAGAGGCTGTTCACCATGAACTCTGGAAGGGCTGGGTTTTCTAAATGGCCTTTGATGTATGACAAACTATAATGAGCGATATTAAAGTCCGTGGGCCACTGGACCACGAGGCCTAGACAGATCCCATTGCCTAGAAATGACACAGGAGATCCCGGAAAAGCAAAGGCATCACAGAACTGTGTTCACCAACATTCAAGCCCCGCCACCCCTCCAGTGTAATACAAGACTTTTTAGATCAACATCTATTTACCAAAGTAAGATAGTTAGCTGATGTTCAATTTCAAGGCTGGTCAAATAATTCTTCAGACAATAAGTCAATTTTATAAGAAGTTTCCATAATTTTAAGGTATTCTAAAGCTATACAGGATCCAAATTGTTTTGTTTTGTATTTTCAATCTCGTTGATGCATTTCTGTGGTATACGGACCATCTTTTTTAGGACCTTTGATTTGGCATTGGCTTAGCATGCTACTACTAAATTCTCCATACCATCCTTTGAAGACAGATAAATGATTTCTTTGACAGCAGTAATGCTCAAAATATGGTCTACTCTCCTCCTGATGGGCTAGAAATATGTCCAAAAATTCAGTCACTAATTTTGTCTTTTACTTGATAGAGGGAACAGGCATAACAAGTGGGATTCTGAATCATCCAAAGAAGTGAGAACAACTGCTTTGCTTTGATCCTACTAGCAACCCAAATATGGGAAGACCACTCTGTTTTCGCTGTTCCCTAACATTAGTGGGCATCCCATCCAGTAATCGTGCATATGGATGTGCATCTTGTAACTGTACTTGAAGGAAACATCACTGTCAAAATAGTGATTTTTTAAAAAAGACTCTTCTGGAACTTTACAGAGCTCCTTGAGGGAATGTACTATACAACACATGCTTTGAATAAAAAGAAAGAGCCATGGCAAGAGTCAGACTAAGGTTGGAAGCTTGGGTCTGCCAATTTCTGCCTATGTAATCCAACAATACAGGAGAAATCCTACATATGGTGTAAATTTTATAATTATGATAAGTAAGTTTTGTCAAGTTTAGAGTTGACTAACGTAGTCACAATTAAACAATATATTGCCATAAATCATCCTAAAAAATTGTGGCTGCAAAGAATTATTCCTTGGTGAAAAAACATGATTCATTCATTGCTTGGTGTCCAAAATGAGGTGGAGGAATGCAAGTTGAACAGAGAGCATGTGAAAAATACACTGGCATCTTAAAGATTTCGATCTTAAATTCAAAGTGATAGTCTACAAAATAGGGATTTCTGAGCCTGATGTGACCACTTTATCTAAAGACCAAAATCAGTATCAAGATATATTGTTTACTTTAAGTGTTGTATACACTGCATACATTATACAATCCCAGAACTAAGTACCACCTTTGTTAGAAACACTGAACTTGGTTAGCCAGCCTGCAGTTGTAAACTGGTTTTTCATACACTCAAGTACAGATAGGAAGATAGAACAGGCAAACACCAAGTTGTTTAACTTGGTTTTCTCCAGTCCCCACATGTGGCCCCATTTCTTCTTTCACTCCTGTGTGCGCTGAGCTGACCAACACTGCATTCCCTCCTGTAGGCACTTCATGCTCTGCCAAATGTAAGTCTACCCACAGAGGCCCTGTCTTCACTCACTATTTTATACCCCATCTGAGGGTTCTCAAAGAGTGAAGCGTTCTGTATGTAAAGACATAATTCAATAGAGAGTGAGGTGCTTGGGTCTAAGTACCACATCAGCTTTCTATTGCTGCATAAGAATTTCCACACACTTACCTAAGGTTCAAAACAATACCCAAGTGTTATCTCACAGATTCTGTAGGTCAGAAGTCCAAGCATTGGTTAGCTGGGTCTTCTGGCTCAGGGTCTCGCCAGGCTGAAATCATGGTGTTGACCAAAGCTGTAATTTCATTTGAGGCTTGGGGTTCTCTTCCAAGCTCATTTAGATTGTTGGTCTTTGCACTTGTAAACTACTTTATTGCTTAGTTACACATAAATATTTAATAGAAATGCTGGGTGGAGGCTATGAAAAGTGAAGTGAAAACTAGTCTGTTAGAAGTCACTGTTGATTAAAGATCAATCAGTTAAAATGTATTACAAAATTATAATGTAGATAAGAAAAAAGATTCATTGTAAAATTTCTAATATACACATACATTTTCTAGGGTAATGATAAAGGGCTTTCATTTGAGCTCTTTTACAATCAATCAAAAGAAAGTGATGGGATCTGGTCAAAATAAAAAGCTTCTGCATGGCTAAAGAAAACAGCGTTATAATGAAAAAAGAACCAAACATATGGGAAAACATATTTGACAATGATACCTCGGACAAGGGTTTGATCTGCAAAATATATAAAGAACTCACATGACTCCACTCCAGGAAGACAAACAATCCAATTAAAAAATGGGCAAAACACTTGAATAGATACTTCTCCAAGGAGGACATACAGAGGGCCCAGAGACATATGAAAGGATGCTCAGCATCACTAGCCTTCAGAGAGATGCAAATTAAAACCACAATGTGATACCACTTCACAGTGGTGAGAATGGCCATCATAAACAAATCAACAAACAAATGTTGGAGAGGATGCAGAGAAAAGGGAACCCTAGTGCACTGTTGGTGGGAATGCAGACTGGTGCGGCCACTGTGGAAAACAGTATGGAATTTCCTCAGAAAACTAAAAATGGAACTACTTTTTGACCCAGCAATTCCACTGCTGGGATTATACTCTAAGAACCCTGAAACATCAATTCAAAAGAACCTATGCACCCCAATGTTCATAGCAGTACAATTTACAATAGCCAAGTGCTGGAAGCAACCTAAGTGCCCATCAGTAAATGAGTGGATCAAAAAACTAGGGTACATTTACATGATGGAATTCTATGCAGCAGAAAGAAAGAAGGAGCTCCTACCCTTTGTGACAGCATGAATGGAATTGGAGAGCATTATGCTAAGTGAAATAAGCCAGGCAGTGAGGGACAAATACCATATAATCTCACCTTTAAGTGGAACCTAATCAACAAAACAAACAAGCAAGCAAAATACAACCAGAGACATTGAAATAAAGAACAAACTGATAGTAGCCAGAGGGGAGGTGGGAGGGGCTAATGGGGGGAAAGGGGGAAGGGTTTTCAGGAACATGTATAAAGGACACATGGACAAAACCAAAGAGGGGTAGGATCAAGGGTGGGAAGTGGAGATGGCTGAGGTAGAGGGGAGTTGTGGGGGGAAATGGAGACAACTGTACTTGAACAACAATAAAAAATGTGGGGGGAAATTATCTAAACTGCAATTTATGTCAGCTAACATCTAGCAATACAAATACATATTAGATTAATATATCAAATTAAAATTAATAAAATTTGGTTTATTACTAAACCAAAGTACCTTGCAAACATTTGGTTTCTATAAGATTTCTGATCATTCCTAAAACTCAACCTCACACTTAGATGATGCAGCCACACAGTTAATGGAGAGATTATTAGTTCTTCACCTTCTCACTACCAGCCCCCCACCAATTATTTGCTTTTGACACAAACACACTCATGTCTGTCCCCTCCCACTTCCTCAAAGCAAATTTCTCTATTCATATACCCATCTTGCCTCTTCTTAAATAGACTTCATTATTATTTGCCTTTCTACCTCCTACCCTTTTCAAGTGGAAGCACATACTAAAATGGCTATTCTGGCAAATATAAAAGCAGATGGAGTTTTAGAAAGCACTTTTCTATAGCCATTATGGCACTTGTAACATTTCAGACATCCAAGCAAAAACAAACAATAATGACAACAACACAAAACAAAAAGCAGAAAAGCCATTAAGAAGATGCTGACTCGGATGAGTGCGAGCTAAGAGTCTTCACTGAGACTAAAAGATGCCAAAATGCATCCCCAGCACACTTCTGTCTCACGCAGAGCCTGAGCAATTGGTTTTACCTTTCCCCATTTAAGACCTCTTTCTAGCAACCTGAGAGGCACTGAGAGTTAGAACACAAAGAATTAGAACACTTAAAAGGAAATGCACCCAAACAGGTATTGATAACATTGCTGGGCCCAACATTCAAGCCTTTGCCAGGTGGTCCATTGGTCTCTAACAAAGTAAGTTGGCCTGAATGAATAGATGAAGCTGGGGTCAGAGCCTCTTCTCCAGTGGAAAGTTTTAATCCATGTGACACTCTAAAAATGATGATGCACTCTTATAATGAGGTCCAGAGTTTAACCTGCTGGGTTGAAACAAACTTCTCTGGGTGCAAACCACTAAAAATGGTGAGAAGTGGGAGTCTCAGAATAAATAAGTGCCCAGTAGGCCCATTCTGAAAAGGTTTTTCCTCCCTGTGTCCTTGAGGTGAGTACTGCATCATGCCAAGAAGCATGTTAGAAAATGTGTCAAGTCCCTTTCTCACTGAAAGTCAATCTCAAGCCAAGGCCATTACCAACCAGAAGCATTACCCCCTAGCTTGTATACCCAAGAGAGCCCCCATCTCAACCCCAGCAAAAAAGTAACCTTTAAAAGTTAACAGCACAAACAGATGACATGTCTTAGATAAAAATGCTTAATTGGAACATTTTAAAAAATATTTAATGAAACAAATCACAAGAAGTTTAGATAATTTAAAGAGTTTCCTCTTTAAATAAACAGACTTCCTTCTTTCAAGTCAGCCAGCTCCAGAAAGTCTCAGTTGGCTATTATTAGTATTGATAATTCTGTATCTAATGGCTTGGACATAAATCAACCCTGAACATTCTCCCCAAAATATATAGTACCCCCCTTTCCTTCACCAGACCATATAAAAAGACTGGTACCTTTAAGTTTCCTGAATGTTCCAAGCCCATTTCCATTCTTTTCTACTCTATGGCCTTCTCTCATGTTAATTTTAGCCTAAAACCTTCCTGTCTCCTCCTTAGACTAATGTGAAATATCCTTCATCTACTGGGTGATCTTTTCCCACACTGGACAGAGGAATCTGCTTTATGCCTACAAAGTTTCCTGTGCTCTTTTAAAGCCATATACAACTTATAATTAAGTATAGAATTATTTGTGTAATATCTCTATCCCCTATACACTGGAAACTTCAGGAACTCCAGAATTATTATGGTCTTGTTCACCATTTTATTCCCAGCACTTGACATATTTGTCTAGCACATAGCAGGAATTACTGATATGACCAGATTGACTAATGCTGAGAATTTTTTGTGGGCAGAAAGTCTCAGCAAATCTCTTATAAAAATTTTAGGTCTTTGAGGCACTTGTTAATTCTCTAATGGTCAGTCTCCCTTGGCTATAGCAGAGGCAGTCTTAATGATAGTAACTAATTCATTTCTCATTTCTAGCTGTTACTGCTCAAAAACTCACCCCGATCCAAATCTATGATGTCTATGAACTTGAAAAGAGTATTTATTGGCTAGCGAGTTTGTCTGAGTGATTCTCAGAAGTCTGCAGCTCCCTGTCAAAGCTGTGGCATTCTCTTCTGCTGGAAAATTAATTGAGGTAATTAGAAACAAATCTTGGATTACCCAAGGGGCTTTTATGCTGGTAGCTTAGTCATGGATCTTACTGACCAGCCCCTGAAAAATACCATGAAAAGAAATACTAGGTAAAGGTTAACAGTGGATGCAAACTTGGGGTTTGTGTTACCTTTAAGCCATAATAGGAGAAACTCAAGGATCCCTGAGCTAATTGGAAGGTCAGTGAATTTAGAAGAATGAAGGAGAAATATCTCATCTTGAGCAATGCAAAGAACTTTTGGCAGAACTTTACTGCCATGAAAAATCACCTCTGAGAGAACTACGGCTTCACTGCCACTGGGTCCACAAGTGAGGGGTAGCCATGTAACTATTACCTGCGAAGCAGGATGCTTCTGAGGATGGATATTCTGCAGTCTGGAAGAGCCTATTGAAGAAGTATATTTATTATCACACTAAATACTCCAAAATCCTTATCTCATATACTCACTCATACAAACACACAATCCCAAGAGGTATTAGAATGGATTAGCCAAGAAAAGGGCTAAAAGTACAGAAGAGCACATATTAAACCTATATACGAATGGTAATGAGACTAAGAGAGAGCCTTGTTAGCCAGGATTGGCACTTGGAATAACCAATCAGCTAAGGCAAAGAGAAGCAAGCAGTTATCACAAGCCAGGTGGACAGAGTATTTCGAGTCAGTGAGGCCACAAAGCAAACACAGCAGCTAAATGGAGCAGGGGTAGAAGACCTCTGCTTAAGAGGGGTTTTCTGCTCTCTGGTGCTTTATCCTTTGTTCTGGGAGTTCACAGACTTGGGTCCTTGTCACATAGTGATCATTGCTAGAAAGGTTACATGGATCTGCCCCACTAAAAACATCTAGCTTTAAAATCGTTTTGTGAGTTAATAGTTTTTTGTTTGATTACTTGGTTGACTAACTTACTGAAGACAGGGTCAAACATTTCTTCTCTAGGTCTGGTTCAATCATGGTGGGCCAGCAATGGGACTAAAACCAGGACTTCCATGACCACCACCCACTTCCACCAAGCTAACTTAGTGCCCCCTCTGCAATCTCATAGAATGTCACAGATCCCTCTGCCAGGGCATTTACCTCACTGCATTGAAATGGTCTGTTCACAGGTCAGTCTCATTCACAAAACAGAAGCGGTTAACTTCCCATTTCCTACAAATTCTAAATGACCTGCCCAAATCTGTAGGTTTGTGAGGTTGATTTCAGATAGCACAAAACGCCTCTCCATTTTGTCATTGATAGTGACACCCTGCAGGAGTGGAATTTCCACAGTCAGTGCTAAGTATATGTGTGGGTTTTATTTCCAGGGTGATAGATGCAGTTCTGAAAGGGAAGGTGAAAAGTGAGTGTATGATATTTTGCAAGTAATATTCTATGTTAGCTTTTTCTTATGGATGGGAAAACAGAGGCCTGAGTGGAAAGCCACACCTGGGCAGAGGACTTCTAACTAAACATAGCAACTTCTTTGTGTTACTTGGAACTAATATTGATAATAAAAAGATGCTGGGCCAATAACTGAAAAAATAAGTGATCAGAATTTTTATCCCAAGAAAATAAGCATTTTCCATTCATATCTAAGATCCATTTTGAATTAATTTTCATGAAGTGTATAAGGTCTGTGCTAAGATTCACTCTTTTTTGCATGTGCATGCCCAGTTGTTTCATCACTGGCTGAAAAGAGCAACCTTTGATCCATTGTATTACCGTTGTTCCGCTGTCGAAGATCAGTTGACTCTGTTCATGTAGATCTATTTCTGGGCTCTCTAGAACCTAGACGACCTTGGGTATGGTGATAACGTTTTAGATACAATGCCAAAGTCATGATCCATGGAAAACTTAATTGATAAGCTGGACTTCATTAAAATTAAAAAATTATGCTCTGTAATAGACAGTGTCAAGAGAATAAGAAGACAAGCCAGGAACCAAGTCTTTGCAAAAGACGAGTCTGATAAAGGACTATTATTAAAACATACAAAGTACTCTAAAACTCAACAATAAGAAAACAAACAACTTGATATAAAAAATGGGTCAAAGATTCTTAATAGACACCTCACCAAAGAAGATATACAGATGGAAAATGAGCATATAAAAAGATGCTTCGCATTAAATGTCATCAGAGAAATGCAGATTAAAACAACAGTGAGATAGCACTGCACACTTATGCGAATGACCAAACTCTGGGACGCGGATGACACCAAATGCTGTGAGATGTGGAGCAGCAGGAACACCCATTCATTGTTGGTGGGAAGGAAAAGTGGTGTGGCCACCTTGAAAGACAGTTTGACAGTTTTTTACCATACCATCCAGCAATCATGCTCCTTGTATTTATCTGAGAGAGAGGAAAACATGTCCACACAGAAACCTGCACACGGATATTTATAGCAGCTTTAATTCATAATTGCAAAAACTATGTACTTAAATTATACCACTGGCTTTCTTGGGTACCCAGTTTGGAGATGGTAGGACTTATCGGCATCCATAACTGTGGGAGCCAGTTCCTCAAAATAAGTGAATTACGTGTGCATGTGTGCTCATCCACACACACACACACACACACACACACGAGAAATGCTCCAAGTTCCTTAGACTGAAAGGAAGTTATGAAAGAATGGAGAACATATAAAAAATTAAAATGTTCATAATAATATCTGTGTAAAAAGTATTCTTGTATCAATATGTATATATAAGTGTGATATATATACACATATTTATTTAAAATACTTTTTAAAAATAAGAGGAATGAGAAATATAGGCTATCTAGAAGTAAAACATATGGCAATAAGAGCACAAAGATCAGGAAAGTCCTGTTTGGAATATACAGTTGTAAGATCCTTATATTGTTCATGAAGCAGGAAAAGATTTGCTGAAGACAGTTCGTGATACATAGAAGACGCACTTCAAATCTCAAATACCATGCTGCCCAACGTGGTAGCTGCCGCACGTAGCTAGGTACTTAGCACTCGAAACGTGCCCAGTCAGGACTGAGATGCGCTGGACGTGTAAAATATGGTGTGTAAAGATATCGAAGACTTGGTAGGAAAAAAAGGAATGTCAATTAACTCACTGACAGAGAGAGTATGTTATGTGACCATGAAGTGTTCAATTAGAAATCAGTAACTATAAGGTATCTAGAAAACCACCTAAATTAAACAAAACATCTGTAAATAACTCAAAAGTTAAGGATGACACAACAAGGAAACAATTAAAATATATTTTGAATCAAATGATAATAAAAATTTGTCAAACTCGGTGGGATACAACTAAAGCGGTGCTCATGAGTAACCACTGTCAGCAAAGAAGAAAGAGCAGAAGCAATGATCTGTGCTTCTACTTGGAGGAGCTATGGAGAGAAGAGCAAATTGAACCCGAAAGAAGTAGAAGAGAGAAAACAGTAACATGCCAGCAGAGATAAAACAGAAAACAACTAGAGCAAGTGAATAAAATCAAATTTAAAAAAATACTGAAAAAATATCTAGCAAGATTGTTTGAAAAATAGAGCAAATACAAATTCTAAAGAGGGACTATCACCATGTATACTATGGAATCAAAGGATAACAAGTAAATACCATGAATAATTTTCTGCCAGTAGATTTGTCAACACACCCTGCATGCATAAATCCTTGAAAAGACTTATAAAACCTGGCATAACAGATAAGTATCCATGCAGCAATTAAAGAAATTAAATTAATAATAAAAATATTCCCACAAGAATTAATCATGAAAATATTCCCACTCCAAGGTGGTTTCATTGGTGAATTCCATCAAACATTTTAGAAACAAATAGCAAGTTTATATCCACCCTTTTTAAAAAACAGAGGAGACACAACTCACCAACTCACATTATGAGGCCAGCAGAGCGCCGGTATCAACACCACAAAGGACAGTAAGGAAAGCTTGTTAGGGACTAATACCCTTCATGAACATAGACTCAATAATAGTTAATTATATCATCAAATAAAATACATAAATGTATAAAAAAGTATAAAGTGAACAGTGGGGTTTTATTTCAAGAATAAAGCTTGACCTAATTTATGAAGCTCAAACAATATACATCACCAGAGTAATATACTACAGGATAATTATCATTTACATAAGTATAGAAAAAGTCTTTGACACAATGTACCATCCATTCATGATAAAAATACTTACAAATTTAGAAACAAATTTCTCAACAAAATAAAGAGCATCTAAGGAAGACCTACAGCTAGTAAGATACCTAACTCTGAAATATTGAACACTTTCTCCCTAAGATCAGAGTAACAACAGGATGCCCAGTCTTACCACTTCTATTCAACATTGTATTGGAGGGCCTAGTCATTGCTATTAGGCAAGAGAAAAAAAATTAAAAGGTATAAAAATTGGACAGAATAAAGTCAAATTTCCTTTAATTGATGCAAATTGAAATAGATCAATTAGACAAAATATAATCTCTAGAAACAGATCTGATTTATGACAAACTTGTCCCAGATTAATCTCCTCCATAAATGATGCTAAATCAATGGTCTAACATATGAAAAATATTAGCTTTGATCCCTTTTTCACTTCATGCACAAAAGTTAACTTCACATGAATTCTGGATATAAATATTAAAGAGAAGAGGATAAAGGTTCTAGAAGGTAAAATAGGAGAATATTCTCATGACTTTGAAAAAGGCAAAGATTTCCCGAACAGGAGAAAAAGACATGAACCATAAATGAAAGATTGATGTATTGCAATTTATTCAAAATACACAATTTCTGTTCATCAAATTGAGCCATTAAGGAATGAATAGCCAAGCCATAGAGAGAATACATTAAAATGCATGTAGAGCAAAAGAAGAAAAGAAAGACTAGGACCCAAAATATAAAAAGGATTCCTAAAACTGAACAAGAGAAAAAGAATAAGAGATAGCAATTAAAAATGGGGGAAAGAGATACCACAAAAAAGAGAATGTCCAAATGACCAACTAACAGTAACAAACATCCCTGACAATATCGAGTGTTGCAAAGACGTGGCGCATGTGGAGCTCTCATGCACCCTGGAATGTGGAATTGGTAAGCACCATGAAAAGCTGTTTGACAATACCTTTAAACCTGAACATTCACAGGTCCTAGGACCGATCAATTCCATTCCAGTATTTACTAATAGCAGTGCAGGCATACAAACACATAGTATGGCAAGGGCGCTCCTGGCCAGGAGCAGGAGTAGGATGAAGTAAGAGTGCTCAAAATGTAAGGAGGCGCTTACTGTTGGGGTGATGACAGGGCCAGTTGATCCTGAGAGTGAGCGCACCTTTAAATTTTGCGCCCCAGGTACCGTTTTTGTCTCGCCCTAGTCTCCATTCTGGTCCTGGCATCAGCAATTATAATAGACACCCAAATACCCAGTGGCTGTAGAATAGATCAGAAAACTGCGCTAAATTTATAAAATCCACCAGACAGCAGTGAAAAAATGAACTAGTAATATGCAACAGCACATATTACAAACATAATGGGAAGCATAAGAAGCCTGTCATGTACTCGTGCAGGATTCTATTCATAGAATGCTCAAAAATAGGCAAAGCTAATCAATTTTGATAGTGGCCAGAATAATGATTAGTTTCAGAGGAGATATTAATTATGAGAGTGCACACAAGGGAGGCCTCTGGAGTCCTGAAAAAATTCTGTATCTTGATCCGCGTGACAGTCCCAAGGGCATGTTCACTTAGTCACATCACCTGACATGGATGTGGCCATCAGGTGTGTGTTGTATAGTGTAGTGTACATATGGCCGTCAGGTGTTTGTTGTATAGTGTAGTGTACATCATTATATGTCACAGTTTGTGCACTTCTCTATGTGTGATTCAGTTAAAAAGCTTACCCCCCAAAAGTCCAACAAGCAATGGAAAATGAACATTCACTTCTGGTGACTGATACGTTGAAGACAAGGAGCATGGACACTGTTGTGGGGGGTGGGTACCAGTGGGCTTCCCCTGTATCTTTAATGGTTATTTTAAATTAATACTAAAACAAATATGGCAAAACAGTAGACTGTGACAATGGCAAGTACATAGTTCGTCATTGTATTCTGTACTTTTCACTTTCAACATTTTATACCTAAGAAAAACAACAACAATATGTGTTAGCTGGTATTGGGATCTGATCCACCAAGAGGACAGTTATTAAACCCACATAATTATTGACACATTTTACAAATGCTTTAAAGTTCTTCCTTCCCCAGTAGACTCCTCATTCTGCTCCCTGCCAAGGCAAAATATGTTTGCAACAAGCCCTTCAATTTTTGTTTAAGAAAATCATGGAAAATGAAGAAAGATTGTTTTAGCTTTCCTTTAATATTACAGGTTTTGAAATTGAAGCTTCAAAAAGCATATCCTGCCCCTTTGTGTCTCTATCAAATTCTTATGGAAAAAAAATAACAAATGGTTCTGTTCACCTCTCTCTGATCCCAGATCATAGAAATGAAAATATATATAAAGATTAACTTTATACTCGCCCCACCTTCTGTGCTGCAGACCCTCAACTGCAGATGCAAAGCTGGAAGAGTTTATTTTAACTCCTCCTTTCGCCTTTTAAGCTCAGTTTTATAAGAAACTACCAGAAGTCCTGGGACTTTTCATTATGCTTCAGTTAGGCTTCTGCTCACCTCCATTTAAGAAATGGCTTCCTCTCATATTAGACATAGGCTGTCTATGTCTAATATAGAAATACTGCACCAACCCCCATATCATCTGTGGGAATGGACTTCCGTGGTACAGGATGAAATCAACTGAACAACTTTCAGCAGATACAAACCAGCCCAGGATTCTGCTTCCAACCTGTGGCAGACAGGCTCTGTGAGTAAGTCCTCTGTGAACCTGTCCCTAACCTCCACTGATTCCAATTCTCTCCTAGCTCTAGGCCCATTTATAAGCTAGGGTGGCGAGGGGCTGCAGGGGTGGGGACATCAGAGATGGATCCAAAGGTACACGGTGGCAAATCGACCATATGGAGATACCGAGGTAGGTACAATATAGTGAAAAGGGCAATGGGCTTACAAGTTAGAAGCCCTGCATCAGGATTCTGAGTAGCTGGGCTGAGCAAGCATGAGCAACTCATTTTAACGTCTATGAGTCCCTTTTTTTCTGTCTGCCAATGAGTAAAGTAATGCCTCTCTCTTTCTAGAGTTCTACGTGGTTTGCATGCCATGAAATGTTGAGAATACTACATGGGAATAAGGCAGTAAAAGAAAATGCCTATCACTGGCTCAACTACTAGTTCAAAGCCTTGAATGCACTAATTTATCTTTCAGTCAGGTTTCATTTTTCCCTATACAGTCATTAGGCATTACACTTTGGTTTCATTTCTTCCACTTCTATTCACATCTTCTCAACAGGCTGTTTAATATTCTCATAACACACTCTGAAGTATCAAGGTATTTGAGATTTTGCACTTCTGAGCTTTACTTTCAGTTTTGATATGTGTCTTAAATGTTATCTTATGGTTGCAATGAATATGTGCCATTTACAAGCAGATCACCAGATGACAGACACCGCTCAGAAGACAAGTTACCCTGACATTAATGAGTTGTGCCATTCATCAGGATGGCATCAAAAAGTCTCAAGGTTTTGAAGAAAAATGACTATGAACCATAAGGAAGGAAATATTTCCTAGCTCTAAGGCTATACCCCAGCCTGCACCAGACTGCAGGCTTTGGAATGTCACTGCAAAAACATGGACAAACTTGATTAGTTCCTCCTTACAGGACAACACAGCATTTGCGACTGGCACGCTGATATTGCCTGTTTCATCTAGTACGGAGTGATTTGCATTTTTTCAAAACTGTATGTGTTGAAAGGAGATGTTTATTCTCTCCCCTCCCATAATTCTACTGACTTTCCCCTGGAGCCCCCTGTCCCCAGAAGATAAGAATATTGGGGCACGTTCTTTTGTTCACTTTCCACTCTTATTCAGTCCTTACCAAAGGAAGAGGAGGCACTAGCCTCATTTTTCAGAGCAATACATTTCACTGGTGGGCATGGTCACTACTAGGAAATTTCATCTCTTTCTGAAGTTGGACGAATAACTCATCTCAGGCTAATATTCTAGGCTTGACCATATTCAATTATTCAAAAGAGAAAATAGGACATTCGCATTCAGCCTCAGTACTTTGCCTTGTCTTCATCCAGTTTTACCAGACATCCTTGCATTTAGAGTTACAGGGCACTTGTTTTCCTAGAGAGGTACTAGTGTAGAAATCCTATGTATGTTCTCATTAAAATGCCTTTAAAAGGGCATTTTACAGCCTCAATTTAGAGTCACGAGTTTGAGTATGTGCCCTGTAATCCTGAAGTAAAGGGCGGGCTCACGCACCTGTACCCACAGGCCAGTCCCAATTTGCACTGGCAATGTTCTTGGATGATGCAACAATTTCATCAAAGTAATCTTTCCTCTAGAAGTATCTATTGCATAAAATATTAATGCCAGCTTTCACTTAGCATGAGTGAATTCCCCTTCCAGATGCTATTGCCCACAGGGGGCAAACATAAGGCCCGCAGGCCAAATCTGGCCCTCCACCCTGTTTTATCCGGCCCGGCACCTTGTTTCTACCTGGCAGCAGTGAGAAGCTCCTTGCTAGTTAAGGAGTAGTTACATTTATACAGTCCTAAAATTGTATTTGGCCCTTTGAAGGCAACCGCAAGGCTGATGTGGCCCCCGGTGAAAATGAGTTGGACACCCCTGCTAGCCTATGGCTGAGGATGACCAGTCTTCCCTAGCAACCTACAATACTCTTTCTAAGGAACATGGGAATGCAACGAGACCCTTACCAGTTTGGGTCAGAACCCCAAATTATTGTAAGACAGAATTCACCATCAGGTTACAGCTGAGGGTAAGAAATCAGGCAATGCTATGGATCAGCCAGCTAGGGAATAATCTGACCCAATACCACAGGTCACAAGGACTTGTCAATGTCAACTGATCAGGTGACAGGAGCAAGTGCTCAGTGAGCATGGGGAGAGGGCATGGAGACCATGGTCAGAGCTTCCTAAAAGGAGCACCCTGGGCCTCAGGACAGCATGACTACTGCTGTTTGAGAGACACCACGCATGTTTAGGTGGCAAGACAGACCTTGAAAACATTTCCTTGACATGCTACTATACACCAGGGTAGTCAAACAGAGAATGAGGATGAGCATATGTTTAAGGACCATTCACTCCCCCGCTCTCTATAGGGAGAGAGAACTGCTTTCCATAAAAGGGGTTCTTCTGATAAATCTGGCAGAATATGAATTTTACCGTTGTCTTAGTTAAGAGATAATTGATCATAACATCTGTACGTCGTGGAAATTTGTGACTGAATTTCCAACAATATGTCTCTACACTCCATCAGCCGTCACCTGTTATAAATGGGCAGGGCCCAAAAAACCTTCTGTGAAATACTAGTCCCTAGAGATGCTGATTTTTTGGCTTTTTGTTTTGTTTTGTTTTTGAAGTGAAGGGAGAGCTTGCAGTAGTCAAATATAATTTTAAAATAAACAAAATAACAAATGCCTCCTGGAGATTCTCAAGGCATGTTAATATGTCAAAGGCCCCAAATAAAACCCCCAAGACATCTGATTAACGTTTTTTAACTTAGTGTTTCCCCAAGCCTGAGTGTTCATAAATCTTTCTTTTCCCTATAATAGCTATTAGCATTCCATATCACAAAGCCGATATTCAGAGGGTCATATATTGGAAAACTTGGTCCTGTAGCTTTATAGGCACAAAAAGACTGGAATTATGTGTAGGTGACTTGACTCTCATTTCCTATTCCAGATGCTTATGGTAGGGGAAGGGAGTCCAGGCGAGGGAAGGGCTTTTCCTACAGGCACATCTGAATGGTTCGATTTATTGCCACCCCATACAAATGACTGTATTTATGGCTGAGTAGACAAACATGCCAGAAATTAGTAGGCTGAAGCACACTACACAGATTTATAATCAGACAGTTTGTAGTCTGATCACCAGACATGCAAGAGAAGAAATTCCTTTTTCACATCCTTCAGGCCCATTGGAAAAACTCAGCTCTGACTCCCTGGAAAGTCACCTGAGCAGCAGCCCTTTCCTGTGGGATTACTGGCCCACTGCCACCTTCTCAGGTTACCTTTCAGCTGGGCCCTTCCAGCCCCTGGATCTAAAAGACCTGTGATTCAGTTCAGGCATCAGAAGTGCAGGGAATCAGGGAAAATCAAACCCTGTTTGGTTAGCTATTACTTCATTAACAACCACCCCAGAACTTAGAGGTGTAAATCAATGATTTATCCCTGCTCACAATTTTGTGACTTGGCTGGTCTCAGCTGTGCAGTTCTTTTGCTCCATGTTGTATAACTGAGGCCACTCGTGGCTGCATTCAACTGAGGACTTCCCTGGAACTGGAGTATTTAAGGTACTCTTTATCCTCCAGGTCTCTCGCACTACTGTTCAGTCTAGTCTGGACTTCTGCCCAGCAGGGCAACTGGACTCCAAGAGAAGATGAGTAAGAGCTCCAGTTATCTTACAGCCTCAGCTCAGAAATTGCAGAACATTACTTGTGATACATACAATTGATCAAGACAAGTTGCAAGGCCAGCTCATGTTCAAAGGTCCAGACATCACCTTCTGATGTGAGAGAAGCATTCACATAGCAAGATAGGAGGATTATGTACCATTACTTTTGGAAACCATCTACCAAAACATCCAACACTTCACATTCCATAGCTTCAGTTAGTAGTAAACAGGAAAAAGAAAGTCTACATCATTCACAAAGAGCATCCTATTAAATCAAATTCAAAACTTGGTCCTTTTTATCAAACTATATGATCCTTTGGAAAGACAAAGGAAAAACATTACTGACCCCTCCAGAAGACACTAATGGAGCACCTAACTCATTCGACTCTCCCATTTTCTAAGGTTAACTTTTTAGGAGGTGACTGGAATAATTTATCCTGGATTAACATTAAGTTCCTTTATGGACAAACTGTATTCCCTCACTACTCAGAAAATTATAAGTTAAACTTCCAATTTGGTTTATGTTTTCATTCCTCACACTCCTTCTCAAGGAAAAAGAAAGTATCCTATTTATGAACAGTTTGACTGACCTCTGAAACTGGATTTAGCTATGTCCAAGGGAGAAAAGCTAAATATTTAACAGTATTATCACCTTCCCTTAAAGGAACCTTGTCTTCTTTTTGCCTCATTCACCACTCGAAGCAAAAGGGAAAGATGAGTAGGCTGGGAGCTGCCTATGTAGTATATTCTGAGGGATGCAAAGAAAGGGCCCTGCCCAAAAATAATCCTCACAGCTGCCATGACATGATGTCTGAAATTCCCCCATGGGGATTCATTTCATTCGCTCACCGTGTTGACTCCTGGTATTCAAGGACGGAATGCAAAGACCTTAGGATATGGAACACATGGTGTCATCATCTTATATCAGCTTCCCAGCATGGGGCCAATGACTAAACCAGGGCCTCTGAACAGTGAGGGAAAACCAAGAAGGGTTGGGGGTCAGTGAGGGCGAGAGGTGGGTGTGTCTCCTGTGGAAGTCTGTATTGCCTGGAGGCAGGGGCACTCCAAGGTTAGAGAAGGATGAAGAAACTGCGTGACTTCCTAATTTTGTAATGTTCTGAAGGTTGTTTATGGGAGGGAAGGGGAAGGCACCATAGAGAGAGGAAGTGAGAGAAAAGCAAATGGATACATTACCCACCAGGGAAAGGTATAGAAAAGATTGTAAACCAAAAATAACTAATACTTATATTCTGAGAACTTTACACATATTAGTGCATTTGGTCATTGCAAAAGTTCTATGATGTAGGTGCTCTTACCACTCCCATTTTTGAGGTGGGGAAAGCAAATGGACTTTTCATGGTCTCAAAGCTAGTAAACAGTGAAGCCAGAATTGGAGCCCAGGCCGTCGGACAGCTAGAACTCGGAGCCCCCACCCTTTCTCACTACAGTGTATGCTTACCAGGAACCGTTACATACCCAAGGGCTTACATATGCAGAGAACATGCTAAAGGGATAAGGAATTGTCTTCCCTCAAAGAAAATTTTTAATCTGGCATTAGTTATTTCTTATTGAATTACTACTGGTATTGTTAGAATTTTTACTGTGATCTTTACATTTATAAAATTAAAAGGTAATATTAAAGTAATATTTCCTTCAAAAATAACACATAGAAATTATTTTCCTAATAGTTATCTAAAGTAATCCAAAACTTATGGTCAATAATGAAAAACTGCTAGAAAAACAAGTCTCCAACTCTGAGAAGCATCATTTCTTCCCTTATTTTCTTAAACCAAAGGTTGTGTCACAAAGTCAAGCTGCCTGATGCCTGAGCATAAGACAGTCCAGGCCACCTCAGGAGGTGGAATTCTGACCAGTCTGACCCTGCCAGTGTGTCAGGAGGCCTCTCTGGAGGGGCCAGAGTCACATGTCAGTGCAGAATCTGAGGCCAGTTCTGAGAACGTACCTCTCCCTTTTTCTTGTTTGTTAGGTATTGGATCAACTATAAATGCCAGAGATGAGATTTAATTTTCACCAATGATGTTCTCTACTACTTCTCTCCCTTTCTTCCCTTGACCAATCAACTGACTGACCAACCACATACATATTCTGTTCTACTGGTGAAAGGATTGGGAGAGTCATTTTGTTCAGGTGAGAGAAAAGCTCAAAACTGCAAGTAGAATTACTTTCATCGATCGCCACCATTAGATCTAGCCACTTAGATGAATTTAATAGAAATCAAAGCTACGTTACAGCAAGGGAAGACAAGAGTATTGCAAATGAACCATCATTAATCTCTATCAGTAAATTGTTAATGCTTGAAAGCACTGAGTCCAAAAATTAGGACATTTGCTTATTGGGATGGAACTGTAGTATTCAGCATTTAAAATCCAGTGAGACAATTTCCTGCCCTATGATATGGCTTTGAGTTAATTGAAGCAAATCATACACGAGGAATGACAAATGTAGTTTCCAAAAGGTAACACTAAATTCTTCTGCAACTCATCCAGAGGAAGCAAAAGCATCTTCATCTCTTTTCTTAAGTATACTTTATTGAATATGCTATTACAGTTTCCCTGATTTTTTTCTCTCCTTTATCCCTCATCTGCCCTGCACCAACCCACCCTCCAGCATTCACCCCCTTAGTTCATGCCAATGGGTTGTACATGTAAGTTCTTTGACTTCTCTATTTCCTGTACTATTCTTAACCTCCCCTGTCTATTTTGTGCCTATCAATTATGCTTCTTATTCCCTGTAAGCATCTTCATCTCTTGTGGAGTCACCCCCTAGTGGCTCCTAACCCAGCACAGCACTATGCTCCTCCCACTAAGAGGCTACTAGAAATATGAAATACATGAACAACTTCCATGAATGCTCACAATGATTGAGAGGTACTGCTGGCACCTAATGACTGTCAGCCAGTTTTGCTAAATGTCCTGCAATGAGCCATAGAAGGGTGCTACATAGTGAAGAATTTCCTAACTGAAATAGCAATGAGAGCAATTCATGTAATGATACCACATTAGACAGCTGTCTACTTATCTAGATGAACAAATTAAATCACCGTGTTGGAAAGTCATGGTCTCCTCCTTATTTTTAATTAAGTGAAAGTCTGAAATTCAACTCTACTTTGTCCCATTAAAGGAGATCAAAGGAATTACTTCAGTGATACATATACCTGGTGAATAGAGAATAACAGGAGAAAATCCTTTAAGTACAAGTAATACATGTGGAATTCTGTAACACAGGAGGACATCAAGTGGTTGGACTGGAAAATAGGCAGTAGTGAAAACAAACAAAGATTTGAGCCAAAGTAGGCTATCGCATGTCTTTCTTCCCTTCTCCTCTTTCTCCCCAAATAGTTGTTGAGTGACTACTATCTGTCGGCGTTGTGCGAGACATTGTCAACAACGGTAAGCAGACAGGGACATGGTGTTTACTCTCATGGAGTCTCCATGCTTTTCTGGGAGGCTAACATTAATACAGTAATCACACAGATAAGCTAATGAATGAGAACCAATGTGATCATCCATGATTGTCAGTCGTGTCAACTCTAGATGCAAAGACCACCAAACGAATATTACCTGTGTCGTATAATTCCTGGGATCCATATCACCAAGTTAGTTAGCCCAGCCATAAAACTGATAAACTCACTTTTCTCCTAGGCATGCAAATACACATTGGCTTGGATTACAGTGTGGGCTCTGAGTGGCTAGGAGGGAACCTTGTAGATTTTTCCAAACAGAGCACTTAAATATGATTCATGTCAGCTCAGGATGCGTCATCAGGGTTTGAGTGACCCCCCTTCCAGACAGTCTTAATGACCCCCTCCCATGTAGGTGGTCCTGAGATCCCTCATGGGGCCTTCAAAAACAGTCCGCATCATTAAACCAATTCCACAAATGCTTACAGAATGCAAACTCCGGGCCTTGCTCCATGTGCATGCATAAAGATAACTAAGCAGCAGCCCAAGGGGTTCCAGCTGGAGAATGAGATATAATCGTACAGCATGATAAGTGTCACGTGAACAAACGGCCAAATTTCCTGGGGCCACAGAGGAAGAGATTATTTACTTGCGCAGTGTTCTGAGATAACCTGTCTGTCAGGTTCCCAAGGAGAACGACTGGAGACAGAGCTTGACACGGCCTTTCCTGATAGAGATAGAGACATTTAACGTTGTTTGCTTTGGGCAGACTATCCCACGACCAAAAGGTCTGACTTTTTTTTACTGAGTCTAGAGTCATCGTGATGTTCTTGTCCAAGCCTGTATAAGAATGCTTCTTTACGAATAGGATGATTTAACTCAGATTAGCTAAATGAGGAGTTGGGATGCTTCCCTGCAGCATGCGTGGAGGCGGTGGTGACTTTTTGATACCTGTGAGCACTGCCTGCCTTCACTCCCAGAACCCTCCTCTCCAGCTGACACACGCATCAGTACAGCTCCAGCTACAGAGAACAGGAAGGGCCTTTCTGCCCCTTCTACCCCTGACTTTCCCCAGACCACAGTGAGAGTGCACAGCAAAGTCACCAGAACACAGTCTGCCTTAACTGAGGTAAAACAGAGGAGAGCTCTGCTGCCTCCCAAGGCTGGAGAAGCTTCCCGATTTACTCTTCAGGGTTGGTCTCCACCTGGAAGCAGTAAGGCACCAAAGGAAAGGCTTCAGGTAGCTGCTAGGGAAATCTGGAAAAAAACCCTAAAGGGTCCTTTGGGGCAACAGCAGGAAGAATCCAAGTGTAAGCTCCTTCCAGGCAACAGAAATCCACATAGTGAAAATAAGAGTTAGAGACACTACTTTTCCTTCAGGACTCCTAGGGTTTCTCCCTCACTCTCCCCACCTTCACCTCATTATCTTAATATCTGGCAGTTGCCATTTAGGGAGGCAAACTCAGGTTTGATTCCACCAGGAGACAGAGGTCCACAGGAAACGGTGAACATCACTTAGACAAGGCAGTGTAAATGTTTCCCTGCCACACCAGGCTGAACCAGCTCATCTGTTCCTGTCAATTTTTTCCACAATAATTTCTTCTGAGGATAAAAATGTTTCTGCCTTAGCTTCAGCCCATTTTTTCCAGCTCCCATGAACGGTATTAAACATGGGAGCTAGAATACCAGTCCTTTCTTTAAAACACCAGTACATCATAGTACGTCAAAGGATGTAGGGTTATTTATACACAACGTCCATGAAGATTATCATGATAAGGATATTTATGTGTGAAGTACAGCTTCCCAAACATTTGAAGAGAGTGTGAGGCAATTTTTAATAGAAAAAACCAGCTGAAATAGGAAATTCAAAGGGAGTGATAACTCACCCTGAAACTTGTGCTGGAGGTGGGCGTTATTAACCACCTGTGAGTGCTCAAGCACGCAGCGCTCAGAGGTTCGAGATTCCCAGTCCACCCTGGCTCCCTCCAGTCTGCCTCTCATGGTGATATCCTGGCTCTGGTCTGGGGCCCCATGGCTGGTGAAAGGCACCACCAGTTCTCCTGGAGCAGCACAGAATGGCTGACCAAGCTGAGAAGGGATCTGGGGGGATGTGAGACAGCTTGGCCAAGATCTGGGAGGTACAGTATTTCAACTCCGATGCTGACACTGTAGAGGCTGTGGAACCATGGATCAAAGTAAAACTATCCCATTATCATCCAGGCTTAGGAGACTACTTTTGCCATTGCCTATTCTTATTGAGAGGGAATGATCTTTGATAATGATGGGCATCACATCCAGAGGATGGAGCGTAACTATTACTATCATTATTTCCAATCAGATGGTGAATTGCACTAGCATTATGGTTATGGGGCTTAAGAAAGGTATACTCCAAGAACTCACTTCTACACTTGGGCAAGGCCAAGGGTACCATGGTCAGGGACCTGGACCAATAAAGCAGAAACTCACAATGCTGCCATCCCAGGGAATATGTATACAGAGCATCCCCTCCTCATCCATGGATCCCCAAGACTCCGGGAGCCTCGGCCTGGAGTCGCCAAGTTCTAAATACCTCCCCTTCCTCCCCATTGCCCTGGACACTCAAGTACTCATGAGGTAAACTGTTCCAAGAATCTCCCACCTCAACCCTTTCAATCTCACCTCCACATCACCACCATTTACCTTTGAAAAAGTAAAATGTATTGTATTCTACTGCTATCCATTATTTAATGACTTTGTATCACTAGATAGGAAGAACGACATTCAATGTAAAGGTGGTAAAATGTAAACTCTAGTGTGGCGTCTGAGGACCTTAACAACTCATAGTCTGTCTTCTCATCTTTATCCCCACACTCCAATGTGTCAGCACACTTCCTGCTCTAAGCGCCCCAGCATACTCCCCCTTCCTCAGACAAGCTCGGTGCTTTTATATACACGGATATCTTCACCTCAATGCTCTTTCCCACCATCTGCACCTGGAACCCTTATTCAAACGTCAGTTTGCCTGAAATCTTTGGGCAGAATCATCTGTTGCCTCTGTATTCACCCTACTCTGTGCACGCCTATCCTCTATACACTGTGAGGGCCCACTATGTGCCAAGAATACAATAGTGCATAGAGGAAGAAGAGACCCAGTTCCTGCCATCATGTAGCTTACCTCGAGGACACAAAGGTTACAAGTGTAAGCTTGGGAGAGGCTTTAAGAATAAATAATAGGTGCCAGTGACTTATGGGGAGCAGGAAAGGCTTTCCTAAATTAGGGACTTTTGAGTTGCTGTCTGATGGGTACACTAGGCTAAGAGTTCTACTCAGACCAAGGTCTTCAAATGCATTCCAGTCCTGGAACTACTTGTAATCATTTCTGCAACAACATTAGAACAACAATTAGCATATGCATTTACAAGTTTTTAGAGCAATTTGACAGTCATTTTATATCTCTCAAGTCTAATATGAGTGAGGCTTATATGTTATGTCTCTTTTTTATTCATTTTATTTTTCTAGTATTTTATTTTTATTGTGCTTATAAAAGTATCAGTCTGTGATGGATTAGAAAATTAAAAAACAACTGGTCTTTCATCAAAGATAGTTTGAGAAGCGCTGCCACAGCCAGGTTTTTTAAAAATGTGTAAAAGGCCTGTGCTGGGACAAACCACAGTTCTGGGAGAAGGCCATTTGGATGACCCCGGCGTGGGGTGCATGGTGGAGGTGGGGCGGGCAACATGGAGTAGGAGAGTATCAGCTTACATGGTGA
Organism: Desmodus rotundus; assembly: GCF_022682495.2. Classification (NCBI taxonomy): domain Eukaryota; kingdom Metazoa; phylum Chordata; class Mammalia; order Chiroptera; family Phyllostomidae; genus Desmodus; species Desmodus rotundus. The sequence continues at coordinate 147,566,382 of NC_071387.1, forward strand.
CTGGAGTGGTGATTATTGCTGCAACCAGCTGGGGAGAAAGGATGGACTCCAAGCAGAAGAAAAGACCTATGAGCCAGTGGTGAAGAGCTTTAGTGTGCAGTGGTGCTACAAGACACACAAAGGAGAAGAAACCAGAAAGGCTGAATAAGAAGACATGTGGAGCCCTAGAAGCCAAGAGAAGAGAGAGTTCCAGTGGTCCGTGGAGCCAGCAGTGTTGAATGCAACTGAGAGGACAAGTTGACTGAAAATTGTCACCAGGATGGGGTGGCATAGGGGTCACTGCTAGTTCAGCATAAGTAATCTGGTAGAGAGGTGAGGTGATGTGGAAAGAGTTAAGCAGCAAGGCAGCTGAGGAAAAGGAGAGAGCAAACTGCACAGCAGTAAAAAAGGGAAGATTCGGTAACTAGAGATGGGTATGGCCACAAGCACTTTTTTGGTTGGGGTTATTATATTTTTGGTTTAAGGAGAGAAATTGAGCATTTTTTTAAGGATGATCAATTCCTGTTGGGAGCGAGAGGTTGAATACTGCATACAGAAGAAAAGAAAATATAACCAATGGTTTACGTTTTCTGAGAAAATGGGAGAGGTTGACATATCCAAACCATAAGTAAGGAAAGTAAACTTAACCCCCAAAAGAGTGTTACTGGAACACTGGCCTGGGAAATCTAAGCCAACTAAAGAGGAAGGGAGAGAAGAGAGATGAGTGGGAAGAAAGTAGACACAACAATAGGTGGAGCTGTTTGTGAGTCCGAGATCAGTTACTGTGGGAACAGTGAACAACTAGAAGGAAAGAACATTATACTCAGAGAAGTGAATGCTTGAGTTACTGACTTCTGAAGAGAATATATGGCCCTATGTCTTCCCTGTGTTATTGTATTTTTCTTTGATGTTTTATAGTTCCTCCGTAAGCTTTATTTTAAAGACTATCTGTTGTCCTTTATTTCTTTGAAACTATAGAAAAGCACCTGTCTGAATTTTCTTATTATCTAGGAGGATTCCCAGTGTAAGGCATGTGGTTCCTCCCTTTGCTTCTGATTACCGTGGGCATAAACATGCCCTGGTTTACTGCTCATACTCGCTGCACTGACGCATAGATGCCGTGCTGCTTCCTTCTGGTTATTAATCATCTCTGCAGCAGCCCTGTCCAGGCCAACTATTGCTAAAGATTAGGGGGGGAAGGGCGAGGCAAAGGAGCTTGAACAGTGCCAGCTTTTATTTGGGTTTGTTACACTCAACTAAATTGGATGAGTCTTCTGCCATGAGCCACCTCTCCCCACAGCGTTCACACTCTGGGAGTCAGGGGAGCTCGCAGTGAAGCCCTGAAAGTTCCAGAAACTTTATCAGCACTATGGCTTCCTCTCATGCTCCCCATCCAATGCAATCCCCTTGCCCAGAAGCCTAGCCATAAGCAACCCTGCCTCCCCACCTTGCTATAATGTAGAATTAGGCATCTCTAGGGACCCTCCTTCTTCTAGATCCCATCCATCTAATGGAAGGGTCATTGGATGGGCCTTGGAGAATCACGCCACTTCCTTTTTGAGCAGGGATCACAGACTGGCAGCCCACAGACAGAATCCAGCTGGCAGATAATTTTGTTTGGCCCACACAGTTTTGGAAAGATAGGAACATTTCTTGTAAAAATCTATCTTTCCATCTTCTTTTTTAAAAAGTAGATGATCTGGCGATCCTCAATGGTACTATTTCTGCCCGGCAAAAAGTGGCTAGATCCGAGCTGCCGCTGTCCTCCTTAGGTGGGCATGCCGTGACTTGGCCCTCCCTGTTCCCTGTTCCCTGTTCCCTAGGGCCTTAAGTTCAGCCCCCTTCAGGGTTTGCTGGCCATCTGGCCCCTGGTTTTAGAGGAGCTACGTGGTACTGCTCAGCTTTCCCTGTATCCACAGGGCACTCTGGGGTTTCTATTTGTTAATTCTCTATTTTATTCAAATTTGGGGGAGTCACCTTTTCTTTTCTATTTGTCATTTCTTTTATTATTTAGAGTGTTTAAAGAGGGGAAATATAGTAAAAATGCTTTTATTTCTTCATAAATATCTGAGGTGTTCTTTACCTGACTTTTTATAAAATTCTCACTCAGGGACATGCTTATAGATTTTAAAGATAGGGGGAGGGAGAGAGTGAAGGAGAGGAAGAGATGAGAAATATCCATCGACTGCCTCCTATATGCACCCTGACTGGGGACAAAACCCACAACCTAAGCATGTGCTCTGGCCAGGAATTGAACCTGTGACATTTTGGTTTATGAGATGATGCTCCGACCAACTGAGGCCCACCCGCTGTGGCTGTACCTGATTTTGGATATCTTCTACTTCTAAAATGGCCATTAGAAAAATAGATTGCAAAATGTTTGAGTGTCAGAAATGGCAAAATTGTTGAAAATTATTTAAGCCCTGAAACAATGATGTTACTATGATACTGCACACAAAAAAATTAGTAATGGTCTGTGCATTAACAGAAGAATCAAGCAACAGAACAGAGAGAACTTTAAACCAACCTAATTTCCTTTGGGTTTCATTTTTCTTTGGTTTTCATGGTAACCTGGATATGTGAAAAAAAAGTGTAAATATCTTCTTTTTAGAAAACACTGAAACATAGTGTCAGAGGCGAAGGGAACTTGGAAAGACTGCCCATTCTTAGCAGCAGGCAATCAATGGCTAGTCTTCGCGATGTACAATGATGCCCTAAGAATTTGTGATGCTATGCCAGTGGATTAGAGCACTGCTTTTTTAGAGAGAAGATCTGTCCCCTCAAAGATAGAGGCGTGCTGATCGGAGTTTGAGCCCACTACTTCCCAGCAGTCTCCCTGCCTGCATTCTTGCCCCTTCTGCAGTCAGCTGCTTTTCCATAAAACTTAATCCACTAATGTTCTGTTTAAAACATTCCAGTGGCTTCTCACACCCATAGAATAAAATCCTTAGCATGGCCTTTGAGGCCTTGCATGGTCAACCACTGCCCCACTCTGGCCTCTATGCCCTCTCCCCTTTCTGTCCCCTTCCTCACTGTGCGCTCGGACCTCCTTCCTGCTGTTTCTGAACAAGCCACCTGTGCTCTGGCCGTGGGGCCTTCTCACTTGCTGCTCCATATGCCTGTCCCCCAGCTCTCTCACAGCTTGGCTCCTCCTTGTCTTGGGCCTCTGCTCAAATGACACTGTGCCATAGAAGCCTTCCCTGATCATTCCATCATAAAAGTATTTTTAGTCACTATCTGACACGCTACTCACTTTTATGATCTTCACAGACTCATTACCATCTAAAATCATCTCGCCATTTTCTTGTCTGTCTCACCCTCTAGCAACATTGTCTCCTTAAGAACCTGGACCGTGCCTCCCTTCTTTGCCACCACATCCTCAGCGCATTGGTTGAATGACTGAATTCTCCTGACGACAACATGGGACTCAGAGCGGTAAAACCGCTCGTGCGAAGTCCCTCGGCTCCTCCGGGCAGGAACATTGTGTCGTCACACCTGCTGGAACGATCCAGAAACTTCTTCATAATCCCATTATTTTCTTCATAACCTTCACTATTTTGTCCATCTTGATGAGGTGTTTACTTTGTAAGACTGTGTCACACTGAATATGTATTCATATTCAGTAGTAAAGTCTTTCCAAAGAAAATGCACTGGTGGATCCTAAAGGCTGCCCACTGGTTTCATTAAATTAAATGAGAATTATTTAGGAGCAGTCTAATCAACAGATAGTCACTAAATTTCCATTCATTTAGCATTATTACTGAATTCTGTATTTATTAGCTGTGTTTGTATCAATAATATTCATTTTCAAAGAATAACATGCTATGCTATTATCATGACACATGGTTCTTCAACCAGTTACAGTAATAAGATTCATCATGTAGCAATAATAAAGGTATTAAAGTTCAATGTATATAATTTCCTTGTCCTCCTAAGCAGTAAAATTGTTACTGAGTTTAAATTTTCTTTCTCAGACTCCAACGCATAAGCAATGAACTGCCAGTGTTGCTAATTGAGTAAATTACTCCTGAATGACTCCCAGGCCAGACGAATCCCTGTAAGCTGGTAATATAAATCTTCCCTTGACAAAAACTCAGAGCTTTTTCAAAGCTGAGAACTATAGCATCATAGCTCACTACTGTACCAGGAAAAAAAATAACCAAATAAAGTTTTTTTTTTAATTGGGTTGTTTCAGTGAAGGAAACATAAAAGTTTCTTCTTATCAGAGCTGTAGAAAATTTTGCTAAAAAGGAAACTGTTCCCTCTTCCAGGGACATTCGTCCTAACACAAAACAAAACAAAACAAAGCAACAGAACAATGGGGGTTGCATCCAGTTTTAGACAATTCATTCCCTAGAACAAAGCAGCAGCCTGACTAAAGACTGAAAAGGATTTGCAGTTTCACACTAAGCAGAAAGATAGGGTCTCTGACTCGTGACTTGGAGAAGTCCCCTGGAGAGAGAGCCGTCAGCCTCCTCCCTGTCTGCCATGCTTCCAACACAGGAGGAGCTTGGAAGAGAAGTTGACTAAGCAAGAATCTGCACAGTACAGTCGTCCCCTGAGCCTACAGGAAATGTAGACACTGTTAAACTAAACCCAAATCCACATTTTGTTTTCAGCTCAGGCAGAGGGTGGAGAAGGGTGTATAGATTCGAGGAGGAGCATGCCCACTCAGAAGACTCGGGGTGAGATGCTCTTCCTGAAGCCTTGTCTCTCCATGAAGCCACTCCAGGGGAAGTAGCGGTGAAGTCCAGGCAAGACTTGAGAATAAACAGGAACATGACTCGGTGTTCCTGGTTTGGAATCAGGGAACGACACAATCTTTAGGACTTAAAAAATCTTCTCTCCTTTTGGACTATAAGCCAACTAGGTCAATGAGGCTGTTAGCCAGAGAAATCAGCTTTGATATTTTTAATGCTAAATAGTTTATTTAAAAAGACAGAAAGTCCTGTAAACCCCAGCTCCAGACGACATGTACAGCAAGCATCCTGGACTCAGCCTGTTAACCACTCTGTGCCAGGTCTTTCCTCAGTAAACTGAGACCTGCCTTCTTGTTGTGTGACAACTGCACATGGACGTGGAGAAATATCCCGCAGAGCTGAAGTGAGTATGAAAGTACATGAGAAGAGAGAGTTTGGGGTAAGGGGTTACATAAACCCAGATATCCTGACTCCTCAAAATGTACAAATATTCTAAGTAACAGCAGAGACCAGGTTAGTTGAATCTGTGATACCCATCACCAGAATTATTAAATATCTGTAGAGTTTATTGAGTGTGTGGAAGAGAAAGCAGGACTTCCCCAACAATTTGATCAAGCTATTTTCTTATTCAAAAACTTTCAATGGCACCAACATCCTGCAGCAGTGGAATCTGTTTTAAGGCCCCTCTGAACCTGATGCTCCTACCATCCGATCCATCACCCTCCACTCCTGCAGCCAGGCCTTCCTCTGCAGGGTGCCCAGCCGCCCTTGTCCTACAAACTCTCCAGTGTTATTTTCTCTGCCCGCACTCCCTTCCATTTTCTAAATCCAAATCAGTGCAAATCCCCTCTTCCCTGAGAATCTCGCCCTTCTGAAAAGGATTCCTTTCATATAAAATGCCACACACACATATTTGGTTTACATTTCACATTCTTCTCCATTACTAAAATTCAAATTTTGTGAACGTAGGATCCAATATATCCCATTTTCTTCATAAAGTAAAAAAAGTCTTAGCATAATAGTGAGTGCTTAGTAAATTGTTAATGCATTTGTGTAATTTGTTGTCCTAATTTCCTGACTATTATTACACACGTCAAATCCCATGATGATTAATATGATTTCATTAGGAATGTTTTTCACAAACTTCTCAGAGCTTGATTAATGCTTATAATATTAAAGCAACATGGTCAAAAACTAAGCTACTTTATAAACTGTATTTGTAACAACTTATAACGATGATTTTGTACTCCTTTACTGCCATGAATTTGAATTTAAACCCTTCTACTTGCCGCCGTGTAAGTTAACATGTCACACTTAAGTACAAGAAAACCTGGGGCACCACATAAAAAGGCCTAAAAGAAACCTCTTGTCCAAATTATAAGTCAGCCAGCAGGATTCCTCAGTCAGAGGAAAGAATAGAAGTGTGTTTTTTCATATCTCTCAGGACCTGGGAGTCTCAGTTCTCTTTCTTCTTTTACTCTCTAGTTTCACAATCCATCATTTGAAAGCAGTGGGTATAACCGAGAGAATCCAAAAGTGTTGTCTATTGTTTCCTTACCTCTTTCCCCAGTGAGTCCTCTGTGTGTGTGTGTGTGCACACGTGTGTGGTAGTGGCAGGTATATGAAATGAGAGTTTCTTCATTCTTGAAGAAACAACCTTTTCAGAGCTCCTAGCAGGCATGGGTAACTGGCTGATCACTTTCCCTGCAGGAGAGAGGGAGCAGAGAGTTTTCACCTGACTTGTGAATGTCTGTCCTGGGAAGGCAGAGGTTCAAGGTCATGCCATTTGAACACCACAGGAAAGAAGACAGCTGTCTTTCACAGGCTTCTTGTAAGAGTACAGAGATAAAATAAAATCCCAGAAGCAAGTTTAACAAGTTCAAGTACTTTGCCTTAGGTTGGACTTAATGAGTGGGAAATGCATGTTCTATCTGTTAAGCCGAGTTTTGAAAAGAGGAGTTATAAAAGGCTGGCTTGACCCCCAACACATCTCCTTAGATGATAACTTGATATTCTCAACTGTATAACTATTCTTTTGTTTGATATATTATTTCCAGGAAGGAATGTTTCAAATGTACCTGCTATTCAGATATTAAATGAGAATCCTCTCCATCCCAACTCTCCTTAAACCTTTACTACAGCAAGAAGAAAGTTAATGTTCTTCTAAACATTTCTACTAATACTCAAAGGGCTGGGGGTCCTTGTGCCCTCATCTACCTTGCAACCACTAGCTAAACCCTCCCTTCCCTTCCACAGTCAGTTTTCCTGTGACGCTCAACCTTCTCAGTGATTTACGAACAGGTATATGCAATCCATTTACTAAAAACATTTTGAGAGTTCAGTCAACTTTCCCCTGAAGGTTTTGGTGACACCACAAAGCAGACTAGTCTTCTATTACCTTCTCTCCATCCCCACTCTTCATTCCCACGGCCTCCGCCTCTCTCTCATTTCTCAGACAACTCTCTTTCCCTGGAATGAAACAAACGGCTCCCCTTTCCTTAGTGGTGAGCGCTTTCTGAGCACTCCATGTCGCCTGTGCCCGGGTGTGTGGCTACACCCTGTTTCCAAGCAGGATAATCAAGTACTTCTTCCAAAGTCAGGGCTTTCTCTGGCAGGAACTCTGGTAATATTTCACTAATGTGATAAAGCAAACCACTCGTAATGACACCTTGGTTGATAAAATCAGTAAAGAAGAAGAGAGTTGAAGAGAATGGGAACCTGAGCTATCACAGAGGAGAAAACTAAGTAAAATCACCCACCCAGAGCCTGGAGAAGCTGTCATAGGCCCCCAGAACACTGATGGCACGCCCTCTGAAACCAAATTCCACCTGCTTCTTGGTTTTACCATCGGATGGTCCCAGTTAGAATCCTGAACTTTCTTGAATAAATTTTATTAGTTTTGCTTGTAGAAGGGAACACTCCACCACTCAGTACAAAGCCACTATATCTAACAACAACCTCAGGATTCAAGTGAAACAACAGAACTATTTTTTCCAGTTGCTTGTGTTCATTAGTGGAGCCTCAGAGCCATTTACCACCCAGCCTCTACCTATCCAACTTGAGCCTCAAATGCCCTGTCACTTCGTGTCCCAGCAACACTGCACCGACACTGGTCCCGCCACCACCACGTGCTGTCTTGTGACTCCTTGCCTCTGTGGTGCTGCCCTTAACCTGGACTCACCTTTCCTCCTGCCCAGCCTCCAACACTGAAATTAGGCGCCGCCTTTCCTGGGAAGTCTTTCCTCATCCAACTGCCCTGTGAGGTGACTTAGTCTCCTCCAACTTCTCTAACAACCGACACGTATTTTTTCTAGTTTTATACTTTCCACAGAGTAATCATTTGTTCATGGGCCCTTCTCTTCTGCTGGGGGGTGACCTTGAAAGCTTGCCTCGCATCTTACTCAGCTCCACGTCCCCAAGGCCAGATGCAACCTCTTCCACAGAAAGCCTATGATCAATGTTAACTTCACAGATTGCTCTCCTCTCCATAAGATGAGGATTTTCAATATCTTCAGCCCCCACCCACCCAGTTATGATATTTGTAAATCACTTTTAAATTATTTTAGGTTTGTGTAAGGTGTATGAGAGTGAAAGCCTCACTCCAAGGCACACAGCTGCGCTAACCACAAATGCACACTCCCGCAGAGGGCGGCTGCATTTAGCCTAAGAGGCCATACCCCAAAGGCAGCCTTCCATCCCTCTCATGGTCAACACCAGAGGTTATTTCATTAGCACAAGCAACGTCAATATTACATTTATGTTGGAGAAAGAGTGATATTAAGACCTGTGAGGAAATGTCATTAAAATGGAAAAATAAGTTTTCTATCGTGCCCCCCCACTGCCCCCAAACAACACTAATTTTGACAATCACCCATGGATAACAGTGCTTCTGTGGAAGTTCAGGAGTCCAGCAGAGAAGTTCCAGCACACCATTGGAGCAAAATAATAATGAGATTGGATACATTGAAGAAAGTAAGAAGAATGGTTTCACTTTACTAATGTCATCCCTCCCCAAAGTGGCACAGTTCAGAACCCAAAGCGACCTTTGCAGCCCATGATTTCTTCCATAGGGAAAGTGAGAGCATGTGAGCGAACACTCAACTTCCCCAGCTGTGCAGGATGCTGCCAACGAGTCCCAATTTTTTCTCGCCCCATCCAGGATACTAAGGTGCACTGTGTGACAGTGAGGGTGGGGGGACAGAAAATGGCTGGGAGAAGAGCATCCAGGGCTCTTGGAGGACCTCAAATGGATGCAGACCCATTAGAAAGCCTATCCATAAACCACTGGCCCACAGGCTCTCCCAACCCTCCATACAACTTACCCACAAACACATACCCCACCCTGTGGCCAGCTCCCTGTGCACAACTGAAAGACAGTGAGAGGGAGTCTTTGCAGATGTCTAGTGAGCATGTGCAGAGAGCTGGCCCAACTCTCCAGGTTTGGGAGAAAGCACACGAACTTGAGCATTCATTGCCATCCTGGGGAGGGCAACCCAGTGACTCTCAGCAATTGGCCTGGCTTTGAACGATCAAGAGAAGACATAAAATCTAAATAATTTTCTGCCAAAAGGGATCAAAAAGTATGGAGCAGGAGTAACTATAGAAATTCATAAAAGTGCTGATGGAAGGTATTTCTGAAAGCCTATTCATAAACACTGGAGGAGGGGACTATTTCTTCAAATGCAAACACACACACACAAAAGCCAAGACTTAAAGGAACATGAAAAATCAAGGTAACATAACACCAGTAAAGGAACACAATTTCCTAGTAACTGAACCCAAAGAAACAAAGATCTGTGATTTGCCTGATAAAAAATTCAAAATAGTTGTTTTAAGGAAACTCAGTGAGCCACAAGTAACCAGAGAAAGTCAATTCAACAAAATCAGGGGGAAAAATACCCAAACAAAGAGAAATTTAACAGAGACAAAGAAACCATAATAAATAAATAAATTGATTAATTCTGGAGCTGAAGAATACAATGAATGAAATGAAAAAAATGCATTAGAGGGCATCAGGAACATACTGGATAAAGCAAAAGGAAGAATTAGTGAAGAAGGCAAATTATTTGAAGTTATGCAGCCAGAGGATAACAACAACAACAACAAAAGAATGAAAAATGGTCAAGACTACATGAACTATAGAAGGCCATCAAGAGAAACATCCTGTGCATTAGGAGAGTTCCAGGAGGAGGAGAGAGGGAAAGGGGCTAAAAGGCTATTGTAAAACATAATGCCTGAGAACTTCCCAAACCTGCAGAAAGACTGGGTCATCCACATTCATGAAGCTCCTAAGATCCCTCAAAATTTCGACCCCAAAATATCTTTTCCAAGGTATATTATAATCAAAACATCTTAAATTAATGATAAAGAGAATTTTAAAGGCAAGAGAAATAAAATTCTTCATGTGCAAGGAAACCCCATAAGGCAAAAAGCTCACAATCCAGGAGACAGTGGGATGATATATTCAAAGTGACAAAAGAAAAAACATCCAATTAAGAATACTTTACTGGGTAAAGTTTTTTACAAAAATGAAAAAGAAACAGACTTTCCCAGACAATCAAAAGCAGAGGGAGTTCATCCCACTTTACCAGCCTTATGAAAAATGCAGAAAGGAGTTTATTCAAGGTAAAATGAAAGGAAACTGTAAAACAAACACTCATGAGAACACAAAACACACTGGTAAAGGAGAGTATATGAGCAAATTCAGAATACTGTAATACCATAGTATGGTTATGTGTTAGTCACCAAACTCCAGTATAAAGGTTAACGGACAGAGTATTAAAAATAACTATACCTACAATAATTTGTTAATGATACATATATGAAAAGATGTAAATTGTGACATTATTTTCTAGCCTAACTGCCCTTTTTGGAACCTCCAGTATACCTTGCTCTCTGCTTGACATTTTAAATCATATAATGACAGTTTATCTTCATTTCGATCTACCTACTTAGGATACTCCCAACCAAACTGATGCATGGGAATCATAAAAAAAGGTGACTTTTAAAAGGCAGAGAATTAGGGGGCTGGGTGGAGGTGGGTAAATGGAAAAATTAACCAATTAATTAAAAAAATAAAAGGTAGAGAATTAGCTACTAGACAATAATGTTAGCGTGTATTGTCCTATGCCTGTAATGTCCTTCCCCACCCCACTACATCTGTAGATTCAGAGGATCTAGCTAAATGGTCCCTTATGTAGCAAATAAGTGAGTGACTGACCTCAGTCTGACCTAGTAGGAACGCTTGCAGTGTGCACCCCACACGGCAGCTAGGACCACCTGTGGGGAGAGACTGCCCTAGGGCTCATGCTCACTGAGGTTACTGGTGTGGCCTCTCCTGTGTTTACTCTATGGTGTTCAGCAGGCTTAACATATTTAGTAAGTGTTAGTACTCATAACAATTCTCGCATGTACAATACCTGGGGAAAGATTAAGATCAGGAGTGCAGTGATTTTAATCAATTATTCAGGAGAGTAATTTCACTGCATAAGCCCCTTAAGCTCACATGGAACAGAAAGGTTCAGACTCATTGGACTCATTTGTAAAGCCCTGTTGTAACTTGTTAAAGCCACAATAATTTCATTCACAAGAAGGCTGGGTGACCTACGACCTCTTCAAGTTAAGCCCTAGGTTGCCATTGACATTTTGTTTTGTTTTGTTTTTTTGTTTTTTAGTTTTTTTTCACCTGGAAAGAACTGTGAGAGTTCGTACCGGGGTATAGTCACATGGTCCACATCCCTACTGTGGGTATTATGGAGTAACTTGATGGGAACCGAGATGAGCTGGATATTCTGAGTTTTCATTTCCTCCCAAAATTATGTTGATGATTTCCTCTGGATCTTGAGTTTTTATATTTATGCTATTCAATAAGCCTCCATTCTATTCCTCAAAGGGTTTCCAAAATGACCTTAGGCAATTTGATCAGGTACAACTTTTGGATTATTTCTTATAGATAGTGATAGTTTCCCAAGTGTTTGAGGTGAAAGTGGGTTAGCTATTCCCAATTTTGTTACCCCATTATTAAGAAAATATAGAATTAAATATTCATGATCCTGGGTTAGTCAAAGCCTTTTTAGATATGAAACCAAAAGCATAAGCAACAATAAGAAAAAATTAACTAGGCTTCATCAACACTCAAAATTTTTGTACTTCAAAGGATACCATCAAGAAAGAGAAAAGACAACCCAAAAACAGGAGAAATATTTTCAAATTTTCTATATGATATGGGGCTTATATCTATGATATATAAAGAATGCTCACAACTTAATAATAAAAAAGCAAATAACCCAAAGTTTTAAAATGGAGATATGTTCTGAATAGACATTTCCCCAGTGACAATATACAAATGGCCAATAAGCATATGAAATGATGCCCAACATCATTAGCCATCAGAAAAATGCAAAGCAACACACAAGACACCACCTCACACCTTTTAGGAGCCAGTAACATTGTTTGGAAAAAATTTTTATATAAAAGGAATCATGCCTGATTTAAAAAAAAAAAAAAAAGCTCCTTTATTAAAATGAGAAGCCCTGGGAATTTTCTGACCATTGTTCCTAAGAAAACCACATGTTTCGAGTCTTCAAAAGTAACAGAATTATTCTATTTGACTATTTTAAAAAACATCCTTAAATTAACAAATGCTGCATTAATGTAAAGAGATCTGAAAATTACATAAATGCTCTCAATCACGTTTCTAATCATGCAAGAAGAATGTGATATGCTGATGGATCACCCTCTGACATCGGATGGACTTCTGAGCTGCAGTTGATGCTATTGCCACTGATCACCTCCAAGTGTACCATTTGCTGTCTCTCCGTGGGTTTGTTGACCTAGCTAGTTTCTCCAAGAATTTGGTGAACAATAGGTAAATGGATGGGTCCTTAGCTGTTACAACCAAGAGGTCTAACCACCTACATTTCCTGTAACATTATTAGAAGAAAGAGATTGTGCTGAGTTTCTTTCAATTATATCTGCTTTCTTATATAACCGAAAATAAATCAGCCAGACTCAGAGACTATCATTCTTGAAAAGACACACTTGGCCATAATTTAAAAGAAATAAAAACTCATGAGGTATTTAAGATGGCTTTAATCTTAACCAGCAATATTCACTATAAAATATACTTCCAAATTTCAGTACCAGAATTGAACTACATAACTTTACAATTCAGGCCTTTAGATGACTTTGTATCAAAGTTGGTGTCTTTCATATCTGCCCATGGCTTACTTCAATTATCCAATGCCTTTCTTGAAATGTTAACTATTGATAGAAAGAGCCTTTTATATTTGGCCTTTCTTGTTTCCTAATTGCTGTTATGCTTATTCCACTCACCTTGCATCTAGACTGTGCCCCATGTCGTCATTTATAAGCAAGAGATCAGCCATATAGGGAACCAGTTTGCATGGCAGTGATGAATGTAGCTCAGCCCTGGTTTGGGAAACCAACAGGCGTGAGGCAACACACAGGAGCCAGGCCCACAGATCCACTTTCCCACAGGGAACCAGGCCTGCATTGTACCCAGGCTGCTTTGAGGCTTGCTTTTGCTAAAACTCCCTTACCCTGAATTAAGACAGCAAATGTTTAGTGCATATCTTTGTAGTAACTTCCTAAAGTCTGTGCTAAACCTCCCAAGGATGGAGTAAAACCAGTTCAATCACTTGTCCCCTTACATTTGCAACATCCTTTTCTTTGTTATCCATAAGAAGTAATCAGCAACATCCTTTGTTATCTGTAAAAGGCAATCAACTAAAGCAAACCTGTGCATAATAAATGAGGACCTTCCTTGATGTAATCCTCCCAGAAAAGCAATAAAAGCCTGTCCAGGAGGGGTCGGGGCCCTCTCTCACTCAGAGAACAGCCATGCCGTCCCTTTTCTCCACAAGACTTCTGCAGTCTGTGTGAATTTGTTCGTCACACCCACAACACCATGCATACTGCTGGCTGGAGTCCACACCACAGCCACACCTCATCTGGATTTTTGCTTGCACTTATTTCCATAATGATTGTTTTCTTATGAATCTTTTTCCACTATGTTGGAACTCTCAAGATGATACTAAATCACTTTTCTGTTAAGAGACTCAATATTACAAATAAATACAAGCTTTACTGAAATACAACTTTTTAAAATACATTTCTGTTCTCCTGGTCCATCCACAAAAGTATGATAAAGTTTTAACAAAAAATAGAAGTGGTAGGGGATGGTTTTTGTAGTTGAGGCAACAATGTGCACTTTACCACAAAAGCAGGGAATAAATATAATTGACTTGGGGTGAGAGAGACAATGACTCAAGGTCATGAGTTCACTGGAAAGAACTAGAAAATCTTCAGGCCAGACTTTAAAGAATATACACAGTTAATAACACCATAAACATCAACAACAATAAAAGGTAGCAAAATATTTGGAACATGTAACAGAAAAATTTTTAACATCCTTGATACACAAAGAATTCTTACAAATCCAAAAGGAGAATTGACTTTTGGGGAAAAAAATGTGAAAATAATAATAACAAGGCAAAAAGAGATACAACTGGTTAATACTCATATAAAGATGTATTTAATCTTACTAGTAGTCAAAGGAATATACCTTTAAATAATAGTTTTTTATTCTCAGACTAAGGACAATAAAAAAAAAATCATGCTGTTGAAATTTCTCTCAGTTCCTATTGCTACACAACAAATTCTCCCAAAGTGTGGTAACTAACATGACCATTTAATTCTGTGTACAGATTCTGTGGGTCAGGAATTCGGAAAAGCCACAGTGGTGCAGCTTGTTTCTGTTCCCTGATATCTGCAGCCTCAGCTGGCAAGACTCAAAAGCTGGAAGTGACTAGACAGCTGGGGGCAAGAGTCCCTTGGAGGAATCTTCACACACCTGGCTGGCAGTAGATGCTGGCTGTCAGCTAGGAACTCATCTGGGGCTGTGGTCCAGAACACCTACCTATGTCCGCTCCTTGTGGCTCAACATGAGTCTCACTCTTCTTACATGGTGGCCTAGGCCTCCAAAGACACAGGTCCCAAGGCAAGCAGGTGGAAGCCTGTCATCTTTTATAACCTCACCTTCAGAGTCACATAGTATCAAATCTGCTAAGTCACAAACCTGCCCAGATTCAAGGAGAGGAAACAGATCCTGTTTCTCAGTGGGAGGAGTATCAAAGTCATATTGTATGAAGATCATGTGAGAGGAAGTTTCTATTGAGGCCATCCTTAGAAGATAAAGTCTGCCACAGAAAACAGTAGGAAAACACACTCTCTCAGAATGCTGAATGTAAACTACTATCTTTCTGAGAGCTAACCTGGCCCCATAAACAGGGGTTAGGAACAAGTAATGTTCCAACATTACTTGCTAAGTATGTTTCCCTCCTAAATCATATTCTAACTGGGGGATGGACCAATGCATTTCAATTCTCAAATACATCAATTACACAGTCTTCTACTTGTAAAGAATTGAGGTTTCATAGGATCTTATTTAATGTAGATTTTTCTCCTGGCATGTTTTACTGAGCAAACACTTATACATGCAATTCAACAAATAAGTATCAAGTTCTTACTAAGTGCCAGGGTCTCTGCTAGGTGTTCATTAAGCTGGACACTATGGACACTATCTTGTTCTCAGGGGTTTAGATTCCACTGGAGAGGTGAATATTAAATAGTTACATAATTACACCCTGTGAGAAGTGTTTTGAAAATAATGTAAAGGAAAGTATGAGAGGATTTTCAGGCAGAGTTATATTAAGGATAAAGGAATTGGTACTTAAATGGAGAATTTTAAGAATTATCAAAAATACTAGAAATTTACTATTTGAGGGGCAGGGAGCTATTCTAGGCAGTGAGGAGCATTTATCTAAAAGCCATGAACCAGGAAACAGGCAGGGATGTTAGACAAACATAAGTGTGGCTACAGTTCGCCTGATGTACTTTCTGAATGAGGAGGACAAACGCAAGAGGAAAGCAGAGAGGGAGTAGTGCCCAGACCAGGGCCTTATATCCACATCAAAGACTTTATATCTTATTATCTGTACATGAAGCCCTCCTGGAAGATTTTAAAGAACTAAAGTATTTTCCTTTTGGTTTTGTAAGAATTCCTTGTGTATCAAGCAATTGTAGAAGGTTTTTAAGCAGGAGTACACCATGGTCTCATTTATGTGTATTTTCAAAACATTGTTTTGATTCTTCTCCAAAGGGTGGAGATGGTGGAGTAGAGAAGGGGGCGACTAGTTCCGAGTCACAGAGGAAATCCAGGCGAGAGGCGGGCATGGCTTAGGCTAGTGTGTTGACAGTGTAGGTGAGTTAAGATATAAACTTGGTTGGAAAATGAAATTTACTGGCTATCCAAAAGCCAAAACTACAAATCTCCATACCATTCATAACCATGTAAATGGACATAATCTTTCTAGAAGACAACTTGACAATATACAGAAATCCTTAAAATTCCCTTTAGCCCTGACTGATGTAGCTCAGTGTGATGTAGCTCAGTGTGTAGCTCTTCACACACCTGTAGCTCAGCCAGGTGTGTGAAGATTCCTCCAAGGGACTCCTGCCCCCAGCTGTCTAGTCACTTCCAACTTTTGAGTCTTGCCAGCTGAGGCTGCAGATGTCAGGGAACAGAAACAAGCTGCACCACTGTGGCTTTTCCGAATTCCTGACCCACAGAATCTGTACACAGAATTAAATGATTGTGTTAGTTGCCACACTTTGCCCTACAAACTGAAAGGTCGCCCGTTGATTCCTGGTCAGGACACATGCCTGGGTTGCAGGCCAGGTCCCTGGTTGGGGCATGAAAGAAGCTATCAATTTATGTTTCTCTCTTTCTCCCTCCCTTCCCCTCTCTCTAAAAATAAATAAAATCTGTTTTTAAATATTCCCTTTAACTCAGCAATTCCACCTCTAGGCATTTACCATAAGGAATAATTGTGGATATGTGCAAAGAGTTAGCTCAAGGAATATTTAGAGCAATGTTATAAATAAGATTGAAACCCGTCAAAAAATTGTTGTGCAGATCTTGATTTCTACATGTGATTTTCTCATAAAAGGAACTAGGGCTGCTGAGAGAAATGGTTGACTCTGCATCTTAAGCAGGGGAAATACACGGTAAGCTTGGAGCAGAAAGGAAATACTCCAAAAACAACAGGGAAAAGGGAATATCAAAAGGAGCCAAACTAAAAGATCTCCCAATGGCCAAAGCTAGAACATTTTTAATATAAATGATTTATTAAAAAAAAATAATGTAGTAATAGATAAGTCAAAGTATAAAATAAATATACATAAGCCCTCACTGATATAAATATATAATTGAATAAATAAAGAGGGAGGAGAGGCAAATCTTTCTTACGGAAGAATTCCAAATAATTTGTGTAAATAACCCACCCCAGAAGATGGAGCTCACTGTTTCTAACCCCTCTACTCCATAATTCATGAGTGTGTGTTGGACTTAGGGACTTTGTACTGATAAAGAGAGAGTGGAAATAGGGAGGACAGATGGCTTTGCAATGGAGAACCTGGTAAGCCCCACACTGGCTGAACTACCAAGGTTAATATTGTGAGGGATAAGGCACATACATACCATGCATACACAATAGGATATGAGAAGGGCGCTTCACTCCTGTTATTCTTCTCCAAACCCATTATCCAGTCTAATCATTAAAAAAAAAAAGACAAACCCAAATTTAAAAACATTCTGCAAAATATCTGAGAGTTATCCCAAAATTGTCAAGATCATGAAAGATAAGGAAAGAGATTAGGGAAGTGACTCAGTACAATATAGTCCCCTGAACTGGATCCTAGAAAAGAAAAAAGGTATTAGTGGAAACATTAGTGAAATCCTAATGAAGTCCGGAGTTTAATTAATAGTAGTGCATTGTACACACATGTCAGTTTCTGAGCTTTGACGAACAGACCACAGTTATGTTAACAGTAGGGGAAACGGGGGAAGGCAGTTGGGAACTCTGTGTGATCATTGCAACTCTTCTGTAAATCTAAAGCATTCCAAAATGAAAGTTCACTTACAAACTAAACTTAAAGCATGGTTGGAGCCACAGGAATAACGCCCCTGAAACGATTACAGAATTACTTGAGGGGGAGCAGAGTTTTCCTAGCTGGTGATTTTCCACCCACATTGGTTTGCTGCCAGCATTTTATGCTGCTTCTTTATATATGCTTGCCTGGTGGTTATAATTTTCTTTTGAGACACTGGGAATTCCTGTAATTAAAAAAATGATTCTGTGAAATTTGTTTAAAGGATTATTAGTGAAACATACTATGGTATAATCATAAAATGGAGTATAGTTTTAAACCTAAAAATAATGTTGTAGACATGATGAAATATATCAATATATGAGAACTCTAAAGATTCCACCAACAAACTTCTAGAACTAATAAATGGATTTAGTAAAGTAGCAGGATACAAAATTAATATTCAGAAAGTGGTTGAATTTTTATACACCAATAATGAATAATCAAAGAAATAAATTAAGAAAACAATCTCATTTATAATTGCATAAAAATAAAATACATAAGAATAAATTTAACCAAGGAGATAAAAGACCTAAACTTGGAAAATTATGAGACATTGAAGAAAAAATTGAAAAATATACAAATCAATGGAAGCATATACTGTGCTCATGGATAGGAATACTTAACATCGTTAAAATGTCTATACTACCCAAAGCATTGTAATCCCTATAAAAATACCAATGGCATTTTTCACAGAACTAGAACATATAATCTTAAAATGTATATGGAACCACAGAAGATCCCCAGTAGCCAAAGTAATCTTGAGTAAGAAGAAAAAAGTTTTAGATATCACACTACCTTATATCCAATTACACTATAAGGCTATAGTAATTGAAACAGCATAGTACTGGCATGAAAACAGACACATAGATCAATAGAACAAATAGAGAACCCAGAAATAAACCGAGACATATGACAAAGGAGGTAATGGATACAAAGACAGTCTATTCAATAAATCGTGTTGGAAAAACTGGAAAGATACATTTAAAAAATAAAATAGACCACTTTCTTATACTATATACAACAATAAACTCAAAATGGATTAAAGACTTAAATGTAAGACTTGAACCCAAATACTCCTAGAAGAAAACGTAGGCAGTAATCTCTCTGACATTCTTCTTAGCCATATTTTTTCTGGTATTTCTCCTCATGCAAGGAAACAAATGGAAAAATAAACAAATGGTGCTACATCAAACTGAAAAGTTTCTGCATAGCTCAAGAAAATATCAACAAAACAAGAAAACCTACTGACTGGGAGAAAATATTTGCCAATGATTCATCCAATAAGAGATCAGTAACCAAAGTTTATATAGAACTCAGACAACTCAACACTAAAAAAATAAAATAATAAAATAAAATAAAATAAAATAAAATAAAATAAAACAAAAATCTTATCTAAAAATGTACAGAAGACCTGAATAGACTCTTCTCCAAAGAGGACATACAGATGGCAAAAAGACATATGAAAAGATGTACAACATCACTAATCATCAGAAAAATGCCAATTAAAGCCCCAATGAACTATCACCTCACACTTGTCAGAATGGTATCATCAATAAATCAATAAACAAGTGTTGGCAAGGATGTAAAGAAAGGGGAACCCCATGCACTGTTGCTGGGATTGCAATCTGGTGCAGTGACTATGAAAAAGAATATAGTTTCCTCAACAAATTAAAACTAGAACTACCTTATGACCCATCAATTTCACTCCAGGTTCAAAGAAATCCAAAACACTAATTTGAAAAGGCAGATGCAACTCTATGTTCATTGTAGCATTATTTACAATAACCAAAATATGGAAGCAACCCAAGTGACTATGAGTAGATAAGTGGATGAAGAGGTGGTACATGTATATAATAGAATATTACCTGACTATATAAAGGAATGAACTCTTACTATTTGCAACATGGATGGACCAACATATTCTTAATGTGAGGTTCCCCTGTTGGATCTTTTTATATGTTCCACACTTCTGTCATGGGGATTACTGTTATTTGAAATTAGTATTTTTGGTCTTAACTCTATACATGAACTCAGAAATTCTTTGACCATGTGAAGACCTTATTCATCTGGGGCCTCTGCACTTGCCTTGTTTTCATTTGTCTGAATGCGTGGCTCCAAGATTTTCTCATGGTCAACCTCCTCTTGTTAAAAGTCTCAGGTCAAATGTCACCTTTTCAGAGAAATTTTCATGACTACCTTATCAAAATAGTACTTGCTATCCCCATCCACTCTCTCAAATTACTCTGCTTTATTAGTCTTCATAAACACTTGCCACCATCTAAAGTTATAGGATTATTTGTTCACTTGACTATCATCTTTCTACTCCTTCTAGAATAAAAGTTTCATGACAGAAGGGACTCTGCCTACCTCCCAGCCTCTCCATACCAGGTCCTGGTCTGTAGCTTCACACAGGGGTGCCTGGTAAGTGTCTGTGGCAAAGATGCATAAGTGGGTCTTGGCTGAATATATACACGTAGAGCCCAGCACATAGAAGTGATGCAGAATGGACAGTATCATCCAGATGAAGAGTGCAGCAAGAAGAGAGCTAAACCCTAAACCTGGAAGGAAGCCACAAGTTAAGTGCAAAGTGGAGAAGAGAAGACAGTGGAGAAGACCGAGAAGTGGGATGGAGAGAACGAGGTCCAGGACAATGTCATTTTGGCCACGAGAGGAGACCTTGGGGAAGGAGGGGCAAGTTACCTCTGGCAACATTAAATATGGGGTCAAGCAAAGTCAATGGTTTTAACAAGTCAAATATGATCTCTAATGAGTATAGTTTGCTTGTTTGTAGGACAAAGCATGTGGGTTTCCACTCTAAAACCTGCCACCTCCTTGTGTAAGTAAAGCCTTGTCCCCTTCAGCGGGGGCAGTATTGCTGCCATATCATTACACCTGCACTGTAGTACGTAACTAAATAAATGCATGAAGAAATGCCAAAAGAGAACAACAAAAGTTTGTGATGTATTTTGTGTGCTTTATATTGAACAAATTAATGTTGCCCACTCAGTGTGGGGTTGTGATGGATTCTTTTTCTACCTTTTTAAAAATATATTTTGGATGTTTCAAGCTTTCATAAATATACACATATTTTTATAAAATATATAGTTGGCATGCTTGTATATATTTTACAAAAATATAGATAATACTTTTAATATATTAAATATAGATAATATAGTTAATAAAAATATAGATAACTAACATCAATTAATGTCATGCTAGACTGTCACCTATTATTTCTAAACATTAAGCACACCAACCAAAAACCCAATGACACTAACATTATCTGTGGATGTTTTGTGACAGAATAAAACATCCCACGTCCTCTAAGATTTACATAACTCCACCATAGTCAAAATTCTTTCTTCCAAAAGAATGTGTTAATAAACCAACACATTAAGATGAATATTTAAGATGCTGATTTCCACAGGATTGCCAGGTACTTCATAAGGTAGCTTTCACTACAATTCATTTAGATATACAGCAGCTAAAACCAGGATAACTAAAGATTTTAGAAGATTCCATGAAATGAAACAAGTCCTTACAAATTAAGAAACATTAGTAACAAAAAGAGCAGATAGAAAACTTTTTAGTTGAGAAGTAAAGCAGCAGGGTTTTGATGAAAGGGCCAAGAAGGAAGGTCCAAGAGTTGCTCCCCGGAGCCACACAGCATCATCCCAGATACTTATTCTATTGGATCGCGTTCTCCTACTTTCTTGTCCTCTTCAGAGGTGGCAACAGCCAGCCCTCCTGTCTCATCTCTTTAATTTATGTTTTAAAATATAAAATAAACTTAGGAAATCTGAAGGACTTTTCCATCCTAGAATATTTGTCTTTAGGTTTGAAACCTCCTCCAGATAAATTCTTCCATATATGAAACTACACTAAGAGGAAGGGAGAAAGGGAAGAGGATTCCAGGCACATGTTCTGGGAGGCGGGTACCAGAAACCCAAGTGAGAGCATGTCCTTACAAACTATTCAACAATTACAGACTCCACATCGTGTGCCTTTCTCATTGTTGTTCCTTGTAATTGAGGCCGCATCTATGGTGACTCTTAATGTTCATCATGACAAACCCATAGTTCTCAGCTCACTTCTCAGCATCTCTGAGCATGCACTGACCACCTCTACCCTCACCTATGACTCCAGAAGGTTTCATCTGGCCCTATGGGTCACCTTTCTTTGAAGAGGTATCTCCTCACCAGGAGGACTGGTAACATTTCAGGTGGACATACTGATAACACTTAAACATGTATGAGCCTTGGCGCCAACAAGCAGGTTCTACCACCATGCCTGACACCTGATGCATTTACTCGCACAACAAAAGTAAACTTTCGTTAGAACACAGATTCAGCTTTTAACACTGCCGTACATTGCTACAAAAAGACCAAATTCCTGAGTGTGCTTATTCCTACACATTAACCCCTGATCTAGGAAAACACTGTCATCATTTATTAATTAGAGCTGTGTATACATGGAGAAATGTATTTTTCCGATTTGGCAGAACCAAAGATTGAAACTGTAGGGTTGCATTCCAAACACATTGGACCTTCTCTTTGTCCTTTGGTTCCAAGATACTTTATAACACTGAAAAGTTAGACTTTGAATGTTCCTAATTCTCCAACAAAGTAAGAATTTCAGGAGTAATCAGTTGTTAGGAATAAGGGCAGGACTGTGTCCACCTGCAGATGCAATGGTGGCCAACTTTGAGAGAAACAAATAACCCTTTGACTGCCTCAGTTAACTCCCAACTAATTCTTATCATGGCCCATGCTCCTTCCCGTCTCCTAGGTCTGGGAATCTCCAAGTGCTATTACCTATTTCAGGTAGGTCTCAAGGAGTTGTGAAAAATGTCATAGCATAGATTTTTAGAAACAGTGGCCATGATAGCATTTAGGCCATTCTTGATGCCATCAGATGCAGAAACTGAGATCTAGCAGTGACCTGTGCAAGGTTACCCAGATAAGTAGGGGTAAAAGTTGTCCTTATACCCTCATCTAAGGCTTCTGAGTAGAGTGTTCTTGATGCATGTATGTACAAGGGCCTAACAGAGTTCTTAGGGGCCCCTACCAACACAGATTGTTTCCATTACAAACATGTCTATGTGTGTATTTCTCAAAAGTTGTCCCCAGACTGGCAGGACCAGCATCACCTGGGAACTTGTTATAAATGTGCCTTCTCAGCTCCCCCAGACCTTCTAAATTAGAAATTCTGAGGGTGGGGCCCAGTAACCCAGGTTTAATAAGCCTTCCAGGTGCTCCATATGAAGCTTTCTTACCCTTACCCATGCTGGGAGCCTTCTTTTTGTTTTCATCTGAAACCTGACACAATAAAGCATTTATTTTCACTGAAACTTGGTATGAAACAGATCAACCTTCCTCACAACTAATGTGAATGATAACTACGTGGGGATCTTGTTAAAGAGCAGACTCTGATTCAGCAGGTCTGGAGCAGAACCTGAGAGTCACCATGCCTAACAAGCTCCCACATGGTGTCAGTGCCACTGGTCAGTGAGCCACACTTTCAGGGGCAAGAGAGTCTAACTAATTAGCTTCACCTGGCATCAGATTTGGGGGGCTAAGTATCTTGGATTGAGGAGGGGTGATAACTGTGGTATTTCAACATTTATGCGGCCTCTCATAGTGTCAATGCCTTTGTCACCCTGGGAATCTCTGTAAAGATGTACATAAATCAATAAGCCTTTATCCCTAATACCTCAGCAGTTATTAGGTAGTTGTTGTGCAAATGCAATAGTGGTTCTGGAACAAGGCATAGGATTGAGGAGGGACTGGGGGAGGTTCGGGCTGCAGGAAGAGGAACCACCCAGTGAGCAACCCCCTGAGCAGCATGGTGGTGGGAGGGCTCTGAGGACCCACGTGAGGGGTCACAAGACAGGCATGGTGCTTACAAGGCTGGTTGAAAGGCACTGACAACAAGCTCGACTGCCTTCAGTTTCCAGGAGGGTCAGCTCAGGGCAGTGGTGTGGAGGAATGTCTATTGACTCTATACAATGTAGTCCTAATCACATCCAATGGGATGCCTGCATCTTAGCTCAGTGTTTGGGCTTTTACCATAAAAACTATTCCTTATGTCTTGATACACAGTAATATTATACCTTCCTTTTTTTACTTTCCTTTTCTTCCTTCTTTCTTATTTATATTGGGAACTTTTATCAGAAAAATATTGTTCTCCACAGTTGTCATTAAGGAAGACACCCAGGTGCCCAATGTAAAAAGTGCTGTTGGATGCACACAAGGCAACATATGACTGCCTTGAATTATTGGGACTAACGTGCAGCGATGGGCCGGCGTGCTCTGTGGTGGGATGCTCGGCACCAGCATGCCCGCGGGGCAAGAGCAGCTCCCACTGCCTTAGGGCTGTAGGCCACAGGGGCCTTTTCTTCTCAAATTTACAGTCCTGCATTCTATAATCAGTTTTCACACTCCTCCTTGCTTCTGACTTGGACAACTGGATAGTTCTTAGCAATAGTACAGTTCAAACGACAAATAGACACAATGACTAAAACCATATTTATGGAGGACAAGGGCAGGGCAGATCCCTAATCATATTCAGGGTACAAATTAAAGGCCAGACACTCTGTGGTTCACTAACAGAAGCTTCGATGTTACTCAGGCCAGGTTACCTCTGCTGTCCTGGCTGACCCCCATATAATGGATCTTAAAGCAATGATGTCCCAGGGCACACTAAACAGCACAGCCCTACTGTCCAATGGAGTAAGACTTCTAGCATCAGGTCTTTCTGATGTGAGTTAGGAAGGAAGGTGAAAAAAATCTCCTATCTTATCCTCCAAGTGACTTTGGTAACAATCAATTCATTGGCACTTTAAATGTAGTTGAATTACACTATTCCTATTGCTGCAGAATATAGAAATGAACTGGTAAAACCCAAAATATTTCCCTTCCTGGTGGTTCTAAATTATAGTTAGCTGGTGACTTAGAATTTATTTGTAACAAGGCTTGAACCCTGAAGTATTCTCCCCAGTGATGGTTCAGCAGTTGATATTTATGTGTCCTCTCTCCCAGGCCAAAAGAACCTCTCTGCCTTTCCAAATATCCTGCCAGGCTCCACCAGGGAATTCTGGATGATGTAGAAGATTCAGGAAGTGAATTGAGGCTGCCAGGAATCTTCATCCAGGTTTATCATCCCTGTAGACTCTAGGAGAAAGAAGCAGGCTGGCTGGCTGAGTGCTGCAGATAAGCAGATGGCCTGGGCACAAGTTAAATGAACTGCACATTGGCTTCCAAATTCTCCTGCATCTGACACTATGAAAACAACGTGATGTTGCTGCTGATTTCATTACCAACTTGATGAACGTTTCCCACGCTGGGAGAGAGGGGACAATAAATTAAACCTTTTATTACCTTTTAAATGTTAAGTTCCCTTTGATAACACATAACAAGCAAAGAGAGTAAAATGTTAAAGACATTTGTGTATTTCATTTTTAAGAGAGTTTCGAATTTATATTTTTTGGATCATGGTGAGGAGTCCAAATAAAATTTAAAAACTGAAAAAAATTATTCAAGGCAAACAGTGCCCAAGTTTCATAAGAAATGTTCTATGGCACATTTACTAATAGAAAAAGAAAAGATTGCATTCAGTTGCATGAAGATTTCATTAGCTTAAAAAACAGAAGAAAAATATACATTTCTACCATTGATGGCAAGCACCAATTCTTCCCAGATAGTTAAGTTATCTGAATGAATTCACACATGAGGAATAAATTTAGGATCATAATTTCTTATCAGATACACTTAGTTTAAGTCTGAACACTGGACAGCAGGGAGTTATAACCATTAGTCTGCATTAAATTATATACAAGGTCAGAAAACAATGATGATGAAAACTTTATGTAATGGTCTTTTATCACCCCAGGGGAAAAAAAAGAAATGTCTCTCTATTTGTTGGCATTTTTTAATAAAATCACTGGAACAAAGGTGAAAAGAAAAAAGTTGTGTTTGCTTAGTCTTTATACGTGCTTCCTCTCCTGTGCAAGCACAGGTAAGTGGCCATGTGCTGTAAGGAACAGGAAGAGACCAGGCTCTTGAACACACATTGAGATACGTTAAGATTTGTAAGTCGTGATGACTCACTGGTTTTAGTACTAGAGAAATTATTTATGTCATTATAAAACCATAACTATTATCTTTGAGAATCTGTGAAGGCTGCAGCAGAGTGCTTTTTAAATAAAAATAAAAACGGAGCAATTACAAGAGAAATGTTTTGAGGACTGGAGAACCCGTATAGCAAGTAAAAGTCATCCTGACTTTGTGTAGAATGTTCCTTCAGAATAGTTCTTTCTACAAACCTAATTCATTACTTAAAAGCAATCAGTATACCTTGATTCTTCTACACACGTGTGTTAAGTATTTTCTATATGCAAATATTTCGGGGGTGTGGTGCTGGAAATACAAATGTATAGTAGGCATCTATTATTTTGCCTATGCAGCAAATATTTTCCCTTCTTCGGATAACAGCACTCCCCGTTTCTATGGGGAACTGCTTTGCTCCTATTCTAATCATCTAGAGTGGTGGAGCCCACCACTGTTCTCCCCCCTCGTATACACAGAGATGGACACTTGACTTAACGTAGGCCAACCAGGTCACCCACTCTCTGGAGAGGTCTACAGAGGAGCACATGTCTCAGGAAGGGCCAATCAGAGTCTTGATGTTAAAAGAACACAACTCCTTGCGTAGCTGGTTGTCATGGACACCACTACATGGAAGTGTTTGAGAGAACAAAGCTGTCAGTCTGAGGTAAGAAGAAAAGACAATGTTGATGACATTAAAGTCCAAATGAAGTCCTTGAAATCCCTAGAGCAGCTGAATGTTCTGTAACTTTGCCTCCATTCCTAGGAACTACCCTTACAGCCTTTCAAACAGTTTCTCTTTGTATTACACATAGAGTTTGAGTTGAGTTCCATCTCATAAAACAGAAAATTTCCAGCTACTTAAACTGGGAGGCCAAATCGATCTGGTGTATCTTCTGACATTACAGTCTACGGGGAAAGACCACCAATCAGAGGAACAGTAAATCTGTGATTTCAAGCTGCAGGAGTAGCATGACTGGCTGTGACATAGACTAACACTTCATAGAGTGTGGATATTAGAAACCTTGAAAACGAACCTTAAATCTGTAGCTGAACAACCTGCAAACCCTTTCAGTTTTGCAATCTGAGCTAGAGTATAATTTCAGAAACCTTTCAGAGAGGGCTGGTCTTAATCTGTTGGGCTCAGGGACTCCATGCCATGTTCTAGGCACACGCTCGCTGGCTGGGTCTGGCAGACAAAGGGAGAGTGGCCAGCTACTTGGCCTGACAGCAGCTGTGGGTTTGGCAGGGAAAGTGTTAGAAGCAAAGTGGCCTTCGAGATGAGGGAGCAATGGTTGGCAATTAAAGTAAACAATTAAACATCTATTCCACCTTTCCTGATAGAAATAGTTTCTGTTTAACAAGAGAAGACTTACTCTTTACTGAAGAATCCAAGCTAATGATGTGAAAGAAATAATGGAACTAGAAAAAGACCTTTTTGCAATCCCATGCAACCATTGTCAATGGGTAAAGGCATTTGATAAGAGGAGGATGAGGAGCATCCAATGCAGGGACAGGCTGTTACCACCCAAGCCAATGATAAAACTTAGCATCCTTAGAAGAAAACCAGACACTGTGTGACTCACACTGGGATGCAACATGAAGCACATAGCCCTGCCTATGAATTGTTCTTACCACAATGGGTAAATCAAAATCGAATCAATCCTGTAGACATCTCTCATTTATTGGAAAGAGAGGAATAGAAGAGCAAATTAAAATATCACCTCAAAAAAGCAACAGACAAATCCAAAGGAAAAACATCCTAAAGAATGAACTTCTGCAACAAGTCACCTACAGAAGGTAAAAAGGAGGGAGGAAGAGAATTAATCCACATTAAAGAGATTTAAGAAAAGAACCAAATTAAAACCTGGATCTTGCTTATGTCCTGATTCAACCAAACCAACTGTTAAAATGACCTTCAATGACAACCAGAGAAATCAAACGGTAGAGTAGATATCATATGCCACCAAAGAACTAGGATAGGTATGATAATAAGATTGTAGTTATATGTGGTCTGTATTTTTAGAGAAGGACACTGATATATGCAAGAGTAAAACAACAATGTGTGAGGTTTGCTTTTAAATATTTTAGCAAAGGAATACAAAGAATAGGTAAATATTGAAAATGGACCAAAATCTTAATAAGTGATGAAACTGAGTGATAGGCAAATGGAGATTCATTGTCCTATTCTTTATATTTCATGTCCATTTGAAACTTTCCAAATAATTATTTTTGTTTTGCTCTTTGCAAAGTATCTTTTTTAAAGAACATACCACTGAGAATCACAGTGAGACAAAACACATATTGCTATTAAGCAACTTAAAAGTCAGTCAAGAGAAAACAAGAGAAAGACCAGCTTTCAAAAATATCTCACTCAATAACAAAATGTGTTTAAGAGCAGAACATTACAAGATACTACACAGGGTGATAGCTGTTAGTTTTCTAAATTTTAGCCAAGAATAAAGAACTCTTCAGTAACAGATAAAATAATTTTTTAAGTATTTAAAACAGTTAGAGATAACAATTTTTGAAAGTCAGAAAATATGCATTTATAATGAAAACTTTTTAAGTTGGTGAATGTAACTCCATACATAATTTTTTTCACCACTTCTTTCGATCATGCAGTCCAGGTTTAGATATTTGTTTATAAATGACATTTTTAAAGTTTCAAAGACTAGATTTAACAGAAATTATCAATTTGCAGTAATATTTACCACCTAGGTTTGTAAAACAACAACAACAAAATACTGTATTTTTGGACTATAAGACGTACCACACCATAAGATGCACCTACGTTTGAGAGGAGGAAAATAGGGGACAAACCCTGCTCCACCACCACCCCACCCCCCAGCATGAGCCAGGTAAGCTATATTTGGACTATAAGATGCACCCCCATTCTCCTCCAAAATTGGGGGGTGCGTCTTATAGTCTGAAAATATGGTAAAATAGAAAATACTGAGCTTATATTGAAAAAAGAAATGGGTGTCAAGAAAATGATTATCAGTGGAGACAAATGTAGAACAATTTGTGAAGTCAGAAACCACAATCTTTCCATACAAGATGCATCAGGCTTAAAATAAAAGAGGTGAGGATTATGACAAAACCCAAGATAAATGGTATGTCACCAATGTCGCATTAACAAAAAGTAAATCCAGAAGCACATTGTGCCCACCATTTTTCCTCAAAAAAAAAATTGAAAATCATAAGAAAACAACTATTTAGCCAAAGGAAGAATCTTTGGTCTGTGATGTTACATAAATTCAAATGTACAATTAAAACATAACACAGCTCTCCGAAGAAAAGGTGGATGACTTTCTCCGCCATGGCTTAATCTCGTTTTTGAGACTGTAACTTCCGTGATCCCTATTAGAACAGGGCAGCAAGGGGGCAGCTCAACTGCTTCAGGCTGCCGTAGCTGCTCTCCGCTCTGATCTGCAGTGAGGCTTCTTCTAAGCGCTGTGATGCGTACAGGTCACAGTGTGACTGCAAAGCCGCTGGTGGGCCCCGATCCAGCCTTGTCATGGCCTCCTCCTTGGCTCATCTGTCATCACTTACACAGTTGCCATACTCTCAAAGAAATCAAAAGGCTTCTTAAAATCCTCTCGTCTTTCAGGTGCAAGGTAAACACTCAAAAAGGTTTCAGACAATATTTCAGTAGATGACACCAAAACTAATTGAAAATAAATTTGGCCAGAATCCTATCACTATTAGGAAAACAAGAAAAAAATGACATAGAAGGCAGACATTGACAGGAATGCAAATGATTCTGCCATTTGACCCTGAATGTTCTCATTTTATAAGAGGAGGATTTTAAGTTTGGCACAAACTACTGACAAAATGAAAATGACAAATTACCCCACAAGCCTAAAAGTGTGACAATAGTTGTTTCAGTGAATGTGTTTCTTTTCAGGAAAAAAAGTTTTCTTTTAAAATATTTGCTAATTATCTACTAAAGATAAGCATTAGAATAAGAACTTCTGTCATGTCCTTCCTCGTCTGCTATGACTCTACTATTAAAGAGAGGCTAGCTGTCTATAGGAGAGTTAAAAAATACATTGGATTTCACTGGGGACAGGGGTTATTCACACACTTTCTTTAACATCTTCTATAATGTTCAGGAATGAGGAGAATTGGAAAAATCTTCCAAAACCTTCTCTCCCCTCCTCGTTTGTTCCATCCCATGGGAGAAAGTCACACTAATCTCGTTTTTGAGACTGTAACTTCTGTGATCCCTATTAGCACATGGCAGCAAGGGGGCACCTCAGCAGCTTCAGGCTGCTGTAGCTGCTCTCTGCTCTGATCTGCAGTGAGGCTTCTTCCAAGAACTGGCTGTACTTGTGGTCTCCTCCTTCTCCCCGCTCCCTTATTCTCTCTTCAATCCCATCCCATCATGCTGCTGCCCTCTGCCATGTCCCCAAGTCTTTACAAGGTCACCAGATGCTTCTATGTATGTTGCCAAATCCAGGGATCATTTCTGCCCTTCATTCACTCAACTTTCAATAGTCTTTGATGGTTTCTCACGTTTTTATCAGTGAACCATCTTCTCTGGATATACCGGAGGCCACACTCTCCTAGCTCTTGTCCTATCTCACTGGGTACCCCTGCATGCCCCTGACCTGGCTCCTTCTCCTCTGCTGCACCTCTAAGCACTAATGGATTCCTTTCAGGACAAAGGCATGAAGAAAGCATCAGGATTTCTGAGAAACCACTTTGTTTTTGTTCAGTCAACATGTCTTCTTTTTCTGCCTCTATCTTTCCACTTCCCTTGTCCTAACTGTAAGGTCTAAAGAAGTTTTAGAGCGTCTTTCACCATTTCATTGATTTTTAGACCACCTATGACCTGTAAATTAGAGAAAACAATGTCAGTGATGTCACCATACATCGACAACTTCTTGGGTTGAGGTAGAAAAACTTCTCTGAAATTATTAGAAGCCCCACAAGACATTAAGGTAACTTTAGTGTCTTGTCCTGTGTTAAATGTTAGATTTGGAATGAAAAACTTCCTGGTACTCTCAGTCAAAATTTGTTTGAACAATGGATCTGAACCGAAAGCTCAATGGGACGCTGAGTTAGTGGACGCAGGACATACCGGGAAAACAAATGCCCCTCCCTACATGGGAAGAACCCTCCATTACACCTTTCCAGTGACTGGTCTCATACAGTCATCAGGGCCCCATCTCGGTGACCACACAGCCTTAACACTCCCTTCAGCTTGATTAAATGTCGGTCTCCTGGGGTCCGGACCCCGGCTCAGCCACGTTGGCACTGAGTTACCTTGGAGGTAAGTTACAAAGACTATCTGTGCCTCAGTTTCCTCATCTGTGGCCTAGAGATAATGATAATAATAGTATCCACATAGTAGGGTTGTAAGGATTAATACACATAAGGTGCTAAGACCATCTATTTTTATCATTATTTTTAACTTTTTATTGTATGTTTTCATTACCATTTGTCCCCCTTATACTCCCTCCCCCTGCAATCAGCACACTGTTGTCCGTGTCCATGAATCCTTTTTCCTACTGCCTGATCCCCTAACCAGCCTCCCCCACCACAGAGCTCTCAGCCTGCTCTCTATAGTCTGTCTCTATGTTGCTTGTTTGTTCTGTTTGTTCATTAGATTCCACATATGAGCGACATCATATGGTATGGAACAGCCCACATGTCCATCAATAGATGAGTGGATAAAACAACTATGGTTCCTTTACACAATGGAAAAAGAAGAAAATTTTACCCTTTGTGACAGCATGGATGGACCTGGAGAATGTTAAGCTAAGTGAAATAAGCCAGTCAGAGAGAGATAAATATCATTCCTGTTTTCAAGGTGAAAAACTAAACCTCAAAGAGATTAAATAAGTCATGTGTCTATGTAAAGACAGAGGGCAAAATTCAGGCCCCTCCCTTCTAGTTCCACCTTCTTTCCCATGCAATGAAATGATTTCCTGAAGACAAAATGTATTTGCCATCTGCAGTCCATACTGCCAATCAAATAAGAGCAGGCAGAACTACTCAGCACTTAACAAGCTGGCAAACCAAAGCCTGGCAAATCTAATCTGTGCTTATGTGGGATGATCTCACATCCAGCTGACAGAGACCTTGTCTAAGAATAATGGGAAACCCTGCCTAGATTAAAAGTCTGAGGGGAAAAAAAGAGTGGTGATTACAAACTATTAAAATGAGCTCTGAGTGCAGAGAAGCTGCTCCTTGACATCTGATAAAAAAAAAAAAAAAACAGAGAGAGAGGTCACCAGTTAATTTAAGTGTGTCGTCTTTCCTGGAAAGCAGAGTGGCTTCTCTTCCATTTAGTTCTTATTTCAGGTAATAAAACTCTCAGGCAGCTCCCTCCATGCTAAGCTTTCCCAGAACGCTATGTCATCAGAGCCCAAGATGTGACCTGATACATGCATCACTGCAAAAACAAACTAAATCCACATCCTTTTACCTCTCAAATTTATTTTGTCCACCGGTATTCAAGAACTAGAAACTGAAATAACCTGAGCCTCTGACTTGAATTTTAACTGCCTATGTGTCTGCCAGCCTTTCCAAAGATATCCAACCTGCTGTGTGTAGTTCCAATTCTCTTCCAGGTGCAAGAGAAGTGACTACAGATGCATAAAACATGTAACTCAGTCTTCTCATTGCATTTCCTTTGAGGGGATTAGAGCCCTCGCGTCTCACCTGCTTTGGCTTTCGTGGGTCAAGTTCTACACAGAAAATGCAAGAGTCCTGAAATATATAGCTTTGGAAAAATACCTCCTAGCTTCCTCCCCTCCACATTAAACCCAAAAATCACTCTTTTTATTCTTGCCTTGGGCAACCGCTGGGTACTCCCCCTGCCCAGGAAGTCTCTCGCCAGGTGCTGAAGAGCCCTTCTCTCCTTGTGTCCCCTTTTCTGTGCTCCCAATCTTCCCCCCTTCCATTCCTCCAGAGGAGAGGGGTCTTTACCAGTTACCTAAATTGTACTAGACCCACCTCCCCCCACAACTCTTACATTAAAGCTAATTAAAAGACTCTCACACCTGTCAGGCAAGTAGAGAATACTTCTGAGAATTCCTTCGTGATAAACCTCTGGAATCCAGCATGTGACCATTGGCTAAGAGCTTGTGTGTAATCTGATTCAGGGCAACAACTCATGGGAAATATTCAAACCTTCCAGAACCTTCAGTTGAAAATACAATCATCAGTGTTCTCTTCCCTCCAAATGCTGGGGCAGTTTAAGAATTCATGCAATGTTAAGCTTAGAACATCCGCTTTTCAGTTTTATTAGCCATGCCCTCTTAGCCCTATTATAAAATCCACATCTCAATAAAAAGGGGGGATCAGAAAAGAGATGCACAAGAAAGAGATAGCAAAAGAAAACCCTTTGGGTATGGTTGTCCTAAAAAGGAGAATCTACTCCCTTTGACAAGGAGAATAATGGATGAATGAATAACAAAATACCTTACAAAGTCTTTTTATATATTTAAAATCCTTTCACAAACATCTCATTTTCTTTATAAAGAAGGTAGAACAACACTGTTAACTCATTGGTCAGATTTAAACCACAGCATCAGAGAGGTTCATTAACTTGCCAGAGCTCACACAGAAACAGAATGGGAACCAGGGGTCCCTAAGCTCACAGGAAATAACCTAAACTAAGACACCTTTCCCTCTTCAGTTAGGTACTCTTTAGATAACTAAAGCCCAACAGATGGAAATTCTGCCAGTCTTGGACCTGAATTCTATCTCAACGGGAGCTTCAAGCCTGTGTTCTTCCCAAGAGACTGGCATTTAGTCCACGTGCCCGAGGCTCAGTGCCCGAGGCTCAGCCTCCGGAGGCCCTCTTGGAGGAGAAAGGCCTTGGGTGGGACCATCATCATTCAGAATTCTCAAAGCTTCTGCCCCTTTGAATGATACAACTGAAGAATTCAAAACCATATTAATGGGCCAGGAGTAGGTAAGCCTCTCTTTCTCCTTCCTTCAGAATTAGTTAGAACTAGTAGTTTGCTTTTTCATCAAATAAACTAAGACAGAAGTTTTCTCTTCCCCATAGGCTGTTTTTTTAAATTATGAAAATAACTAAAGACATTAATATCAAGTTTAGAGGCTTTATCATCTACCCTTATGAAACCAACCGCTTATGGGAGTATTTCAAATCTACTCACAGGGCTAATTAGTGATGAAAATGATCTTAAAGAAATCCAAATAAGGAAATGAGAATTTTAAATCATACATTTATTTATTCTTATCACCTTCCAAAAATAATGACTTGAACAATATTACAAAAATATATATAATATGCTAAAAGAAGAGTTGGAAGATGCAACCAAGAGCCGAAACTACCAGACTATTTTAAACAGAAATTGACGTTTGCCATGCCCAGGACTGGACATTGCTCTTCATAAAAGGGTGGGAGGCACTACAGTAGGGTTGGGTTAAAGGCTGCTTAACAAAAAATCCCTGGCCATTTTTTAATCATAAATAAACAAGATTTGAAAAATGAGATAAGAACAAAGTTCCTCCTGTTTGCCTCCTTTTAGTTTCTGCTTCTAAACCTAAATGAGAAACTTTCTTGCCCTTAACTTTCTATTTATTTACTTTTCCAAATAATGTGTCGCCTTTTAAATTCAAGACAATTGTTTGGTGCCTTTCCTAATGGGACTTTCCTGGCAGAAGCAGTGTGGTGAAATGGAAAAGCCCTGGCCTGGAGCACAGTCGGCTTGGGTCTAGGCCCAGAATATGTTCTTCAACTCACATTTGATCGGGGAGAAGTCACTTCACCTGCCCTCAGTTTGAATTTCCTCATTTGTGAAATAAATTAAGAGAACCAGATGAACTGTCAACTCCTTTTCAGTACCAGCATTCACTGTTTACTAAAGCAAATTTCTGCCACTGGTTTTTTCTAGAAAGCCACAGCAAGTGTTCGTTTGCTAAGTGCAGTCGTGAAAAAGTCTGGTGTGACTTTGCTCAAGTGACTGCACCATTTTACAAACTCCGACTCCATGTACCAGACCAAATTTATTCTTTGCATTGTTCATTTCACTACAACATTTCCTTTACTAGTTTATTTTGCAAACTCCAGGAGAAACTGAAGCTGTGACCCCTGCCTTGCAACCCTCCAACCCTTTTGCTGGCCACGTCCCATGGCTGTTCCTGCTGCCCATGAGTCGATCAAAACCACCTATTGTTCTTATCTCACAACCCCACTTCTTGATTACTAAGACAGCAGACACCTGAAAACTCAGTTGCCCCCACAAATCATGAAATGAATGATGTAAATGTATGGTCTTGTTTCCCTAGCAACCGCATGCTTTTGGTCAGCAACTCCTGGAAAGTCTCGCCTTTCAAACCCTTGCCTAATTCTCCCCATAGAGCTTGCCTTCAGTTTATGCCAAAGGCTGTGTTCTGATTTGCAAGTCATATCAAACTAAAACTCTCTTATCCCTCAGAAGAGTCCTGTGGAACTTTTATTTATACTTATATGGATCAACAACTGATATCAGCATTAGTTTCTTCAAACCCCATCAGTCAAGGTTTTACATGCCAATTTTTTGTACTTTGTGTACCGTTAAGGTCCACTTCTGATCTCTAAAGACAATTTTTCACACCCATAATTCTTTTTACCAAGAAATCAAGATTCTCCATTGAATGACCCTACTTCTCTGCAAAATAAACAATCCAAACCTAATTGCTTTGAACCATTGGCTGTTGCAGAGTTTTGTAGATTTTTGTGAGTTACCCTAAATTTGACATGTGTAATAATAGTGTATGTCACGGGACCAAGCAAAATAAAATATCCACTGCCTTCTATGTCTTCTGAGAGCTTCACTCAGTTCTGGTCCGATGTGCAGTTGAACCCAACTACTGATGAACCAGTAACTTGCTAACACCATGAATACCCTGTTAAAGTGAAGAAAATTTGAGACTTCTTGATTTAAAGACAGAAAATAAGAGGAACCTGTTTTTCCTTTCTTCATCTATTTATTAAAATATTCACAGAAGCCTGAGAAATGCAGAATAAAGCAGTACAGGTAATATTAAACAGCTGCCTGAAATACATCTGGAGGATTTCTGACTGAGGAAAGGGAGGAAATGTATCTGAAATAGAAGAGCCAGAAAAAGACAACATGGTTAATTTCCACCCAACAGCACTGCAGACTGGTATTTTAGACATAGATGATTTCTCTGATCTACAAATGAGTTACCTAACAACCACGCAAATCGGATTGAGTCAAAGACAGCACTTGTCCCTACTATCCTCATCAGTGTCTCTTTTACTGCAGCTACTTGATGACTAGAACTCCTAGAAATGTGACATTTGGCTGTGGAAGGGAGCAGGCATAGCAACACATCTTGAGTAAGGCCTTGGAAATTAGAAGGAGCAGGAGGGAGAGAGCTGTGGAAGCATTGTTTTCTGAGAAGCTGATTCTGGGTGTGCTAAAACTGACAAGGAGAAAATGATAAACTGTGTTCTCTTGTGAACAGTCCAATAGCAATGAACAATTAGGAAGTGGGAGGAGAAGACCTTCTGAGTGTAGCAAAATCCCACCAGGAAAATTACCACGAATTTAATGTGGATGTGAGCACATCTCTCTGCCCCTCAGCCTAACATCGTAGGGAGATGAAAAGGCAAAAGGGATGAAGTAAAACTAACCATTGAGTCTGTTAACAAATATCACCTCAAATACATAGGCCTTTTCAGAAACAAACATAAGATTATCTAGAGAGTCTACAATATAAATGACATAAAGGACAAAAAGAAAAGCTTTCTTCTGAAAATATACACTAGGGAAGATAAAAAAATTTCAGGAGAACTTACAGTAAGGAAAGCTAACTTTCCTTTTAGAAACGACTGTAAAATTGAAATGCAACGTTAGAATTAAGACCAGCAGGGGAAGCAATAAAAAATGTATCTTACATCGCTAAAAATATAATCAGTTATATGAAAAACAAACTTCAAATCTCTCAGAATGTAGACAAAATGGCAACTGAAATTGAGAAAAATAAAAGATGTAAGTAAAGAGAGATAATGAAAGTCAACCTAGAGATTACTGGTATTTGTTTAAATGCATAGCCACACGGCATTACATGCCTCATATCCCATTTGTTACTAATCTAATTTTGACCTGTCTTGTTTAATGTTGGTTGTCAGTTCCTCAGATATATCTTTTCTCCAGCTAATGTTGTTGGAACTCCAGCACTTACTCCTTAAAACAATACGTTCTTCTAACTACTATTGAACAAGGTATCTGCATGATTTACACACACACACATCCTTTGCTTTTGCTGCTGCAGAAAAAAATATCCACCCTGCCTGCTGTGGCTCAGTGGGTTGTGCACAATCCTGCAAACTGAAGGTCGCTGGTTGGATTCCCAGTCAGGGCACGTGTCCCAGGCCAGGTCCCAGGTTGGGGGCATGCAACAGGCAACCCATCGGTATTTCTCTCTCACATCAGTGTTTCTTTCCCTCTCTTTCTCCCTTCCTTCCCCTTTCCCTAAATAAATAAATAAAATCTTTTTAAATAAATAAATAAATTATTCTACATCATAAACTGTCTTTGCCCTCCCCCCCCCCAAAAAAAAAAAAATCTTGTAGCAAGGAGTGATTTCTTTACCAGGAGTTGTTTCAGTTTTTGTTTTGGGGGGTGAGGCTGGGTGTGGGGGAAGGGTGTGGTATGTTCCTTTTGATTCTCTTCTCTCCAAACTTCTCCATCGTGTTTCTTCTTCCCTTCACCAGACACCTTGTGAGGGATGGCTCTCCATTGCTGTAATCCTTTTCTTTGCCTGGAGTGTTACCACTCCACGACTTTCTCCTGTCCCACAGGTCCCTTCACGTCCCTTCCCTGTGGTCTGTGCTCTAGGCTTTTTCTGTATTTCCTTGTAATCTTTCTTTTCTGTTGGTGGTTTCGGTTAGATTTCCCCCCACTGCCATCTCCCCATATCATCTCTTTCATGCAGTTTCTTGCTGAACTGCCCCTGCGGTCACCAAAGGCTTGCAGTGGGGGGCATGGTAGCAAGGGCATCCTAGGATTTTGTCTTTTTCCACTTGCTGGTATTTTGTGGTTTGAAGAATCTGACTCTTCAGAGCTGAGGAAATGGAGTTTGTGCAGTTGAGATGGTCAGATTTACATATCCACCCTTGGTGGAGCTATCTTTCCTTTTTTTTTTTTTTTTTTTTAAATACACCAAATGAGGAACTAATGTGATGATGGACATTGCCATTCAAAAGAGCTGCCTGGAGGACCCAGCCTTTGGATAGAAAAGTTTGGATAGAAGAGACCTCTCAGGAAGTTGAGCTTCTATGGAACTCACCACTCTGACATCTTAGTAACCCTCCTCTGACTTCCAGGACACAGGAAGTGGGCAGAGGGAGGGAGTAGTAAATGGCAACTTTAAAGAAACATTAGTCTGAAAGGATACCATTTACAGCATTATCAGATATTTAAAAGCACTGTATCAGCACAATATGGATAATATCAAATGCAGACAAGGGGCATTTAGGACCTTCTGAATTGTCTTTAGTTTCCACTGCAGATAGAAACATGAAAATTATCAGCACACTTCACAAACAGATACCAAGTGCCCCATTCAAGGTGGATGGCTTATTTTACCTTCAGGGCAAATTATACCATTACATCACGTTATGTTACAATAGGATCCCTTAAGCCACCTCCTCAGTGTGAAAATTGAACATCTGCTCTCATCACACTGTTCAATGATGTGTGCCAAACTTAACGTAACTGCCACTTCCACTCCATCACGGAGGCTTAGAGGACGATCTTCTATCACCCGCATTCCTTAAAGCTCCAACACGGTTTCCATCCCACTGAACGCATAAAAAATCAACTTACTCATTAAATGTTATCATATGTTCTCCATTCTGTGATATATACACACAAAAGTAAATTACAAACACTTCATTTCCATTTTTTGTGTGAATCAAGATAACAGAGTATGTTTCTCATATTATTACGACAACTTTAATATTTGCTTTTTCCCTTCAGGGATCAAATGCTGCATTAAAAGAGAAAGAAACAGACAGAGAGAGAGGAGGAAGGGAGATGGGGGGAAGGCAGGGAGGGCTTCTTTCTCCTGATTGTTTTATATGATTTAGCTGCTTCCTTAGGGAATGTAAGTGTTTTGGAGTAGATGGGCAGAAAACAATTTCATTATTAAATCTGTAAGAAGTCCAAGAGGTTTCTGAAAAATGTGCTTTTTCTTTTTCCCAAGAATTTCCAGCAAACCACTGAAAAAGAAAGCATTCTTTCCTTCTGTTTGCATGACATTCATTATGTTTTTAATTACTTGGTAAATGAGTCTTCATATTTTTTAATCCATTAACACAAATATTTTTGGAGGATTTTTTTTACTACATTTTCACTTTCATGCTTATTGCTCTATTCAGAGAAATTGCTTTTTGAGTCAATTTCAGTTTTTCTTTATTTTTTTAGAAATCCATCTATTTCTTCTAGATTCTCAAGTTTATTAATAAAATGTTGTACTTCTACTTAAATTTTCTGAAATTTTTAATTCTACCCCTTTTTAATTCTTGAAAAGGTTTGGTTCTTTTGTATCTCTAATCAGATCTGTCTAGAAATTTTCTATAATCTAGTTAAAGAAAAAATTCTTTAACGGATAAAGTCTAGACCTCGTTTTTACTAGTTTACATTTTATCCTTATACATTTATTCTTTTTTACAAATATTATTCCTTTTGTTTCTTATGTTGAGTTTTCTAGTTTTCTAATAAGTTTATTTAAAAGCACAAATTTCTATCATAATTATTTTATTCCAATTCATTGATAACTTCTCATTTTAATTTTGATTTCTCTATTCTACTTTCTCTATGAACATAACATATCTGAGAAGACTGGGTACTCTATAGGTTACAATTGTACATACAATCATTCTGTCAGATTCATGCATTGTATCACCATATTCTAATTCACTTCACCTACTTGATCTACCAGTTTCTGAGTAGTTTTTGGTGGGTTTTTTTTAAATGTTCCACATTAATTGTGAATTTGCCCATTTCTCCTTATGACCTTTTAATATTTGCTTTATATATCATAATCTATGTTACTTGGTTTATAAAGATTTGTCACTCATGTTTTTAAAATTAATTTATCTGACTAATGTGTCCTTTTCAGTGCTTCTTACCTTAAATCATACTTTTGTTTATTTTGTTCTACGCCCTTTCTGTGGAAAGGCAAGTAAATGCTAGGACACCTTCTCACATGACTTGATTTTCAAACTTCTGGTTTTGTTTTGTCTAAGTTTTCCAAAACAGCCTGAGGCTTGATTTTTTTTAACTCAATCTCAGAATTCCTATCCAGAATTGGAAAATTTAATCTGTTCACATTTATCAGGATTACTGCTACATTTGGAGTTAAGTTAGCTAGCCACCTTATTTTTCTTTTTTGTCCATTTTTTTAAAAGATTTTATTTATTATTTATTTTTATTTATTTTTTAAACATTTTTTATTGTCATTCAAGTACATTTTCCTACCTTTTCCCCCACCCCTCCCCACCACCCCAGCCCACCCCACCTCCCTCCCCATTTCCATGCCCCTTCACCTTATTTTTCTATTTACTATATTTTCTTGTTTATTTTCCTTACTTCTATTAGAGTGATCAAATTTAGATTGGGGTTTTTTTTTCTGTTCTAATGGTCTAGTATTCAAACATCCTATTTGTATACAAATATTTATACTTACTTCCCTACCACATAGAGTTAGTTAATATACACTATCCACCTCATTTGACCAGGAATGAATGCGTATTAGCTCATACTTCCTCTCATTCTCTTCTGATACCACATTCAGGGGATGCCGGCTTTTTCTAATAATGAATGATTAGTCAGATCTACCACAAAACTGTTATCTTTGATTCTTAATCAGCCCAATTTCTTATAATTCATGGCTTTTCATTAGGATATTTTTCATTTTGCTGGAATGC
The DNA here is from genome assembly GCF_022682495.2 of Desmodus rotundus. Lineage (NCBI taxonomy): Eukaryota > Metazoa > Chordata > Mammalia > Chiroptera > Phyllostomidae > Desmodus > Desmodus rotundus. The sequence continues at coordinate 147,607,112 of NC_071387.1, forward strand.
ATGCTGATTATTTCCTCACTGGGGTTTGTAGGGAGTACGCTTTATCTTTTTCTTAATATCTAAAACACCCCTAAAATTTGCCCTCAAAGATAAATGAGAATTTGACTGAATATGTAAATCAGGGTTCACATCCTTTGTTCTTCCTATATCTAATGTTGCCACTGAAAAATATGATGTACATACAATTCTTTTTTCTATACATTTATCCTTTTTTATTTGTTTCTCTCTTTAAAAGTGTCTGTTTGTACTTGGTGCTCTCAAAGTTCTCCCTGTTGTGTCAAGAGAGGATCTGTTGTTCTTCCCTCTTGCCCAGACCCAGTATTCCCATTCAAGTTCATGATCTCTACCACTAAGTTGTGGGGAATCATCTTCTATTATTTCTTTAAGTATATGCTCTCTTCCATTTTCTTCTTTGGGAGCTCCAATTAGATTTTGAAACTTCTGGGTCTATTTTGTTTGTTTGTTTCATCTTTTTTCCATTCTTTTCACCTCTGTGCCCTTTTGTACTGGGGTTCTGGGAAAATTCTTTGGCTTCACATTTTTGGTAATTATTGCAATGCATAAATTATATTCCTTTTGCTATTCAGTTTAGCAGCCTCTTGGTTTTTAACTTGGATAATCTCATCTCCTATTCCCAGAATCTCTAAGGATTTTACTGTAACAACTTTCTGTTGTTCTTTTATAGATATAATAGCCTCTCATCTCATGGAAGACAACAAATATACTTCCTGTAAAATCCATTATAACCTCAGATATTAAGGTTGGCTGTTGAATTGGTGGTGTCTGTTCTTCTAACAGATAAGGAGATCTGGGTTTCTGGCTTATCTTTGTGCCTAATTCACTGTTAGCCTGTTTGTTAATGTTATTTTTAATTTTACTACATTCTTTTTTAGTTATTGGGGTGGGGGAATTATGGTATAAACATGGCTAATCTTCTTGGTAAAAAAAGCCCCCCACTCCTCCAACTGACCAAGGTGGTAGGTAGGTGGAGGCTAATTCACCAGTCGATCCAAAAACCAGTTCTCTAATGATTCTCTTAGGACCTTTTACCGTAACTGATACCCCAAACTAACTTTAGAGAACCTACAAATGTCTTCATAGGCAGCAGCCATCTCCTTCTATACCTGTTGTAAACTTATTTTCCCACCAATTCAATCCCATCTGGCTTCTTTCTTTCAAGTAGTCTTCAGATTCTGTTCCATTGACAGCTCCTCTATTTCTTATCGTTGCTGTGTATTTGTTATCTTTTAAGTGTGTGACTCACCACTCAAGAATCCATCAAAACGACATAACCCTCTTCCCAGAAAAACACACACGCACTGAGGTTTCAGCGCTCCCCTGACTCTCACCAGCCTGCTGGAAAGAATGGGCCCAAGGCCATGTCACTGACTGACCGGCCTCTGTTCACTCCAGTCTTTTTCAAAGAACACATTTAAAATTCCTGCCTCACAGCTTTACCATAACCTTCTATTCACCTTTCAAGAGCCTTTCTGGATTTTCAGTTGGTGAGTCCTCCAACTCAACCCTTACCTGTTTAAACTTCCAAGACCACTACCTGACTATGTTAGATGCTAATGCAAGTGTACCTTGCATTTGCTTTACTTTTACAGCCACAGATTCATGCTGAGGAAAAAAAATAAAAATATTTTCAAGAAAGACGTCAAAAAGAAGGCAGAGCAGATATGATATCGCTGAGCACTAGAGAAGCTGGTGGGAGAGGACCCACAGGCCAACAGCCTCAGCTGCAGACAATCACAGGCAGTGATGAATGGTGTTAAATGGTGACAAAGGGTCATCATTACCCTCAGAGAGGGGGACAACATGAGATAATAATGAACATGTTTGGGGAAGAATAATATAACCTCATCTGGTATGGAGGGGTAGCACCAGCATCCAGGCTGCTGGATAGGAGAACATAGTGACATTATTTATAGCCACAATGCAGAGCTATGACAGAGATCCATTGTAAACAATGCCTTCCAAGGCAGCTGCTTTCCATTAAAAACATGTAATAGAAAAGAGTTTGCAAAGGGTGGCTTAGGATGGCAGCACTAAAGAGGGCTGTCATTTTGCAAAATCTGGGACTCATCTGCGTCCCTATTTTTATTTCCATTTACATTTTTTTATATCTGAGCAAGCTTTCTAATTTTTTTAAACCAGTAAGGTTTTGTTTTTTATTTTTTTAAGAGTAAGGTTCTATTTAGAGTTCTCATTACTTGAAAATGGGCCAAACTATACATTTTCCCAAAGAAGAGGAAACTTTGCATAAGATGCTCTCCCCAGATTCCCCCACAAAAAATATTTTTTCTATAAAGAGCTTTAATGCCCAAGTCTATTAAGGAATTGCTGTTCCCAGGGAAGAATTCTTATTTTATATGAAAATAGGTTAAAAGTTCATTAACAGTAAAAAAAAAAAAAATCTGATTGTAAGTGAAAAGAAGCCATTCATGTCCTGAGGGTAGAATATGTTAATCATGAAACATGACCTACATAAGTCCCCACGTATTTAGTGCTAATCCTTAGCTGTAAAACCACAGATGCTTGACATGAGAGGAAATTAGAGCCCCTAAAGTGAATAATAGTCAAAAGTTCTGATAGAGAAAGTTCAGGATTATGATTCTACTTCAAAATGTTTTGTAAGATTGACTTCAGAAGCCAAGGAAATTGAAATTTCATAATAGGAATCTCTCCTAAGTTCTTTATCTCAGAACCTTCTGCATCCACATCAGCTATAAATACGTCTTGTATCCTCTTGCAGAAAACAGATTTGTCTTTGAGATACTCCAAACTGATTATTCCCTCAAAATCTTAAAATCGTTATCCCTGGGGGTTTTTTAGCCCTTTTTAAATTAAATTTCCTGGGGTAACATTGACTAATATAATTATACAGGTTTCAAGTGTACGATTCTGTGACACATCCTCTGTGTATTGCACTGTGTGCCCACCACCCAAAGCCAAATCTTTTGTCACCATGTGTTCAAGGTTTGACCTCCCCTACCCTCCACTACCTCTGCCCCATCCCCCTCATCCCTCTTTGTTTTGTGTGTATGTATGGCCAATTATGATAAAAATAGAGGAGTTTGAAATAAAACACACTTGTTTAAACTGTTGCTCATGTTAATTTCCCCTCCACAGTAGGCCAAACCTGACTGCACCAAGAATCTAGTTACTCATCCAGCAGGTGGAGTTTTTAGGTTTGTTTGGAGGGGCCGGAGTTCCTGCCTCAGACAAAGGAAGTGGAGTAAAAACTAGCATTGAAAGGTACTGAGAGCCAGTCAGGAAATGGAAAGATTCAAAGGAAGTAAGATTAAGAGCAACTTCTATGCCCTGGTGGTTAGAGGCAGGATTGTGCTTGAGGATGTGATGCCAAAAGTTCAAATCCAGGAAAGAGAAAGTTGGGCCCTGACAGGTGTGGCTCAGTGGGTTGAGTGTCATCCCACAAAGGGAAAGGTCTCCAGTTGGATTCCCAGATTCCCAGTCAGGGCACACGCCTGGGTTGCAGGCCAGGCCCCTGGTTGGGGGTGGATGAGAGGCAACCAGTCACACTTGTTTGCATGTAGATGTTTCTCTCCCTGTCTCCCTCCCTTCTCATCTCTCTAAAAATAAATAAATAAGATCTTTTAAAAAAAGAGAGAGGGAGAGAGAAACGGAGCACAAAGCCAAGTAAGTGGGTGTAATCAGAGTGGCTGCCACGGGTTGGTGACTTTTAAGGCTCACGCTGTCCCAGCAGATGGATGATCTGGCTGTTTCAGAGGTCCCAACACTAGGTATACCCATTATGGCCCAACATATCTCAGTGGCTTGTTTCAACAAGCACTTCCAGCGATCACTCAACCAGAAATTCTCACTAAATTTTATCATTCTGATTAAAAGGTCATCCACTCATTTGGCCAACAATCCAGAGCACTCAACACATGCCAGAAGCAACCCAGGTGCCAGAGGCACAGAGGTGAGTCTCTGCTACCAAGAGTCTTTTCTTCAGTAAGTTTGAGTAATAAGAAGACAGACTATTTTGGGGTGATCAATGAAAACACTATGAGCCGACAAAGGAAAGAACTGTTCCAGTGGTGTCTGACCCTTTGGTGTCTCTGGGCCACACTGGAAGAAGCAGCATTGTCTTTGGCCAAACATTAAACACACTGCGACATGTAATCACAAAAATCTCATAGTTTTAATTAAATGTACGGTTTTGTAGTGGGCCGCATTCACAGCCATCCTGGACTGCATGCAGCCCACCGGCCACAGGTTGGATACCCCTGTAACGGGCAATCTGGAGCATGGTGGGGAGGAGGCAGCATCTCGGATGGTCTGAAGAAATGATGAGTATGATTGTACAAGTTTGGGGGAAGTCATCTTCTAAGCAAAGGGGCAATTCATAAGAGCAAATGTGTGAGATTCACTTGAGTCATGAGATAAAAGGTCCAGATAATAATAATAAAATAGTTCAGTGTGACTGGCCCAGGGGTAATGCTGTGGAAGTAAGCTTGAAAGGAGGAAGTAGGGAAAGCAACAAGAAAGAACACTGCCAGCCACTATAAGGACTTTGAAGGAGCTTAATCTGGATTAGGTCACAGAAGGTCAACATTCCAAGGAACACCAGAGCTGTTACAATAGTTATGTGTGAGAGCAGAAGTCTGGGTAGAGACAGAGGTCAGGGAGTGTTTGAGAAAGACTTCTTAAGTCTTCAGGTATCAAGATGTAGACTGAACATTTTACCCTTGGTGTCTTCCAGGCTTTGAAAATTCTAATATCCTGAACAAAACTCATCATTTCTTTTCCAACCAAACCTTGTCTCCGTGTTTTTCTATCCTGCTTAGGGCTCTTTCACCCACCCACTTTCCCAGCAGAAACAAGTAAAAATTCCAACATTACTCCTCCCTCCTGCCCCTCTCCTGTTGGTCATCAAATCCTATTGATTTAATGGGATAGATAAAGTGGGAATTGAAAGTCAAAATGTCAAGATTGACATGAAATCAAGAGTGCTCTATGTCCTTTTATGTCTGTGGAGTCCGACTGACTGAGAGGGATTGACTTACCACCAAAGCCTACAATCCTCTGATCCCCAGAACAGTGGGATCTCTGAGGCCAAATCTGTTTCCCCTGCTAAGTGCTCTCATCGCTTCCAAACTCTCCACTGGACACATGAGGCTGATGGTCCTACCTCCCCTCTCTGTTATCTCTCATCTGCAAAACAAAGCTATTTTAAAGATCCTTCCTGAATCCTTGACAAGAAGATATTTTGCAAAGACCTTTACAAAAATGTGCTAATGAAGGTATGTAGTAATGTTTCTCAAATAGGTAGAATTTCAAGGTTATATCTAAGAATAAACTTCATTTGGGAATGAGGGAGGGAAATGCAATCAACTACTAACTTAACAAATTTCGAAACGTTGAGGAGAGGGCAGGCGAAGAGCAGAGAGTGTGTGTAAGTACACAAATATGAGACGGACAAGAACTGTAACTATGAGAATGCATTGTCAAAGCCAGGCAAACAGAAGGGAAAACCAAGAAGAAACGGAGAGGAAAATGTATATTACCAAAACTAACACTAGGAATAAAAAGGAGAAGGGAAAAAACCCAAAATGTTATCAAAAAACTTCCTCGCAAAAAGCACATGTGCTGATAATCTCACAGGTGAATTCTATAAAACCTTCAAGAAACAAATTGTTTAAAATTTTCCAGCACAGATGCAAAGAACACAGACTGCCAAATATTTCCCAAAGCCTGCATGATAGTTAGTGATATAGAAATCTGGTAACATAGCAAAAAAGAAAATTATAATCTAATGTGATTCATGAATATTAATGCAAAAAATCTTTTATAAAAATAGAAGTAAATAGAAGCCAGAATCTAAGAGAATGACATATCACTAACCATGCAAGGAAAATTAAATATTAAGATATATATTAATATAATTCACTTTATCAATAAATCAAGCATGAAGTTCACCTCAAAATGTTATGCAAAAGAACTTTAAAATACAAGAATAACTAAATAGTTTAAACATCATACATGTTAAATGCTATATGGATTTTAATTAAACACTTGAAAATGACTTGATTAAAAAAACAAAAAAGTCAAAGAGAAAAGCACCCTATATTATGTGCTTACAGACACTGAAATGGCATTTCATTTTTATAATCTAAAATGAAGAATTTCCATGTTTAATGAAATATAAATATATAGAAACTCCATTGTATGATCTCACATATAACTCATGTCTAATACCAGTTATTCTGAATAAGTTAATGTATTTAAAACACTTAAGAGTTTTTGGAAGATATTTAGTATTACACATATATTCACTATTATTTACAATCAACATAACCATTACTAGAAACATTTTCATAGTATCAGTTATTTTTTAAAAGTTAAAACACATCATCATTAATATTTGACACTGTTTTTGAAAGTTTTCATCAATTAAATTAGCTAAGAGAAATAAAAGGCATTAAGTGCCCATCAGTAAATGAGTGGATCAAAAAACTGTGGTGCATTTACACAATGGAATATTACACAGCAGAGAGATAGGAGCTCCTGCCCTTCAGAACAGCGTGGATGGAACTGGAGAGCACTATGCTAAGTGAAGTAAGCCAGGTGGTGAAAGAAAAGTACCATATGATCTCACCTATAAGTGGAACCTAATCAACAAAACAAACAAATGAGCAAAATAGAACCAGAGACATAGAAATAAAGAACAAACTGACAGTGACCAGAGGGGAAGGAGGAGGGGGATGATGGGGGAAAGAAGGGGTAGGGTCAAGTCAAGGAACATGTGTAAAGGACCCATGGACAAAGACAATGGGGCGGGATTGACTGTTGGAGGTGGGGGTGGGTAGGGTGGGAGACAGTAGTGGGGAGAAAATGGGGACAACTGTAATTGAACGACAACAACGAAATGGTATTTTAAAATATAAATAAATAAATAACAAGCAAAATGGAAACAGTCATGGCAACACAGAACAGACTGAGAGCTCTCAGGGCGGGAGTGGAGGTGCGACTGGAAGAAGGAAGGTGAGGGACTGGACAAGGAGCAGGTACAGGTCATCCACAGACACGGGCAGCAGGGCTGATGGCCAGAGGGAAGGCAGGGCGGCGTGGGCTGGAGGACGGAGGCAAAGGAAAAAAATGGGGATGACTTTAACAGTGTAAACAATAAAAATAAAGTTTATAAAAATAAAATTGAAATAAGGTTAAACACTCATCATTTTAAGATATATGATTTCACACCTGTAAACCCCAAGAAAATCCAATGAAAATGTATCTTATCATAATAATATAAATGTTATTTCTTAGGTAAAAACAATGAGCAATTTCAAAATATAAGGGAAAAACTCATTTACAATAGGTACAAAAGGATAAATTACATGTGTCTGAAATTTGCAAGGATGTTCCCATTATAGAGAAAGAAAGTTTTGAAACACCAAAAGAATATATATATATGTACACATACATATACATATATATATATGAATAATAGAAAGATACACTTTATTCTTGGATAAGATTAAAGTTCTAAATATAGCAATTTTATCACTAGTTTTAAAGGTGGACAAGTTGACTCTAAAGATCTATAAAACCCTCAAAATTCTCCTCAAAATTCTCCATTTAAAAAAACCCAGAAGAGTCCTGAGAGGGGACTAGCCTCACCAGACAGTAAAACATTACAAACACATCACAAAAGGAATGGTCAGCACTGGTTCCTGCAGGAAGAGAACAGTGAAATGTAGTAGAGAGTTCAGAGATAGGTCTAAATACATAAGGAACATACTATATAATAAATTTGGCATTACAAATTAATCAATGGTAATAGGATAACTACCCACCAACATGAAACTAAAAATACATGTTTTTAATCTGACTTCCTACATTAGTGAAAACTCCAAAGAAATGAAAGATTTTCTTCTATATTTTTGCAGTAAAACTGCAGCAAGACTGCAGAATATTAGGTCCATTGTGTTACGTGGTAGCTAGAAATGCGTGTGTTCTCCAGCACAGAGGGCAAACTCTCAGTCACGATCCGCTCTGAAGAAAAACCTCCCTGTGATTGCCACCCTAGATGCTTCTCCTGGTTAATTTGAAATGGTGTAAGTCTACTTCTTCCACTACTCAGAACTATGGATTCAAACATTATTTCTGAGTTATATGTCGCCCCCTAAAAAAGAAAATAATGCAAACAACAGATTAAGTTTCCTAAAAACAGAAGCAGGGACTTTGCTTGGCTCTTGCAACACAGCTGGCGCTCCCTGCGTGTGGGTCTGAGCCCCGCTCTCACCCTCATGAAAGGTGTCTCAGCCTCTGGACCCTCTCCAGGCCTTTACACCTCCCTCCCCCACCTGCTTCCTTTCCATGCTCTGTCCTCACCTTCTTATTTTTTGTGGAAAAGTTGGCTTCACTGATTCAGATCCCTGTTCATCTACTCCTGAAACACCACCTAGAAGGACCTCTTGTTCTATGCAATGTGTTGTTTTTTGCAAATAAATTTCGAGGCACTAAATGTTCTAAAACTGTTCTAAATGCACTCAAAATGTTGCAGTCCCAAAACATAAGTTTAAGAAGGAAAGCATTAGGCATTGACATAAAGTTTCAAGTCTCCATATGTTTAGGGCTCTTTATAAATTGCTAAAATGTGATTATAAACACAACCATGAAAAAGTACATTCAAAGGACTAAAACTAAAAGAGAACACAAACATGTGAACATAATTGTTATGCTAGCACATAATAATGTTCGTGTTTTTTTTAAATTTTTAGTATATTTTGTAACATACATATAAATGCTGTTACAATTTAAACTATACTCATTGTAAACAAATTAAAATTTCAAACACTTAAGGAAATCAACAGTTTATTATACCATCCCAGAAAGGTGTTACTATTATGATTTATTTCCTGTCTGTCTTTTTTCTGTGCCATTTTATTTGCACAAATACATATTTCACAAAATGTGATAATTTGTGAAGTTCTTTTTATGTAAGTTTTACATATTAGGTATTCTATATCACTTAAAATTCTTTACGAATATTTTGGTAGCTACATAACAAACAATCCAAGGAAAGCCTCTATCAGAAGTTTGTTTACACCCTGGCTGGTGTGGTTCAGTGGGTTGTATACCAGCCTGCAAACCAAAGGGTCACCGGTTCAATTCCCAGTCAGGGCACGTGCCCAAGTTGCAGGCCAGGTCTCCAGTAAGGGGTGTGCAATAGGCAACCACACATTGCTGTTTCTCTCCCTCTCTTTCTCCTTCCTTTATCCTCTCTCTAAAAATAAATTAATAAAACCTTAAAAAACAGATTTTTTGTTACTTATTCCACTATAGTTGGACATTTAGAGGCTATAGTAGCAAAAGATTTAAGACAAATGCTGTAGCAGCAACCATAGCATTTCTGACCACTTACACAGGGTAGATTATTGCAAGCAGAATTGCTAGTCCAAATTTTTTAAATTTCCTATCTGGATGTGTTTTATAAAATTGGTCTCAATGATTTTATTAATCGACATTGACCAGGCACTATCAGATATAAGCCCCACTTTGTGTTCTTTCTTCATAGTAATGATAACAGATTATTTGGATTATATCTTCAAAAACAGACAGATGAAGGGTTTTGAAAGACTAGCTCACTGGCTTATTCCTAAAGATTTGAGTCTCATATTTTCTAACCCATTCTCAAAAACTTTAGGTGAAAACCTAAGTAAGAAAACCTCCATTTGGGAAGAGCATGCAAAAATCCCCCACAACGCCCTCAACACTCCTAATATTGAGGACTCATGAAACCCACGGTCCTCAGACTTGGTGCCCTTCAGAATCAGCTTGGGGGATGGTTAAAATACAGACAGCTGGGCCCTGCCTCGAATGCTTTCAATTCAGTCAGTCAGTTGGGGCCCCAGAATGCACATCACAAGCATCCCTGTGAGCCAGTACGGCTGACCTGGGGACCACACTCAGAACCACTCACTAGATGGTGACATGGAGCATCTGCAGTGGCCCAAGCTCTGTCCCCGGTGCATAGACTTGGCAATGAACAAGACAGGCAAGGTTCCTGCTCGCGTGGAGCTTATATGCTAATAAACAGGCATCAGAAATCAGGCAAGTAACCAGATGAGCAGGATTTTCTGGCAACGTAAGCATTAAAGCCTCTTAGAAATTCTCTAGAGTGAGAACTGGCGTCCCCAAATAGAGCGCTGGCACCCATTTTCCATGAGTCCTTTTTTTCTGGGGAGTACAGGGATGGAGCCAGCAAGACCGATCAACTACCTATTATGGTTTAACAAATTTCTTCTCAAACTAGGCAAAAAGACTAACTCTGGGCCGAAAACCCAGCAGTTAAAGAATAAAGGGAAGAATGTTTCTCCCATTTACATTTCTGGAAAGCACACTGTTATACTTTTTAGAACCAGGAGAGAAAATAATAGGCCTTTTGTGTCAGAAAACTGAATCCTCACAGCTGCTCTTACTCCAGGCCTAGTGATACCCAAGGAGAATCCATAAAATAAGACAATATACTCAAACTGTGCATACAGACCACCTGACTGAGCAGAATCCATGGAAATGAGACAAATGACTCTTGAACTAAAACTGCTTCAAACAAAATGGAAGTCAATTACTCAAATGTAATTGAATACCACATACCTACTTCACGTGTACAAGATGCCTTCTCCGCAAATGCATTTGCTATTAGGTGTTAAAGGACATTAGATATCAGTGTTCATCCCACCCCACCTACGCTGCCCCCAGCCCCCAATCACCATGGCATTGCCTTGAAGATCTTCTCTTAGGGAAGCAAAGTGCCCTGTTCCCTTTTGCTTCCACAGAAGCTTTAAGGTCAGACCTGATTCGTGGCCTTTGTTATAAATAACTGAGTTCCTCCGCATTTACTCGCTGCTTGCCATTTGCTGTAGGGCACGAGATAGTCATCTCACAGATTCTCGACTCCAGAGCTGGCTTTCAAATATATTTTATACAGTGCGGCAGGACGCCCAAATACGCACATATCTGAAACCCAGCTGTACAAAATGTGCAGACTGCCACTACACAGGAGGCATGCTGGCGGTCTCACTCTACCTCTTTCGTTTTTCATGTCAGTAAAACCCACTAAACTGATTTCACAACCTCAAGGGTCAGGACCCACAGATTTGAACATCTGTTTAGGATAGATGTAAAATCGTACAAATCCAGAGGAACCACCCCTCAAAAGAAATAAGTTCAGTGCCCCTTACCTTACGCTTTGGAAGACGGAGAGGGGAGAAGAAATTGTACTCACTCGGTGTGCAGCTCAGGCTCCAATGGCCCCCTCGGAGCCAGGAGGTGCATTTAAGTACCTAGTCTGAACCACAGGTGCAGCTTCCACCTGGGCCTGTCCTGGCCTTGGTGGAAACAGAAAAGCTGTGGCCAATTTCAGGATTGAGATCAGCTTGGACCAACAGAACTTTCAGCGATGATGGACGTGTTCCGTGTCTGTGGTTCAATACAATAACCATCAGCCTCATGTGGCTGTTGATCACTTAAAACGTGGCTAGTGTGACTGGGAACCCGAATTTTTTATTTTAACTAATGATTTAGATTTTAATAGATACTTGAGTCCAGTGGCTACCATAGTGGACAGAGCTGGTCCACATTGTCAAAGCATTTGCCACATCTCTGTATTGAAGATTTCTCCAGACAAATTAATATTCAACTTTCTGCCCTCCGAGGAACCTGAAAATGTTGTTTCCTTAGGATTCTAATCCTCTGCATTTAGAACAGCTCAAACAAGCAGGGATTGTGGAGATTTCTTCCAAAACCAAAGGACACACCAATTTGCCCCACACAGTGAGAAGATTTATCTAAATCCAGGGAAGGCCTTGCCCCTTCTCGTATGTGTCTACTGACTGCAGCCCAAGGAGGCCCTCATTCTCCCCGACACTCAGGCGAGCTGACTGCCCCGGGGCACTTGACTTGTCTCCCCCTAGGTTCCTTCTACCTGCAAGAGACCTAAGAAACCACACACACACCAGCCTCTGAGGACGAATGCACAAGCTTTACCTTTCACAGTGCTTGCTCCTGTTAGCAACTTGGTGAATAGCACACACAAGCTACAGGATGTTAAGCAGAGACGTAGTTGAAACAGAAATACGACTTCCCTGGAGTTTCTCCCAGGTGAATTTCTCTTTGATCTCTTAATAGTGACAAGTGCTCTGGTGTCAGCTTTCATAAATGGCTTCAGCAACTGGAGCCCTCAGTTCAAAGGTGGCCCAGAATAGTTGCACTGTTACCTAACTCTCTGCAGCTGATACAGCATTAGATGTCCAGTGGCCCTTGGCAATTCATGGCCACGTCCAGGAATCATGCTTTCCAACTGAATTCCCCAATCTCCTCCACTCCCTAGGTGTTCCCTGGGAGCCATATCTAAGAGAACTAGACAAGGTATGATTTGATTTTCCTTTCAAACGAGCCATGATTTGGATCAAGGCTGGTTTAAAACAAAGTTATTAAGCAAATAAAGCTCATCTTCCACTACATTCACCTCCTCTGCTGTCAACTCCAGTCCCATTAAATGTTGGCGTCCAAGTTCCCAGTCACTCCCTATTGGCCTCGGTCACATTCTGAGACACAGCGACCCAGACATAGAATCCTACTTTCCCCATTTAGAAACACACAACAATATCTCGTTCTTAAAACTTATCTATTCCAGCCAGGTACAATATTTAGGGCCTACTAGATAAAGTAATCTAATAAAGCAGCATGCTCAAGGTGTGAATCTAATAAAATAAGCATATGTAATGGTATATAATGACCTTTTAGAAATAATGCCTTAATTCATTTTATGGGTAACATTTCATGCCTCATAGCATATCTAAAAGATATTTTTTGACTTGCAAACATCTTATAAGTCTTCAATCATATAGAAACCTCCTCTGCCTATAGCTATAGTGATATCAGTAATAAATCAAAACTAACCGCCTCAAAACCCCACATAATTGATGTATCTCTGCTATGGAAGTAACAGTAACTTCTGGGTGAAGGTGTGTGAATTCTTCTGGGTTTCCAAAGTGTTGTGAAATATCTGAGCCAAGTCAGAAGCATGGGCCTTGTTTTAGGTAAGGCATTTCCCAAACTTTGCCTTGTTCTGTCCTATACCCCTTCACCACCAATACCGTCAGACTCACTGGCCTCAAGTGTTACACAAAGCATAGCGCCAAACCATCCAGTTCACCTTTTAAGACATTGTTGACAACCCATTTAAAAAGGTGAAGAGGAGACTTAACAATAAAACCAGATCCTATTGGAAGTCTTGACCCACAGGCATCCCAACCCGTGCAATACGAATAAACAGACTGACTGAACTTGGACTTTCAAATGGTAAAAATCAAGGAAGTTCTCTTAAGTATAGTACCTGGTTGTAAGCTTCAGAAGGGTTGTAAGCTTTCAGAGAAAGGAGAGGAAAGACTATCTATATACATAATATTGTAATATTTATATTCCCTTTTTCCGTTCTGTGAGTCCCAGCCATTGCTTCTCAAACACATGTTTCTGGGGGTACACCCTGCTCACCACCCTGCTGAGGGGCTTACACTGCCTTGCACTGATCTAACCAGAACTTGTGAGCAGCATCAGTGACATGAAATTGCAAGAATTTGCTTTGTTTGTCTACTACCTTTAAGACATTTCAATACATATTTTCCTTTCTTTGATTCAATTCAGTTCAGTTCAGTTCAGAGTATTCTCCAGTCTCAGTGGGTCTTAGGTGAGCATGAGCTCATATCAGCACTTGGATGTTATCATGTGGCCCTTGGCCATGAATTGCCAAGGGCCACTGGACATCTAATGTTGTATCAGCTGCAGAGAGTTAGGTAACAGGCCTAGCAAGGTCAAGCCCGACCCCTTATCCTACACTCCACAAACCTGCTCTGCAGTCTTCCCCACTGAGGAATATGGCTAAATGCTCAGGCCAAGTCATATCAGCGTGATGTGTATTAGGACAAACACTTTCCTGTGGTCTTACAGACGTGTACTTATTATTTCACATAACCAATTGTGTGTGCATCATACACAGGGTCCAGCAGAAGTAACACCTGCTTGAGTGTGGTTGGGGGCGGGTAATAATATGGGTGTAATCATTTATAGTTTTAATTTGAACATTTCACCAAAAATGTCATATGGTGTGCTTGCGTGTGATACTGTTATGTTACAGAATTATATGCTGATGATGTTTATCATAAAAGATTTTGTAATAATAAAGGGACATAATTTGTGCCAGACCCTGAATATATTTCCTTTTCTGCTGTTTTACAGAAATGGGTGTCACAGACACTCCTCAAGGAGAATACAAGGAGATGTGACATAACTTACTTTTCTAGCAGCTGCGTGACGTTCCATATTGTGGACACACCAGCCTCCTTCTGATGACAATTGGGCTGTCTCCATATTACTGTTACTAGAACCAATGCACAGCACAGCATTTTGAGGCCAATGCTTTCGATTTTAAGGATATATATATGTATATAAATAAAAATGTCTCAGTTTCACAAAAGGACAAGATTCTGTCTCAGGACAAATTTATGATGAAGGCTGTTTAAAAAATGATTTTTCCTGCAAGACTGCTCTCTGACATTTATTTCTATTTCTACTTTGTTGATGACCAAGTTTGTTTAAATTTTGTTAAAAATCCTTCTGACATAATTTTTTAAAATGCTCAGGCCAAAAACACAGGAATCACCCTAGATTCCTCTCTTCACTTCAGACTCAACATGGAGTCCAGCAGCAAAGCCTTTTGTCTCTGTCTTCCAATTATACAGTGTGCCACTACTCACCACGTCCACTGCCACCACCGAGCCATCGCCTCCTCTCACCTGGTTACTGTATAACCTCAGGAATCTGCCTGCTCAGAAATCTGTCCTGACCCCCTATTTTCAATGCAGCAGCCAGAGCGATCCTGTTAAATTGTTTATGAGATGATATTCCCTCGAGGCCGTGCATTAACTTCCCACATCACTAAGAACAAAAGTAAAGATTCTCACAGTAATCTACATAAGCCTTCTTTAGCTGCCTCCTGCCCCTAATTCTCAAACCTCTTCCCCTTCTGTCCTGCCCCCACATCATTCTGCTTCAGCCACACAGTGTCCTCTTTACCATTCCTGCGACAGGCTAGGAGCTCTCCTGCACCAGGGCTTTGCATCTGCTATCTTCTCTACCTATCATTCTCTCCCACCCCTCCACATGTGGCTTCTCTCTCGCCCTCTTCACCTGAGAATTTTAGCAAATGTCACATTTTTAGTGAGGCCTTCCCTGGATTTCCCATCTAAAATTGCAGTTTCCACCTGCATGCATGCCACACACTCACTTCCTCTCCCCGCTTCCTAGTCCATCTTTATCTGTGGCACATATCACTACTTGGACCACCATATACTGCGTTCCCCTTACCTTCTTCATTGGATTTCTTTCCTATTTGAATATAAGCTTTGTGAAGACAGGAATTTTTGTGTGCTCCGTTCCGTGGTTGAATCCCCCAGCTTCTAGAACAATGCCAGGCATACAATAGGTGCTCCATAGATATTTGGTAATGGAAAAAATACAATAAAAATAAAAATTAAATTAAGTAAATAATTGCATATTTGGTGAGCTGGGAAAACAACATTGCTATGTATGCAGCTTTTGTGAGCTGGTAGCACCCTCCTGCGTTCCTTTAGGACCTGACATTTCTACTCCGTGAGGCTCGGGCAGTCCCAGCAGGTACCTGACCTGAGCGCATCCTTGCCGCAGCTGCCCTGTCTGCCTGCTCTGCTCCTGCCCCTTCCTCACCACCAGCAGCCGGTGCCTGTGCCACCACTGCCCACCTCAAGGCTCCTCCTGGGCTGATGTCCACACCATTTCTGATCACCAAGCACCAAAGGCCTGGGCCACTGCTGCCAGTGTCACCTTGGCACAAATCTCTGTCCTCCCCTTGTCATTTCTGGCCTGAACTTGACCACAAGCCTTTTCCTTAATTCCTTGGGGCAACTGCTTCACTAACTAGTACAGTCCTGAGTGAGTGATTTACCCTCTCCCCTCCTCAGTATTCTCATCTGTAAAATGCAAGTAACACCTATCTCATCGCATGATTAGAAGACTGGAGCTAATATGTAGTGATGATCATCGTCATTATTGGCCCATCTGTGGCGATCATTATCACTGTTGTTCTTCAGAACAGCTCTTCTGGGAACCCACAGGCCCCGGGCCGTAGTCCCAGGCTCTGGTTAGGGCCCACTTCCTGATGAACCCCCAGGCTTCTCTGCGGTAGGACATACGGCAGCCCCACCATGCAGGAGCACTCCAAGTCCCATCTGGGCACCCGTGAGTCCAAGCCCCAAAGAGCAAGGAGGCCCGTGGAAGGCATGAAGGACCCCTCCTTTGGATCAAAGCTCCACCTTCCTTCCAGGGCCCTGACTCCTCTGCAGACAAGCACCAGGGTAAATGCCCACACCGTGTGAGGGCAGCCCAGTGCCCAACCACAACAGACTTCTTATCCACTTAATCACTAACTGTGGACATACTCACTAACACTAGTAGCAGCAACTCATTTTCTTGAGCTTCCTTTCCCTTTAAAATAAAAAAGTCATCTGCTCTGTGACTCTGAGCAAGTTGCCTAAATACTCTGTGCCTCATTTTCTCAGCTATAAAAGTAGAAATAAATCATATCTGCCTCATAAAGTTGTTGTGTGGACTAAATGAGTTAACACATAGCAAGGGGTTAGAACAGTGCCTGGCACGTGGTAAAAACTTTAAAAGGTGAATGAGTACTATCCTCCCATAGCAATATTATAGAGACAGTCTTCTCTTCTGGCATTCAGCTCACGGTACGCACCCCTGGTTTACCTGGCCTTTGCCTCTCCAAGAATGGAAATACTGAGAACTAGGATTAATTTTTCTTCCCATTTCTGTTTCCTGTGCAAAGTAGGGGGTCTAGCACAAAGTAGACACTTAGTCTACTTTGTTGGAGTGTTTTTGTGGAATAAATAAATGAATGAATAAATGCATTCATGAATGGATGATTTTTTTTTATTCAGGGTCACAGCAAAACCCGTGTTATTGAAGAAAGATAACTCCTGCAGGCAAGAAACACAGTGAAGAACACAAGCAGAGAGAGAAGCATCTCAAAGAACCAGGCTGTTCCTTGTGAATGTGGCAGAGATTCACCTGATGATGGATTGGGCCCCTGGGAAGCATCCATCACATCTAATCCTGGGCTCCGCTGCAGGAAATGAACCCCACATACATGAATTAGTGAGAGGCACGATAGTGATTCGTGTTCCTTCCGCAATTTCCTCTTCTGCACGGCCGCTTATGCAGATAGGACAAGATGTCACGGTTACATCAGGAACAGACTGAGACACGGAAATTGATGACAATCAAGATTTATTCTGGATTTGGCCTTACGGAAAAGACTCCACAAAAAGGGGAACTGTTATTTTAATTTTACAATTTAATAATATTGCAAAAGCCATCCTGAAGTTGTCATGGAAAAGCAAAAGAGAAATCATAATGTTAAAACCAGTGGAAAGAAAAGAGAGAGAGAATCTAAGTAAAATTCCTGCAGTTTAAATTAATATCTGAGCAGAGATGAAGGTATTAGAGGCCACATGGAACCTGACTCCTTTAGGAAGAAATTTTCCCATTGCTGTGAGAATATATTGAGTTAAGCAATGGGTGCTTTGCAGTACCAGACACATCACTAGTGATGCTCACTCAGAAATTGAACCCGACAATGCCATACAATATTAACAAGCAGATTCACATAAAGGTTTTTACTTATTCTCTCAACTCATTCACATTATGGGTGTTAAAGTTATTCTCATTTTACAGATAAAACTGAGAAACATGAAGTGGCTTTCTCAGGATCAGACCATCAGTGGATGGGGGACGTGGCCTTGGCCCCCTGGCATTTTCCCCAAGGACTCCTGCTCTCCTCTCCTGCATGTCCTGCGTCTCCTGCTCTTCTATTTAAGCCATGTTGAAAGTGATAGAAATTCACTGTGAAATGCACTTCAATCCTCAATCAGTAAACACAGCAGAAGGAAAAGAAGGGACTAAAGGTAGCTTATAGAGTATGGCTCAGAGTACATCTGCTGGTACCAGCAACCACACTGAACTCCTTAGTAAATATTATTTTTTCAGAAAGATCAGCTTTGGAGACAGGAACTCTTCTCACCTCGGCTGCTGTGAACTGAAGCAACACTAACCCCCCTGCAATGTCCTGAAAGCATGGGTTATGATAAGTACATCCATCTAATATGGGAAAAGTGGCCCAAATGGTCATCCTGGACTGGAGAAAGCCATGCTTTCAGGAAACTAAACACTGATTTCTATAAATTAATGTAGATAGTTGAAATTTAAAGACTACAGTAGAATATGAATATTTATTATGTATCATATTCATAAATTTAATATTCTGTAAAGTACATCCCAATAATGCTTATGCTATTCTTCAGAATCCCCCCCTATTGGCTCATGTCGGTGACAAAAGCATTGATATGAGAAATTCTTACTGATCCCCTGACTGGCCCTTCTATGGGGCAGGTGCAGGGAGCGCATCATGTCCTATGAGCCCCTGGAAATATTCTAAGGCGCCTTGGAAGCCAGCAAACTTCCAGAAACAAACAAACAAACAAACAAACAGTGTTTACACTACATTAAAACACAGGTTCGGAATTATTTTCTAAACTTGGAGAAGAGAGAGTGAAAAAGACAGACAAAATCTTTAAAAGTCTAACACAGAGGGCCTCATCAGAGGTGGTCAGAAGTGGGTTATCACATTTGCTCCCCCTAAAATTCCAGTCCCATTGGCCTTGTCATATAAGTGGGCCAGATGGAGGCAAATTGCTCACACCTTTGTTTACCCGCTGAGCCAGGCTGCCCAGGAGACACTGTTTGTTCTCTGTGTGGAGAATCCCATGTTCCTGGAAGGGCTGCTGTGAAGGGTCAGATGAGGTGGGAACAGAACAAGAACAAGAAGGTAAACCCCCAGAGCATCACTTCCAGCTCTCCCATTCCTTCTTGCAAGACGATGCCTGTGCCTCTGTCTAGCATTTCAGTCACTTTCTCTTCCTTTGCACTTTACGTAGATGGAGACTTTT
The DNA here is from genome assembly GCF_022682495.2 of Desmodus rotundus. Lineage (NCBI taxonomy): Eukaryota > Metazoa > Chordata > Mammalia > Chiroptera > Phyllostomidae > Desmodus > Desmodus rotundus. Next base: position 147,626,200 of record NC_071387.1, read on the forward strand.
AATCTTGCCTGTATCTAGTAGGTACTATTATCATACCCATTTTAAAGCTAAATAAGTAGAGACTCAGAGAGCTTGCTCAACTTGACTCAAGTTGCAAAGCTAGCAAACAGAGCTGAGATCTGAACCCAGAAGGCTGAGCCCAGAGACTGCTGTGTGCCCCCGTCTTAGCTGCACCGCCCTGCAGATGTTCTTGCACCGAGCACATGGGACCGTGGAGCCGGGCTCCGCACCTTCAGCATGTTTGGGATTTTTCTGTTTCTGTTCATTTAAGGCAACACTCCTTGAAAGTTCTTACTTGTAAAAACAAACTATTTTTAAAATTGACCCTGAGGTTTCTATTCCTAGCATTCATCCCAGTAATAAAATCATTAAAAAGCCAATTACTGATTTATCATTTCTTAAGAAAAGTGCTTTCTCCCTGGCTCAGAATTCCCCAGGATCCTGGCTGGATGAACAACAAATGGGTCATGAATATGATAACTCCCGGCTAGTTACAGGAAGGGGTCCCCAAACCTGCAGTTAGTTGGGGTGACATGATTCCCCCAACTGCTAGATGTTTTAGGGAAATGAACCATCCTAGCAGGCACCCACATATTTTCACAGTATGTATACATTTAGTTCAGAAAGAATGCATTTGCAGAAATAACAGAACTGTGTCCCCTAGCCAAGGGAAGAAGAAATATAACTCTAGGTTAGAAGGGGGTAGGGGAGGCTTCCTTTCTCTTTCTTCATAACATCATAATTCAGCCTCTCGGCCATGTCCTGCCATGCCTGATCTTTCCCCTTTTAACTTATTATTCGTGCTCCTGCCACTGGGACCCGAGGGAGGCCAGCATGTCACTTCAGCGTGATGATCTCTCTCCCTCACCTGGTCTCTTGCCCGCTTACCCAAGTTGTACCCTGCATGAACTGTAATGGAGAAGGAATCTTAATCTCAAGACTTTGCAAAGCCCAGGGCCAAGAGGTGATAATGTAGAAACAATTCTCTCAGCCTCAGACTATCAAAGCTTAGGCCTGTCTGCTCTGCTCCTTCACCATATCAGTGTGTGTGCACCATTCATTCACCCAATACTTATGGAGCACCCAATAAATGCTAGGTACTGTGGAGGACATAGGGTTACAGGACAGGACAGATACTGCCGATGGCTTACCAGCAGCCTTTCCTTTCAACTTCCTTGCTTAAAGAACACTAATTTTAAGTGTCGAACCCTCAGGGAAGGTGGCTCTGTCTCCACTCCAGCTGATTAGTCTGTCAGGAGTCAGTAAACTATGGCTCACAAGCCAAATCCAGTTTCTATAAATAAGAATGTGTACAACCACATCACTCATTCACACACTGTCTACGAAAGTTACCGTATTACAATAGCAGGACTGAGTAATTGCAAGAGAAACCAGTGGCTTGCAAAACCGTATTATCTGCCACCTGACCCTGCTGTCAGAAAAAAAGCTTTCTGGCTGCTGCTCTAAGCCAATCATTGTAATACCTTTCCCCTTGCCAGTGTTTGATTTCATTCCCAGGTGCACAGGTGACCCCCAGTGCTGACAAATGACATTTGAGGAGAAGTCTGCTGGGAGTAATTAGGGGAAAAAAGAGATTCCTTTTCGTCTATTACAGATGATCTCTAGAATAATGGTAGCTGTCTTGCATTCACGAGGGAGGCCAGTCTGAGGACCACATTGACATCCTGGGGATGGCAGAGCAGAAAGAAGGAAATAATCTGAATCCTTGATGATGTCTTTGAGCTGTTGAACTGCCAGCCCTGGAATCAGACACCTCTGCGTTTCCTGCCATGGGAGAACCGTGCCCTTGCTGTTTAGGCAGACAGATTAGGACTATCGCCTCTCCTCCTGATGAGTTGGCCCCTCCCCTTTATGTTTAAGGTATAACCATCTTTCACCCCGGTAATATTCTTTGCTCTAATGTGCACTTTGTCTGATATTAGAATAGCCACTCCAGCTTTTTTTTTTGGCTAGTATTATCACAGAAACCATTTTCCACCCTTTACTTTTAACCTATTTTGTTTCTCGTAGGCAGGATATGGTTGGATCTTGCTTTTTCACACAGTGTGGTAATATATACCTTTTCATTGGGTATTTAGACCATTTACACTTAATGTGATTGTTAATAAAGTTAAGTTTAAATCTGTCATCTTGCTATTCATTTTTTATTTGGCTGGTCTGTGCTTTGTGTCCTTTTCCTCTTTTTCAGCGTTTTTAGAATTATTTTATGGTTCTATAATAGCTCCTTTCTTGGAAAGCTTTCAGTGGTGGCTTTAGGATTTGTAGAATACAAAGTAATTTTATGTCATATCATGTATTGTATTATGAACCCTGCACGAGTATGCTTCTATTTCTCCTCTCACGGCGTTTGTGCTATTTTTGTAACACACTTTATTTTACCTATGTTGCCAATTCCACACTGCATTGGTGTTATTTTTGTTCAAACAGTGAGTTATTTTTATTATTTTTAAAGATTAGGTAATAAGAAAGAATCTTAAATACAGTCAATTAGCATTTTAAAAGGTTTAAGTAATAAGAAAAATCTCAAATATGTACTATTTCTGGTGTTCTTTATTCCTTCACATAAGTCCATATTTCCAAATGGTATATTTTCCTTCTACCTGAAAACTTGCATCGATATTTCTGAAAGTGCAGATCTGCTGGATGCATTCTATCAGCTTTTGTATATATTTTTTAATTTTTTTGTTCATTTTTGAAAGATATTTTCACTGGACATAGATTCTAGTTGAGAGCTTTTTTCCCAGAACTTCAAAAAGTCATTCCATTTTCCTCCTGCTCGCATTGTTTCCTATGAGAAAACCGCCATAACCTCATATTTGTCCCTTTGTATGTAACATGTCTTTTCCTTTTGGCTGTTAGCAAGATTTTCTCTTTATCATTGATTTTGGCAGTTTGAATATGTTGTGTGTGTTTTTATTCATGTTTATTGTGCTCAAGTTTCATTGAGCTCCTTGGATCTCTGAGTTTATAGTTATCAAATCTGGGAAAATTTCAGCCATTATTTTTTCAAATATTTTTCATGTCCACACCTCTTTCTTTTCTCCTTTGGTGGCTCCAGTTATATTTATATTATACAGCTTGAAGTACTCATCATCCCGCAGTTCACTGATGTTGTGTTCATTTTTGGTTTCATCTTCTCCCCTTTTTTGCTCTATTTTGCATAGTCTCTATTTCTACATCTTCCAAGTTAAGTACTCTTTTCATCTGTAATGTCTAATCTGCAATTAATTGCAAGCAAAGTATTTCTTGTCCTACTCTATTTTTTTCAAAGTTCAGTTTGGGTCTTTTTTTTTATATATCTTCCATGTTTCTACCTAATGTTTTAAACAATAACTATTTTGAAGTCCTTGTCTGTTAATTCCAAATTGTATTTCAGTTTGGGATCAGTTTTGCTTGACTGGCTTATCTCATTAGAGGCTGTAATTTTCTACTTCTTTGTATGCCTCATAGTTTTTATTGGACTCTAGCCACTGTAAATTTCACCTCGTTAGGTGCTGGGTATTTCTGTACTCTTATAAATGTGCTTGACCTTTGTTCTGGAAAGCGTTAGACTTCATGGATGTAGTCTGATTCTATCAGGATTTTCTTTCAAGATTTATCATTCAGAGCCAGAGTGGGAGAACTATAGAGCAAATTATTTCCTACAAAACAAGACCCTTCCATGTACTTACCCAGTATGCCTTGACATGAGGTTGTCGATTCTGGCAGGTAGGAACAGGCACTATCTCCATCGTTCTGTAGGCACTAGGCACTGATACCTCTTACCACTTTGGGGTGTATTCTACCCCTATTTCTGGAGGCACCTGCATGTGATGATTAGTACTCAGCTGAATACTCTCAGGTATCTTCTCTTCCTCAGGTATCCTTATTTCAACATCCTCAACAACAACTAAACCTCTAACCTTAACCCTTCACTCCCCCAGTCCTGATCTCTCTCCCAAGTTGAAATCCAGTATTTTTTCAGTGAACTCTACCTGGATTAACTACAAATGCTCGCATTACAATACACCCAAAACAGATCTTTCCATCTTCCTCTTTCTCCAGAAGCTCCGTCTTCTAACCTTTATAACCCAGTGGCTCCCAGTAACCCATTTGATGTTAGTGTCATTTCAAGTAGACCCCAAACCCCGTAGAGACCTTGACATGGCCTTCTTTCTCATGTTCTATTGTCTCACGTGTCCTCCATTTACATTTTATTCTTAGAAAATGTTCTGTTCTCTGCTACCACTGAAGTTTCAGCTCCTAAATGGTTTTCTGACAATATCACTTTGTATATTTTTAAAGAATAATGTCCAAAAAACTTTATTTTAATTGTGTCATAAACTTTTTTCAAAGCTTCAGTGATTAAAAATTGCTTGCTGAAAAAGTTTAAACAGAAAAAAACCAACTTTGATACTCAAGCCCTCTATAATCTCGTAACCTTTCCATCCATTTCCCTGCCCCATGCAGCACAGAATCTGTGCCTTAGCCAAACTTCCTAGACACTTTTTTCATCCCTTCCTCATACCACACTCTGTGCTGGGAATGTCTTCTCTCTCCACCTCTGTTATCACAATTATACATATCCTCAACGGCAGTGTGATTGGTGCAACCTATTTGGAATGCAATTGTCAAGTTCTAAAATTTTGCTCTCACTTTTATTCAAAATTTCCACATTTAGGATGGTATTTTTTGGTAATGATGGATGTGCACCAAAAGTTAGCTGGAAGGATGTTTAAATTACCAATATTTATTATGGGAAAAATTGGAAACAACTTGAATGTTCAATAACAGGATATTTAAAAATAAAATATGCAGCCATTTAAAAATGTTATGGAGAGATATTCATTGATATAGAAATATGCTCTCTATATATTAAGAAAAAATGATAACAGAATGAATCTAATGTAATCCTAACTTTATTTCATAAATGTAATGAATACATTGACAATATCTAGATAACTAGACAGATAGGTAGAATAAAGAGTAAAAAGAGGAAGCAACCTAAGTGCCCATCAGCAAATGAGTGGATCAAAAAACTATGGTACCTTTACACAATGGAATTCTATGCAGTAGAGAGAAAGAAGGAGCTTATACCCTTTGCAACAGCATGGATGGAACTGAAGAGCATTATGCTAAGTGAAATAAGCCAGGTGGTGAGGGACAAATACCATATGATCTCACCTTCAACTGGAACATAATCAACAAAAGAAAAAAGCAAACAAAATATAACCAGAGGCATTGAAATTAAGAACAATGTAACAATAGCCAGAGGGGAGAGGGGAGGGGACAGTGGGGAGAAGGGTTTTCAGGAACTACTACAAAGGACACATGGAGAAAACCAAGGGGGAGGGTAGAAGCAAGGGAGGGAAGGGAGTTTGCTGGGGTTGGGTAGAGGGGTGGGGAGAAAATGCAGACAACTGTAATTGAACAACAATAAAGTAATTTTTTAAAAAAGAGTAAAGAGAATATACACCAAACTGTTAACAGTGGTTATTTCTATGTGGTCAAATAACAGAATTTTTTCTGTTTGCTTATACTTATTGGTTTGATTTTCTATAATAAATATGTATTATTTTCATAACTTGCAAAACCTTTAGCTATTATTTAAGAACAAGCTCTCAAGCAATCTCCTTTCTGGACATCCAAGCACCCACCTATCATTTATACTAGCTAGGAGCTTTTATCACAGACAACTCTGTGTGTGCCTCTATTTCTTCCACAAGATCCTCAAGTACTGATGACAGAGGTTACGTCCACAAGGTCAGTGGGCCTCCAGCACCACACAGGCTGGATGCTCATGAATGATCACTAGCAAGGTGACGTTCAGCAGTGGTGAGGGGCACAAAGCCCGCAGATACGAAAAGACAACAGCCAGTGGTTGATGTAAGTGTTATATTTGGTTTATTTTGAGGTTTTCAATCCCCCTTCTAAATTCTCCCACTACCTCTAGGAGAACTTTTCATATTTATTCTACCTTTTTGTAAATTTTATTCTACCTTTTGAAACTTTTTGTATTATTCCTACTATAGGAAAATATCTGTCCAACATTTCAGTTCTCCATTTCCCAAGGAAAAAAATCATGGAATATGTTTGATATTTTAAAACCTCGTTAACCTACAATATTGACAATATATTCTCTAGTTGATAGCACCATAAACTCTTTCACTGGAAGATTGTTTCCACTCTTTTAAAAACACACTTCCAGGCCCACTGCCTGGCAGATTGGAGGGACGTGCGTAGCTGCACTGGCCTGGTAGACTTTCTCTGGGGGAGTAATTACTAAGCAACATGCAGTCTGCAAGAAAAACAAGTAGGGTGGAAACTATTATTTGCATGGGGATCTGATCTCAGGAGTAATAGTTAAACATGGTGTTCTGTAGTTCTATTGCAGAAGGTATCAAAGGCTAGTATATGCCGAGATGTACACAAACTCAAAGCAAAATCTAAGGTAAAATTACCCATGGTGGAATTTTCTTCCAGAAGGACCTGCAGTCCAGAATTCTTTTCCCAAATTACTTGAAAATGTCACCAATGCTTCCCTACTTCTTTCGGAGGTAAAGCTCCATCCCGTTGCATGCTATATCTCCAAAGTGAGAAGCAGAACCCTTACTTTGCACTTCAGGTGGGCACAGTTTACTTCTGATAAGGCTGAGAGTACAATGCTGAAAGGTGTTCCTCCCTGCCTTTGCTTGGAACTCGATGGGCATAACCTGTAAAGTCATAAGACAGGGTTCTGAAATTTTCATGAACATGAGATTTACCTGGGGAGCTGCATTATTTATCAAATGCTGAGAAAGAAGTCGCCTCAATACTTAGTGGCTCAAGGGGCAAGAGTTCAGAGGATGCTTGTCTGGCGATTCGGGCTCAGAGTGTGTCAGGGGTTGTAGTCAGACGTCCCCTGGGGCTGCAGCCGTTGGGAAGCTAGATGGGGGATACAGGATCTACTTCCAATGTGGCTCACTCACATGGCTGACAAGTCAGCCACATGGCTGTTGTTAAAAAACCTCTACTTCTCTCCACAGGGCTGCTGATATCCTCACGGCATGGGGGCTAGCTTCCCCCCACCCGACCCAGCAGGCAGGGAGAGACCAAGCAGAAGCCACAATGCCTTTCATAACATGCCCTTAGAAGTCACACAGTGACAGTTCTCCTGTATTCTTTTGGTCCTGTGGGTCAGCCTGACTCCATGTGGGAGACCACACAAAGGCATAAGTACCAGGCAAGGCATATAGGGACAGGTAATCTTGGAAGCTGGCTACCACAGTCCACCCTCGAGCTCCCAGTCCTGAGCCAGATGCTGTAATGGGATGAGACTTGGGGGTTGCAGGGGGAGAATGAGTGTTTTCTACACACAGAGGGATATGAGTCGTTATGGCCTGACATAGAGTATTCTCCAACTGTGGCCACACCTATATATTTATCCCATGCCATGTGTTCTTCTTACAATATGACTAGCACTCCTCCCACTGAGAGGTGAGGTCTAGGTTTCCTTCCCTTGAATTACGAGGGGTAAAGGATGACTGCCCCAACAAATGGAGCAGGGCATTTGGCCAAAGATATACTAATGTTATATACATTTCTGAAGCTAGGACACAGTAAGGACACTGCTTCTGCCCTAGCTGGTGCTCTTTCTCTCTAGGAACAATTGTTCTGGAGACATAATCTCTCTTGTGAGGAAGCCAAGGCCACACAGAGAGGTCCCGTGTAGGCGTTGCTGCTGACAGCTCCAGCGAGGCCCCCATCCCACGTTAACTGCCAGGCGTGTGACTGAATAGCCTTCAGGGGCTTCCTGCACCAACCTGAGTCTTCCAGCAGAGGCCTCAGATGTTGGGAAGAGAAGACGAGCCATCTGCACCAAGCCCTGCATGAACAACTGGCCCACAAGAGTCATAAGACATAATACTGATGACTTTTGTAAAGTCATGAAGTTTTGAGGTAATAAATAACTAAAATAGTAAGTTAAATATACTTGTTACAGCTACAATTCTCCAGCCCCCACTCCAGACCACTGAATGAGATTGCCTAGGCAGGAAAAAGCCTGGGAAACTGCTAATTTATCAAGTTCCCCAGCTGACTCTTATTATCAGTGATATTGATGGAGTATCTTCCTACTTCCTGTGTCTTAACAGAATAATTCACAGTACTTGTTTTTTACCTTCGTCTATGCATTTTATCTACTTAGTGAAAAGTGGAAATTGAGACTAAATATGGTTCCAGATGAGATGCGTTTGTATTTTGAACTCTTAAATTTTATAGTAAATAATCAGAAGGTAGTGCTTGAAGAAGAAATGTGGAAAAACAACACAAAAGTTTTATATATTTTCAGACAGGTTGTGAAATCTTTCTTAAATGTTTAAATACAAGACAGCTATGCACCTAGGAGGAAAAAAGAAAGGACAGAAGGAAAAAAATATATCATTGTGGCTAAACACACTGATGGGATGGTATGGAGTCTTCAATTATACTGGGTTTTTAAAAATCAAGGTACGTAACAACATCTATATTTTTTAAGTGGTAAACACATAAAGCTGGAAAGATACACACAACACTGGTGATAGTGGTTGTCTTTAAAAAGGAGAACCGGGTGGGTAGGGTAGGAGTACAGCACTTATTTTTCACTGAGCGTATTTGGACCCTTTGAATTTTGCACTGGGATCATGTAATACTTTACAGAAAAAAATATAAATAACATGTTTTTAAAATACCTTTTCTCTTTAAAGACCTTTTGGGAGTCATTCCAAAACATGAACGTTTGACCCCATATCATTATTAGTTGCAGCTAATTATCTTTTCTTTTTTTTTAATTTAATTTATTGGGGTGTCATTGGTTCAGAGGATCATGCAGGTTTCAAGGGCACATTTCTATGATACAAGATTTGTACATTGCACTGTGTCCACCACCCAAAGTCAAACCATCTTCTGTCACCACACATTAGGCCCTCTCCACCCCTGCCACCCATGCCGGTAACCATCCCTCCGGTGACCACCACACTGTTGCCTGAGTTTCAAACTGTCCATGAGTTTCAGTTTTATATCTCACATATGAGCAAAATTTCAGGTTTAGCGGTAAAATGAAACTAGATATCCTTCAGGATCGGTGATCCTGATGGATTAAACTCTAGCCAGCATAGAGTTGACAACCCCATCCCCACTTCTTACTGGATCTCTCACTCCTCCCTGTCCATCCTCCACCTCTGACACAGTTCAGCCCTGACCTCTGGACAAGTGGGATGCTCGCCTTGGGTCTCTTGCTCAAGGAACACTGCTCTGGGCCTGCTCCAGCCTTGCCCATCCCCTCCCTGAAGGGCTGGAGCCCACAGGCCATGGGTGAAGGAAGACTAACACTTGCTTTTGTGCAAGAATATGCCAGGAGGTATTTTATTAAAAATTAACAAATAAATAGGACGGCAACCTTGTCCTCTGAGGACACAACAGAAGCAACAGTGACTTTTATATTGTTGCCCTCCCACATACTCTCTTCATTAACACATTATTAGGCATAAACCTAGGAAAAAGTCAGTATTGTATATTCGTAAGATTTTAATGTCTTTTTTCAAAGTGATGTAAACATATTATGTACACACAAATTTAAAAATAGTTTTAAAAAACCAAGTTTATCCGTGGGAGTTACTTTGAATGCTGCTTGTGTTCAAAGATCATTCATATTAAAGGCCAAACATTCTGACATCAATAATAACAGTCAGACAGAAGTCTAACAGAAAGAAAATTAAAAACAAGGGGTCAAAAGAAAAGGGTAGCTTATAATTTGTGGGCATACTGCCTTTCAAGCTTTGTAGGGGCATTTGATGTTTAAGAAATGTGTTATACGTGGAAATCGAAGACAGAGTAAAAAGGAAGTTACATATGAAAACAATACATAGTTAGTACACTTGAAGACATTTGCATTTGTACCCCAGCACGGAAAGCCATTTTGTTTGGAAAAACATCTGTAAGTACACATAGCTAACGTGGGAGTTCTTGCTGTTTTTCATAGCCACAGTGCTTACACATCACTAGAGATCTCATTCTAAGTTACGAACAGGGAGGAGTCGTGAATGCACTACAAACTAGAGGAGCGCGAGGTTAGTGTGACCACACAAAGATTTGAAGGCTAACATTTGGCGGTGGCACTTGAAGCCAGGGCAGGGTTGAGCCAGTGCGTGTTGGAGGACGTAAATAAATGCCAGTGTAGAAGGCAAGCTCCCCCGTCCCCTGCGAGAAAATAAACTGCAAAGACCCGGAACCATCATACTGACCCTGGTACCCCCTTTGCCATAGCAATCTCTGGGAAATCCCAGGTGTAAAATGATTTGTTCCTAGACTATATAAATGATAATAGGACGTGGGTCATCAGAATCTCTGAGAAGATGATGCTATTGGGGCTCTCAGATCCCTCCAGACATGCTGGCTGACCTCAGAACGTGTCACCAGAAACAGGGCCCCTCTCAACAGCAGTGACACAGTGTGTCACCCTGTCCCATTGGTTGACAGGGATTGCTGACCGTCTCCCTCAGCTGAGCTCCATCTTATGAAAGAAAACAGCTATTTAGCACTTAAGAAAGCTGGCAATGCACGTATTCTGTTAGAGAAATTACTTTCATTTCAGTGTTTAAAAGATCTCTTTCTCCCCATCAGCTTGGTGAACAAAGGAAACATGTAAGAAACTGGGACCCTCCTGAGCCCCTGCCTCTTCTCCTCCCAGTCCCCACCGCACTGTCCACAGAGCTGGCTGACCGCGCTTCTCAGCAGGCAGTGTTCCCTCCGCGTCGGCCCAGCCGCGCCCCGCACGTCCTTTCTCTTGACTTGCACACACTTGTACAAGTTCACCGAGGCTTTCCGGTAAGTAGCAGACACAACTGAAAGTTTACATAAAAGGAAGGGATTATAAGACAGTGAGAAAAACAGTGAAAGCTTCAATATGAGACATCACACACAGGTCCCAGGGTTCCCTGGGCAGCCATTAGCCTCCTGCGATGCGGTTCCCATCCCCGTTCCTGTCCTTTCTCCTCCGTCCCGTTTCACCTTTCTTTTCCCCTGTCATCCAAAAATGTACGTCCACTGATGTGAAATAGTTCAGTTTTTATCGTCTCTGTAAAACTCATACCCTCGGGGGCCTCATCTTCCACCCCAAAGCTCTTAGCAAAGCATTTAATACATCATATAATTATTTTGTGATTTACTAAAGTGTCCTTCAGTAAAATGACCATATTATTTTTACTCCTCAACATGAAGCACATTACAAAGTGCTGGACAAATAGAAGGCACCATTATTGGCCGCTGCTGTTATTCTTCGCACCTCTGTGGCCATCAGGAACCTTCTGTTTGTTCAGGGATCCTGCAGGGCTTCCCCCGTGCCGCACACGTGCCGCACACCGGCCGCTCCAGCCAGGCCTGGCACCAGTCCCGTACCCTGGTGGTCCAATTCTCTGGGGCCACTGCCCAGAAGTGATCTCTTAGACTGTCAGGACCCTGGCCCTGGGCTCCCACAAGCAGTGAAGGCTTCTTCCTCCTCGCCATTTCCGAAGACCACCGTCCCCACTGGCCACACGCTGTCGCAGAGGTTCCACCTCTTGCCTCTGCGCCACTGACGGTGAGCTATGTTCTGAGTCTCTCTCTCCCCTAAACATCCAAATACTTTTGTCCCTATTGTTACCCAGATCCTGAGAGCCCCGCCCTTGGGGCTCATGATAATTCAGTGCTGGGGACCAGTTAATTTCAGGGCTGAGGACACTGCAAAGCACACGCAGGTCCTCTTGTCCTGGGGGTGAGGGGAAGTGGAGCTGAGTTCACCTCTTCCTCCCATTTTTTTTCTTCCTTCCTCATTCATGGAGACTGGATGCAGTGGGTTTCCATTAGGCCTGGGAAAATTTTTCCTGCTATGTTCTGAGAGAGCAGATTGCTGCACAGGGCTGAGAATTCCAGAGGACTCTCCAAACTATAGTCCAGACACTTTACTCACCATAAATCACAATACCAATGGTGAACCTGACATTTTAAGGAAAGCTACCTATGAGCTAGGCACACTGTTAAGAACCCCATGTACATCATCTCATTTAATTATCCTTAAAATCCAATGATATAGGTACTTTTATTATATACATTTTGCAGGTAAAGAAATTGACATTCACAGAAGTTAGGCAGCTCACCCCAGATCATAGAACTAAGATTTCAAAGTCCTGCCTGAATGCTCTTAACCACTAGGTGTACTGCCACTGAAGTCATTTCACTAGCAAGTCCTCTGAAATGAGCCCCACTGTGTTGCCTGCGCCTCCTACACAGAACTGGGCCACACACTTATAAGCCAGTCTCAGATGTTCCCTCTCGTGAAGAGGCCAGCCGATGAAACATAGTGGCCCAGGCCAAAGAAATTTGCGGAGAATGGCTAAGCAGAGCTGGAAACTCCCCTGAACAACAGCTCACACAAGAAGTTTTATTTAAGGCCCTAGGAAATGCTCTGCAACTCAGCACAGATGCAGATTGCCCGGTGTAATCCCTGAAGAGTCAAAATCAACCCCTGGAGTTGCTGCTTATTAACTACAGTCATCATCCCCACACCCCCCTGAGAAGCCCTCAAGCTCTCAAAATAGCCAGTCTTGGCTTCTGACCAGCTCACAGAATTAACTGAGGGCCCAGAGTCTTCCTCAGTATTAGTGGAGGGCTCAGAGGGAGTTCCCAAATTTACCATGCCCATTTCTAAGCCTCTAGCCAGTGTACCCAAGGCAGCTGATACCTCTGACCTAACACTGGCACATATCGGCCAGCTGCAGGGGGCCTCCTACAGGATCACTTTAAAATTCTTAGGTATGTTATAGCTACATGGAGCCCCCCCCAATATTAGCCCCAGAAGCTGTGACCCACAAACCCTGAGCTCCAACTCAAGCTTGAGCTCCCAGGAACTCCCATTTGGTTCAGTCCCACTACTAGAGCTCTCCCTTGGGGTCATTGTCCTCACTATTACGTATTTCAACTAACACACCCCGTTCTAAAGCAGCAGTTACTAGACCTGCTCCATACCCAAACCTTTGGTGTCCACCCTGGAAGTGCAATCCTGACTTCCAGTTTGTGCTGCTCCACAGGTTCCCCAAACCCTAGTGCATCCTTCTCTCTCATTCATTCTCCGTCAGGCACCGACAAGGCATCTTAGTACAACATACAAGTCAAGAAACCTAGGTGGCAGTCCCAAGTGTGTCGCTAACTTGCCAGCTCATTGAACTTTGCCAGGCTCCAGCCTCATCCCTGCAGTGAGCAATCTGCATGAGAGTGAGTTTCCCTCCGCTCTGACTTTCCAGATTTGCCACTCACTGCCATTTAAGTTCTTAACAGCTCGTTCCTTCACTCTCCCTCTTCCTATCTTCCCCCTAATGGCTGGCATTGCAAGTTTGTTCCCTAATGACTTAACTTGGAGAAGTCTTTGTGTTTTGTTTTGTTTTTTGCCTACATAATAGCCTAATAATGCCAAGTTCCGCTGAATGATAGCACTTAAATCTACTCCTCCACCTGCCTTTGTTTCAGCCTCTATCCATGTCGTTTTTACTTATGCATAAACTTCCCCAGGTTACTGCTAGGCTTATGTCATTTCAAGTTTTTAGAGTGAAAATAATAATCCTAAGCAATCCTTGAAATAATGGCTGCTATTCCTTTCAGATGCCTAAACTTAGAAAAGGCTGTAGAAAGTTATTTGCTACTTATTAACATCTAATAGCTTGTGTTATTCCCACAGGCAGAGAAAAAATAGCAATTGCAATTTGACAGTGACATAAACACCTGTCTGGCTAATGAATTCCTTGCCAAGTGCATGTTCCAAAGAGAAAGCAATGTCACCTTTATCATAAGTGACTTTCCCTAGAATGCTGGAGGTACACCAAGGGAAAGGAAGATCTGTGAATGGCATAAATGAAAAATTATTGAAACTATGTCTCTGGAAAGATGAACATGGGAATTATGTTCACCATACTCTATGTCCCATCTTTATCTCAACATACAACATAAGTGCTCTAAGTCTAGAGGCAGCTTACTCAAATAATACAAAATACATCATTAAGAATAAAATTACCAGGCTTTCAAAGGTGCTTGCTAGAACCACTAAGAAAACAGAGTTCTCAAAACCTAATAGCTCATATATGTAAGTATCTTGTAGGTGAGACTCTTCCATGATTTATGCCACGTAGACAAGGGAAGCAGACCTCGGTAGCTATCGCAACCAGAGCCTCGACTCCTCCCACACAACTGCATTCTGGATGCCCTTTCTTCATGCAAAAGACAGCCTCCCTGTGTAGGTAGACCTCTGAAGGGAAAGCTATGTGTGATCTATAGCAGTAGAGACAAAAATAGGTACCCCTCCTGAAAAAGGCATCCGCATAGCTGAGGCTGAGATGGTACCACTCGAACATCAAATTCTGCCCTCTGGAAGCGTATATATTAGAGCAAGTTTTCACGAATTTGAGATATCTGACCTAATTCTCTAGGTAGCTGCATTTTGAAGAGTTGTTATTTTCACAAACATCTCTTAATGTAGCTAGAACAGCTGTTGAAATTTTGCTGCACATTTAAACAAACATTATGGATGTTTATCTCTGGAGAAGATTTAAATTTCTTTTCACTTTGCAAGAATGTTATGACCTAACTCCACATGTTACTCGCTCAGTAAGAAGTGTGTTGCCTTCAGTCTGTGAGCATTGTTCAAGGGAACAGAGCTACTGAAAGATTTCTCTAATCTCCCAGCCTAATTACAAAGAGGAGAAAATTACTAAACATTGTACCTTAAATGTAATAAAAAGAATAATTTAGAAATCCAACGGGAAGCTGCTCCCTTAGCAGGATAATTCTATACTAGTTTAGGTCCATGAAATGCACCTCAATGCTTATTATAATCATCACGATCACTGTTATTTATTATTTATAAGTTGTGCTAAGCTCTTTTGGAGCTTAACAAAACACACACACTGTCCAAGTGCCTGCATAGGCCTTTCTCAGGTAGTCCTGGGACTACCCAGTCCCAAGAATCATGGGACTTAAGAAAAATGTCTATTGAATTCACTCGAGCCACATACATTTGTCATTCTCAAGACAGGGTGCCGCTCAGAACCCAGAAACCTTTTCAAACAAGGCTGACTTCTCCCCTTCAGAGATTTAAGAGTAAAGTTCTTGTGGCTTCAGAGTCCCTGTTACCTCCAAGTCCTGCTTTATTTATATAATGCTCATCAATGACCCAACCCATCCAAGAGCCCACCCAAATCCCTTCCTGAGCACGCCCTTCCCTCCTCCAGTTATGACAAAACATGTGTGCACACACATTCTGCCTTCTCGAAGCAGCAGCAGTTGTCAAAACTATTTCCCATCAAGTGGAGAACTCAGCTCCACTAATTAAAGCCTGAGGTTAATGAGGCCAAAGCCAAAAGTCCTATTTGAACCCACCAGTTTTACTATATGTCATGTAAATTGACAGCAATCAACTCCAGCAAAGTCCTGAAAATGATCATAGGTAAGGTGAGTAGAAAAGGTAAAATGCCCTCAGAGCCTATCTGTAACCCATCTTCCCCTAAGGCAGTGTTAAAAAGTACAAAAGATATTCATTCCAAAGAGGAAGCTTCCTCTGCTAATTCTGTCCCTGAATTTCAGCAAATAATATTTCAGGGAGATGCATTATCCCCAAATCTCAGCCTCTGTCTTCTGTAAGTCCCTATTGGAGCATCTCTTGAAGTCTTCATCCTTCAGACTCAGGCAGCCCCGATCGCTGAGCCAATCACCAAAGAGCCAAGACCAGTCAATAGGGGTTTGAACTATTACTAGTAGCCCCATCAAGCCATCTGGGCTTTTGTTCAGCCTGACAAGGGGACCCCCACCACAGGCATAGGAGGACTGAGGACAGGCTTTGATTTGACCCCTAAGCCAAGCTCTGCTTAGTCCCTGGATCCTGGCAGCCGAATGCCTGAGTCTAACCTGGGACACAATCTATTTGGCTGGGTCAGTTACTATGCTTGTATGTTGTATTCCAGAATCCTCTCCTCGCATGAAGTGTCACCCTCCAAAGTGAAAGCAGGATACTCCTGCTGCCTGGAAACAGCCTGTCTGGTCCCCTGGTTTGCAGCCATCCCTGCATCCCACTCTGATAGGCCCATTCCCCATTTTGTACCTGGGATAATGGCTTTCAGACCCTGTAACTGGGCCCACCCTCCCCCTCCTCCCCCTCCACCCCTGCCCCATGCCCTGAGTTGCCAGACCCAGCAGCATGCTTCACACCTGAGCTACAACAGAAGGGCTAATACTACCAACCTAACTTTGCCAAATGCAAAATTGAAGAGCAGCTGAATAGCACATGTTTTTAAATGGTAATGAGGGGATATTTAAAAGAAAAGTATATGGGAACAGTTGGCAGAATATCACTTTCTGTGAGGGTAAACTGTTGTCACCCTGATGCCTGATTTTACTTTCTAATCCACCCCCTTTTCTGTACTTTGTGTTCCAGGGCCTGATGATTTCCTTTGAAGTTACGTTAAAGCAAATGGCACTGTGAACCACTTAATTCAGAACTGATAAAACACAGACCCATGAGAAACCTTTCTCAGAAGATACAGGGGGAAAGCAATCCTGACAGCTCTGTGTCTCTTCCATGGAAATCAGAGTCTGTAAAATGTTCTCCCACCCTGAGCCTGGGTCAGGTCACGGCTGGACCTTACCTCTTGCCACAGATCTCCGTGATCTTCCTTACGTTCCTTTGGCCTGGACTCTTCCCTCCTCAAGACCACTGGGCAGGTCGGCAAATGTTCCATCACCCACTTCCCATTCCAGAAACAAGAAAAACCACCTCACTGTGTCAGAGACCTTTTTCAGTAAGCCCTGAGCTTGCTTAATCCTACCCCTTGGGAAAGCCTATGAAGGTCTCTTTTTATTTCCAAAGACTAGCTTCTGGTCTTGTGATGTTTTGTTTATAGCATGCCCAGAGCTAGTTCAAATAACTTTAAGAGAAAAGTTCAATAGATAATCAATAAAGACACTTTTTAACAGGCAAGGGGAAAAATGGCTTTCTTCATTCCCAAATACTAGCACTCTACTTTTACGTAACATTTTATCACTATAAAAGCACATTGACAGGTACAGTTGGGTCATTTTGTTTTCATAAAATCTCAACACCATAACAAGGTCGGTCAATACAGTGCCATCTATTCAAAAGATGAGGAAATTGTGATGCAGACCCCGGCCCTTGGGGCCTGTGTGTTGTGGCTGCGACAAACAAACTCACACAGACTTCAGAAGTCCTATGGAGAAAAAGGGATGGCATGGCCGCTCTCTAAGTAAGGGAGGGCCCTGACCCCTGCCTGGACAGGCTTTTATTACTTTTCTGGGTATATTATATTGAGAATGATCCTCATTTACTATGCACAGGTTCTCTGTAGGTGATTACCTTTTACAGATAACAAAGGAAAGAATGTTGCTCATTACTTCAAAGAGAAAGATGTTACAGATCAAGGGGGAAAGTGGTTGAACTGGTTACACTCCACACTTGGGAGGTTGGGAACACAGATTTTAGGAAGTTACTTTAGAGATATGAAGTAAACATTTGCTGCCTCAATTCAGGGTGAGGGAGTTTTAGCAAAAGCAAGCTTCAAAGCAGCCTAGGTACAATGAGGGCCTGATTCCCCACAGGAGAACCTATCCGTGGGTGTGGGTCCTGTGTGCTGACCTCACTCCCCACTGGCCTTCCTGAGTGGGGGCTGGGCTGCATTCCCCATGCCACACAGAATGGTTCCCTATAAAATTGAGGTCTGGAGAGTCAAATGGTTTATTCATGTTCACACATCTGATGAGTGGCAGAGCCAGGTCCAGAAACCATAGCTCCTCAAGGAAGGAGAGGGAAAAGTCTTGGCAGCAAACTGTAAGACTGCATGAAATGGTCAAAAACAACTATCACATAGACATTTGGGGACAGTCCTAGGCAGGGCTGTTGGGAGATCTAGTGAAACCGGGACTACTTCCATATGTAGATTTTAATGATGTGGTTGAATATATACTTACACATACATATGTATTTTTTTAACAGATGCACAAAATACAACAGCAGAGAGGCTCATTGGGTTATAAATCTGGGGTGTGCCTGAAAGTGACACAGGCAAGTTCCGCCCCCCACACCCATCGCCATGCCTCATACTACTTTTTTTTTTTGCCTGATTTTTTTTTCATTTTTTTTATTGTTGTTTGAGTACAGTTGTCTCCATTTTCCTCCCACCACTACCCCCCACCCCAGCCTCACACTTCTTGATCAGCCCTGACCTTGGGATTTTCCTTACATCATTATGACTAAAAACTAAATATTTTTTCTGTTCACCTCCACTTTTAAAAGGTGGTCGATTTTAGTCTTTCTCGTCAGGAAAAGACAGAAGGAGTTGCTTTATTTTAACTACTTGCTTTTCTGCTCAAGAGACACAGAACCAGGGGAGCAGACTTGTGGGGATCCACAGGGCCTTATGGAGACTCTTCAAGCTCCAGCAGGATCATCAATCACAGCGCTGCCTGGCCTGGGATGTGCCCTTGCTGGGCCACGTGACTCAGGCGCAGCTGGACCCTTCAAAGCTGGCCGGCCACTGCTGGGTCTAGGCCCGGAGATGCCCAGCCACCTGCGCGCTCCTGGCCAGCCCTTGCAACTGTTCGATTTACCGTTCGGGACAATTCTCCACAGGGCTCAGGAAAGCACATGCTGCTGCCGCGCTCAGCTCCACTTCCCCTTCCAAGCCCTAATGAGGTGAGATAATGGATGCAGGAAAGTGTGCAAATGCAAATCAATATGGAACATATGCTCCAGCTCCCTCTCTCACCTCCTCGTGGGGAGAGCAAAGGAAGTGCTTTAGAAATATTTCTAGACCTGGGCTTCTTACTCTCCCTGAAAGAATTCAAAATGATATAAAGTTACAGCAGCTTCCTGGCCCTTTGCAGTCCTGGCCCAAGGGCAAATCGCCAATTTTGATTGCTTCTCAGAGATGGCTTTACTGCTCATTTGTCTTTATCCAACAATACAAAACAAACCAGCAAGATAGAATGAGAAAGAAAAATTTTGCACCAATTTCACCATTTTGCTTCTGCAGATGCCCTAAGCATCCCTCTGAGCGTAAGAGACAGACCCTGGACGGAAGAGAAAGGACAGCCGCAGGTCTCTGGACCTCCCAGGCCAGGCTTCCTGGCTCCTCCATTTTGGCTCAAGTAGCCCAGGCACAGGGCCAGGCCAAGCTGGGCCTTCTGCCCGAGCCATTGCGTCAGTGGACTCAGCGGGCTGTGCTGCTGGCCAGGGAGGTCTCCGCTTTCCGGAGTCCAGGGGACAGAGAAGCTGGCATGACACCCCCCCTCAATAGCCAAATTCCCCTTTCTATAGGTCCTTCCAGAGCTCATGTGAGGCTCTGATTGAAGAAAGGGAAAAGAAACCAGCATTTGAGCTCTGTGTCCTGTCCCCACCTCAACCCAGCACGGCCATTGCTGCCACCCCCATTTCACAGGGGAGGGAGGAACAAGACTCCAGGCTGTCAAGTAAAAAATGGAGGGGGAACACACACCCAGGGCTGCCAGTGTCTCCAAACTGTGCCCTTGCCACTGTCCAGTGAGGCACTTCATTTTATGGTCAATCTATACGTCAACTGAACACTCGGTAACCAAGAGTCTCCAAAGTTATTAGCAGCAAAAGGAATTCAGTTCCTTTCAACACCCTTCCTTCCTCCTCAAAAGTCTCACATGTTCTGAACAGTGATCACGGGACCTCTGACATTCCATCTATAGGCCTTCATCCCAAATTAGTCAGCACAAAGAACGCAAACGACACAGCAAGCCTAACCTCTACCATTGTCCGTCTTTCAATGTGCAGCAGAGGTCCGCTTACCCAAAACTCTCACGAGTAGGCTGGTCCCACAGTCCAGCTGACCCAGGGTTTGAGCCCCAATACCTCTCACCACCTTTGCAACCTTAGCCAACTTGCTTGCCAAGGGAAGCTGGGAAACCTAGAGGGCTTAGCTCCATGTTCCTTCTCCATGAAATGTGGTGGTAAAAGTATCTGTCCTATAGGGCTGTTGGGAGCATTGGACATGCTGACCCCTGGAGGGAGCTACACTGCCATGGCCCATACGCCCAATACACCACCACTAGTTTACAAGCTTGGGCAAACTACCTACCTAACCACTCTGTGCCTCAGTTTCCTCCTCAATTGTAAAGTAGAATTAAACACTGTGCTTACCATATAAGGTGGTTCTGCAGATTGTATGAATTCACATTTGAAATGCTTGAAGCAGTGCTGGCCCAGAGTAGTGCTTTGGGAATTTAAATTAACATAAGTAAACAATGACCATGAAGTGCTTCGGGGCACCTAGGAAGCACTCCACTACAGGCAACTATATTTATGAGTGATTTGCAAAGATTTAGAATGTCATATCTCTAACTCCCAACAGCAGTCACAGTCCTGATCGTTAATTGAGCCATCTGCTGTTAGGTTGGTGAGTCACCAGGCATTTCTCCAATGCGTGGCACATGCCCAGACAGTGGCATGATTGAGGAGCTCCGGTTCCATGCACTGCTCCTCTGGGTCTGATGGTCTCTGAATTAGCAGGCCTTGCTTCCCCACAAGCTGCAGATAAGTCACGACTGTGCTCTGGGGTAGCCATCTCTCTGGGCTAATGTCTGGCGAAGATTCCAGCAACAACATAGGGAAGCACTCTGGATACTCCTGAGAGAATGCCCACTCTGTGCCCACTAGCTTGCAACACAGTCCACTGGGCCAGTTGATTCCAGAACCAAAATTTATGGCCCCCTTGATAACTTTAATGACTTGTAACATTCTCTGATATAATGCCTAGATACAAACATATTTATTTTGCTAAGAACTCACAATGTGAAAAAAAGGTCATGATCCTGCAGTTTCTGGAAAAGAAATGACGGGAGACAGAAACTATGGCTCACCAGGAACATCCCAGTCCTGAAGGTCAGCCAGCATGTCTGCAAGCACGGTGTTGGACAGACCTGCTCCTAACATAAGTGCAGCCCTAGACAAGTGTAAAAGTGGAGTCCCTCTTTTCAAAAATATATGCATGTGTTCTGTGTTAGTTTGTTGCCAACAATGAGGTGATGAACTAGAGATGGTCAGATTCAAACTTAGAGCTCTTAGACTCCTTAGACTTCTGCTCAGGAATCATGTCCTGCGAGGGCAGCCATCCATGACATCCTTGTGGCTTCATCTGTACCACAAGGGATATCCCATATTTGAGTGTGGGTATGACAGACCACGTGTCAAAGCTCCATCCAAACTCCCTTCAATAGCTGCCCGTCACACTCAAGATCAGACACATTGCCACCTGCCTCTTACCACTCACGGGAAAACATGCCCAGCCTGGATATGGGATGGGAGCTGCTTGTGAAGAGAATTCCAGGAACCTTGAACCCAGAGTGTGACCTACAAGACAGTAGTGTGCACTGAGTGAGGGAGAGTCCCCTTGGCCCCCTATGGGGAGGTATGTGAGTAGAAGGCTAGGATTAGGGCCTCTAGCATGCAGGCTCCTCTTGCCCAGGTCTGTGTTCTGAGACCTTGGTGTCTATCATGGGAAGTGCTCAGTGACTCTGGGTGAAGAGTATATGACATGACTACACTGTCTACCCAAGACCTACATCACCCTCTTCTCTGCCACTTCCCCAGACCTATAGCACTTCTGCTTCCCTTCCCCAGAGCCCCAAATAATTCTGCATGACTTGTGGTTCAATATCACTGGTACCTGAAAGTTTCTAATGTGTCTCTGGCAGTGACACGGCCTGCAGGAAACACAATTTAAAGCATCCCCTGCTCCCCCAGCCCCATCTCATCTCTCTCAGCAGAACACGGTTGCAGAAGGTCTCATTTCTGTCTTGTTTCCCACAGTCACCTGGGCTGAGAACCGTGACCCCAGACTTTTGGCCTCAGGGTAAACACCTCTAATTAGCATAAGTTACCCATTTTTATATGGCTATCACTCCTTTTTTTGTTGCTGTTATTTTCTTTTATAAATTTCCAAAAGATAAGGAATTGAGATCCATACAGAAGATTTTAAAACTTAGAATAATAAAGTAAATTACTTGTTTCTGGTAAATTGCACCATACCATATATTATTTAAGCGTAGACTCCTCAGTGATGGCGACTGTACTCACTAGTCATAAAAACACTCAACAGAAACACTTCTAGTAAGGAATCATTTCCTTTCTGCCTAAAAGCACTTTCTCCTGCCAAAGAAGCACTATCATTTATATTTTGAAAACTAATTCTAGTGATATTTAACATCCCATCACTTTACCCAGTTTTCATCTTAGCTTCCCCATCAGAACAATGAGGGATGGGCGAGAGCAGTGGTTCTAAGCCTTTTTTGGTCTCAGGAGCCCTTTACATTTTTAAGAAACATTTAGGAGCCAAAAAACCCTCTTCTGTTTAGGTACACCTATATTCTGTTTATCCACCAATATCTAATATTAATGTTTTAGGAATTAAAGCTGGAAAGTCTTTTTAAATTAGTAATAGTAAACCCACTGCATATTAACCCACAAAACATTTTTGAAAAACAACTATTATCCAAAAAAAATTAATGAGAAGAGAAGTCTTTTACAATTTTACAAATCTCCCCAATGCCTGGCCTAAGAGGAAGACAACTAGATTCTCATGTCTGCTTCTGTATTCAATCTGTACTGATGTGTGGTTTAGGTTGAAGTATATGGAGAAGATCCAGCCCCACACAAATATAGAGCTGGGAAAGGTAGGGATATTTTAATAATGTTGATAGTCATCCATAACACTACAGCACACTTCACAAGTTGTGGTTTCCTAAAGATCAGTTGCAATGCAGAAGCCAGATCAATAAACTTTTTGCATTCTGTTACATGAAAATCCATGAGCCCCATCTTGCACTGTGAATGTATTTTTATTGACATAAGTTTTATAAAAATAGGCATTGGTCACTTGGAAATATTGGTTCACTGGTTTATTTCAGATCTTACAAATGTTCACACATAACTGTACAAAATCAGAAAAGCATATTAATTAATATTACCACCAATCTCATCATAAAATCCCTAAGTATTAAGAAGGTATTGAGTATGGTGGGACACACGTTTTCCAGAATTCTAATTTTTGCTTGCAAGCTAAAATTCTAACACTGCCAATAAATACTCAGGTGTTTTTCTTGAGATAGAAGGCTTACTTCTTTTATTTTCAAGAAAACACCCACTAGCCACCCAGGTTTGCATAACTATAGTTTGTCAGATATTCTTTCAAATAAAAACAGTATAGTTTGAAAAAAGTAACTAACTCAGCTTGCAGCTCAGTGTCACAAGTACTCTTCCTAAAGGCCACCGTCGTACTTCAGCGCGCAACAGAAATGCTTTATGTATGTCATACAGAATAGTAGAAAGTCATGTGCTTGTAGGTCAAGAGTTAATAAATTAATAATTTGTACTCCATCATGAATACTTCTTAAGTAAAACTGTGAGTTTTTAAATTTTTTAAATCCTCACCCAAGGATATTTTTATTGATGAGAGAGAGAGAGAGAGCATCAATGTGAGAGAGAAACATTGGTTGGCTGCCTCCTGTATGCACCCCAACTGGGGATCCATCGTACCCTCAATCTAGGTATATGCTCTGACCCGGGACCAAACCAGAAAACTTCTGGTGTACTAGGCAATGCTCCAACCAACCAAGCAGCCTGGCCAGGGCTACAATTACTTTTTACTATGACCATGAGTTGGTAAAAAGTACAGTTTAGTGCCACTGCCTTGACCCATGCCAAAACACCAATGGCTTCCCCCCCCCCATTACTTTTGAGCAGATGTCAAGGCAAAGAAACAGCCGAGTCACAGAGTTGATCTCAAATGTGCCCTGGAGGGTCCTGGGGATGACCAGTTGTCCATGGACCGCATTTTGAGAATCACTGGACTGAACTAGATCAACACTTGAGTCCTTCCCAAGTCTAACACTTGTTTGTTTGTTTTTTGACAGATTTCCTTGAACCTGTTGAACAAGTCAGTCTTGGGTATTAGGGTCTGCCTTCAACACTCTGGCAGTTTACAACTCTACCTTAGCCTTGACTTCCAGCTTATGCAGAGTGTCAAGATCAGCCAAAGATGAGATTTAGGACGTTATCAAGTCTTTCCTGGGCATGCACATAGCATTGCATATGTGTGTGGCCTTGTAGATCCCAAGCAAAATATCTCAGAGCTTTTAAATAAGTCTAATATCTTGACATGTGCATAGTTGCTCACTATTTAGTACCAAGTACAACTCACGATCCTAAAGATGTTGTGGATCTCACTCATCACTCCTGTATGTTCTTCCTCTTCAAACCTAATTCACCAGAAGCTTTCTTGCTTTACTTGTTTTGAGTCACCTGTTTCCTCATTTGTCTTCACACCTACTTCTCTTTTCTGGAAGCACTACTCCATACAGGCACATCCAAAATCACCTTGTGATAAACTCATTCACTGATTCATCACTTACACTTCATGAAAACCCACTAATGGGACTGCCAGTGTTCCAGTCAGTGGTGTGGGGAACTGTTCCAAGCATGGGAAATGTGGCTCAGCCCCCACTCGGAAAAGCCAGTGGGGAGTGAGGTTGGTGGGCAGGACTCACATCCATGGACAGGTTCTCCAGCGGGAAATCAGGCCTGCGTTGTACCTTGACTGCTATGAGACTTGCTCTTGCTAAAACTCCCTCACCCTGAGGCAGCAAATGTTCACTGAGTATCTTTATCTTCCCAAAATCTGAGCTAGACCTTCCAGGTATGGAGCATAACCTGGTTTTGACCATTTCTCCTTTTACATTGCAAATGTCCTTCTTTGATGTATTTAGCTTGACATCCTCTCCTTTGTTGTCTGTAAAAGCTAACCACCCAAAACAAACCTTTGCATAGTAAAGGAGGACCATCTTTGATATAAGGGGCCTAAGAGAAACAATAAAATCCTGTCAAGGCAAGGGTCGGAGCACTCTCCTCTTGAGAGAGTGGCCACGCCATCCCTTTTCCTCCACAGGATTTCTGTAGTCCGTGTGTATTGGTATATTGTGGCCACAACAGCAGATCCTGCAGGCTGGGATCTGGCGCCCAGGAACAGGGACCCAGGGCTACGAGCCACAGTTGTGGTCAACACACCAACTTGGTCAGAGTGCATGCATCAGCCCAGGTAAGGGCTGACGACACCGAGTGCTTTTCGGTTAGGTCATAGGGTGTGCTGGATTTCAGAGGAAAAGGGTTTTCTTCCTAGGTCGCCCTCTCTCGTGACCGCTCTGCAACTGTACCTTCTTTAGTAAGCAGGAGCCTTGCTCTCTCTCCCAAGCACCTGCTCAATCTCATGGGCATGGGTGGAGCAGTTAAAATCCACAAGGGCACTCGCCGCTAGAAGACACCTGTAAGAGGAGAAGATGGATGTGGACTGGGACAGAACACTAAGTTTCCCTGCCAGCTGCAAGCAAAAATCCACGCAATGAGAGGCACACTGTAAAAACACTCACAAGCCCATCCCCACGGCACAACCCCCAACTAGGTCTAGGCTTGGGAGAAAGAGCAAAGATTTTCCCTTTAATCAGCTTTAAAAATAGCAACTAGTTACAGGGATATTTTAAAAGCATCTCAGTAAATTCTGTCATTCAAGCCGCCTCTTGCGGTCCTTTCGATTTTGCCTTTTCGCTCTGTCCGCCTGCATAAGGAAAAGTGGATAGGGAATGAGTGTTTCGGTTAGGACCGGACTCCGAAGATCACTTTCCAGAAGAATTTAGTGTTAGTCACAGGTTTTGTATGAGAGCTTCTGGCATTCGCCAAGCTCCAAAGACAAAAGGCACTTCCTCCCCTCGGCCTGAGAAATCGGGTGTTCCCACTTGAATTGGAACCTTGCAAGGGTGTCTGGGATCAATTCCTGAGATGTGCAGGGGCCTTATAGGGACCTCCAACATCACCTAATCTAACTTCTAGCTCATCCAGGGAAGCGCGATATAAAGACTGGTCTCCTAGAGCTTCGAGCCCCATCCTCGTGGTTCTAAACACTTGGGCAGGACCCGAGACCCATAAGCAGGGTTAGGGTACTGGGAAAGTCCGGTGCCCCTCTCCCTGACGGTCTTTCTCCAACAGCACATTTCGACCCACTACACTCTCCTCACTAGCAAGAAGTAGTATTTAAAGGAGCAGGCAGAGTAAAAAGCAAGACTGAAACTGGTTTTATAATCGCCGCGTTTGCAGCGGGAGGAACTTCAGAAGAGGTTCTTTTATTTGTTAAAAAATTTTTCTTTAAAGGTTTCTACGAATCCTCTACCATGGGGAACAGGCTCTCTAAGGAACAGGAGCAATGTTTTTGGCTAATTCAGTAGCTTTTTAAGGCTGCTGAATGTCTCCCAGATAAGGGATCTTTACACTTGGAATACGGGGGAAAGCAGGGCGCAGCAGCCCTCATAGTTGGGAAAAGCTTGGACAAAAAGAGAAAGGGACCGAAGCACGAAAGCTAGGACCTTTCCACAGTTCGCTCCAGCTTCAACAAGCAACAAGGCTGGCCCGGTGAGCTCAGCCAGGGCGCGGGTGTGCTCACACTCACAGCACAGCGGCGGGGGCCGACGTGTGCATGCTCCCAGCGCATCAGGGCCAGGTTTTTCTGCCAAGGACGGGCGGGGGTGGAGGAGACATTGGTCTCCTTGCCTCCTTTCCCTGTGCCCAGCGCCTGCGTGATCTCAACCTTCCAGGCTGCCCCGCGGCAGGGGTTCCGCGCAGCACCCAGCCTCCCCCAGCGCCTAGCAGCAGACTGCGCGTCTCCAAGGGGAAGCCCCAGCATGCTTAGTTTTTGAAAAAGGGATTTCTATAACGTTTATATTTCTATAACTAAAATAGGGACTTTCTCAACCTTGGAAAGGTGTGTAGTTTCTTAATTGTTTCTGTCCAAATGGGCAAGTTGGATGAATTCAGGCTTACTTCCTCCCCGCCCCACTTAATTCCTGGGGCAGGGACCTCCTCACTCTGGGGATTGCACATCACCCTGCTCTCTGTGCTAACCCTAGAGGTTTGCTACCTCAAATAATTTGGCAAACAGAAGTTACTCACTACCCCCCCCCCCAGGATTTTAACCATGCTGGCAATAAATATGTACAATTTTTTTGATTGTGATGATAATTTAAAGTCACCCATAGACAAACACCTTGGGCAAAACAGGCCTGCAGTCCCACACCCGTTGGTCTCATACAAAGACCCATTAGGGAAGGAAAATGGGAAGGCCCAGTTGCACTATTAACTTGGGGAAGAGGGTATGCTTGTTTTTTCTCTCCAGAAGGACCTTTGGAGCTGCATCGAAGAGGGTGAAGCCATATGAGAAAAGGCTTCCCTGGCAGCAACCCACCTCCACCCCCATTGGACTCCTCTGATCCAGGATTCTCCAAGATGTGCATCACCCACCCTGAAGTGCAATTCCATCCAGTACTCCTGGAGTGATATTCAACATCACCTACAGGGACTTTTCTACCAATTTAAATTGCATCTAGAATTGCATCAGCAGCTGTAGGACATTCAATGCTTGATTAAGCAAGAGGTTTTCAAACCCTCCATGACAATCTCGGCTGGCTAAAACCAAAAAACTTGTTTGATGAACTTAATCCAGAATGTGGGTCTTTGGAACTGCCAGTTGCTTACTGATTATAGTAATGCTCTGTGTACTTCACTGCATTTACAAATTATTTTCCCAGGGTCGTGTGAGAGACCAGCAAGTAGCAAGCTTTGTGGGATCTATACCGGTCCTAACTAAAAACAAGGGGGGAGAGTGGATACGCTGTTGTAGCCACAATATACCAATACACACGGACTACAGAGTCCTGTGGAGGAAAAGGGAAGGCGCGGCCACTCTCTCAAGAGGAGAGTGCCCCCACCCTTGCCTTGACAAGCTCTTATTGTTTTTCTAGGCCCCTTACATCAAAGACGTCCTCCTTTACTATGCAAAGGTTTGTTTTGGGTGGTTATCTTTTACAGACAAAGGAGAGGATGCCGCTGAATACATCAAAGAAGGATATTTGCAATGTAAAAGGAGAAATGGTTGGTTATGCTCCATACCTTGAAGGTCTAGCTCAGATTTTGGGAAGATAAAGATACTCAGTGAACATTTGCTGCCTCAGGGTGAGGGAGTTTTAGCAAGAGCAAGTCTCATAGCAGTCAAGGTACAACGCAGGCCTGATTTCCCGCTGGAGAACCTGTCCATGGATGTGAGTCCTGCCCACCAACCTCACTCCCCACTGGCTTTTCCGAGTGGGGGCTGAGCCACATTTCCCACGCTTGGAATGGTTCCCCACAAGTGGGACACAATGACAGGCCACAGAGCTCTTCTTCTCAAGAGGTTCTTTGTCTCCTGGCAGAAACATACATGGAAATAGAGGATTGCAATGGAGACATTTAAGACAGGTGTACCAAGTGTGGCCCAGAAAGCATAAGTTCCACTCAAATGGTATTCTATAAAGGGACCTGGGGGTGACAGGCTGTATTCCTGACTTTACCACACTACACACCAAAATCTTGACCATTATGAAGATACTAAGCAATATCTTGCTTAATATCTATATACAAGTGAAATAACATCTAGAGGTTTTTCAGTTCAGTGCTTTAGAAAGGAGTCCCTAAGAATAACTGAACTCACAATTTATAACAGTTCTCAACCCCAGAAACATTAAAATTACATAAATTGCTCTGTAGAAATACCCTATTTAAATGTCCTGAACCCCGTCCAGTGACTCAGATTTAATTGTCCTGGGGCAAGGCTCAGGCATCAGCTTTTTAAAAAATTCTCATAGCATTTGTAATGTGCAGTCAGGGCTAAGAACCACTACTCTACAATGACATTCATGGAAACTGTGACTTGTTAAGGAAATTATAGCCGATGCTACAAACAAATTCAAAATCCCAGTAACAAAATGGAGGGTGTTCCTGGGCAGCCGTGAGCTCCCCTGCAAGTGCTGATTCAGGGATGCAGGCTCTTTGCATCTTGCAGCCCCATGTCTTCAAGACAAGGTGTTCACCTCACTGGGAAAGAGAAAAGAGCCTGGAGAGGGCACACAGGATGTCTTTATGGGCCACCCACAGTCCATGGGCCACCACTCAGTCACTTGGTCACATCTAACTGCAAAGAAGAAAGGAAATCAGTTTAGTTGTGTGCTTAGTAGGAAAAGGAGGCAGAGTGGGTGAATGTCTAGCCAATCTCTGCCACAGAGATGCTTACATCCATAGAGTTTAAAGAATATAGTTGCCTCCCACAAATTCATTGGAAGGAACAAACAAATAAGATACTGAAGGGAACCTGTAGATTTTAAAAGACCAAGACATGTAAACCAATCGCAATGGGTGTTCTTATTTAGATTCTCATTTAAACAAAATAAAAAATTGTAACATTTATGAGACAATTAGAACTTTGAATGGTGGTGAGATATTTTACAGATGTGTGTTGAGAGATTTACAGACCCAGTAATACGGTGTCTGGACCACGCCCCCAAAATAACATCAGGGCAAAGAGGATACAGATGAAACAAAACTGACCATGAGTTGATAGTTATCGGAGGTGAATAATGGGTATACTAGTCTATTTTTATAGCTGACTTAAACTTTCCACAATATGTCTTTGTAAGAAGGAATTCAGTTTTATTTTAATTATACTTGCAGCCCCTTCTCCCTGTGGAACTGCTGCCAGGCCTGCCCTTGACCTGAGGAAACCATCCCTGTGCTGGTCTGTCTGCATCTTTTCTGAGAAGTACAATTTCTCCAGAGAAATTCTTATTGCTTCAAAGCCTTTGTGACTAAGTCTTGGTTTTCTACTATATTTCCCCAGCAGACAGTCATTGCGTCACTGATTTCAGCTGGGGGGAGTGTTTACTCAACACTGTCTACAAGACGCTGGCTGCCCCGGAGGACACTGCAGCTCCCTGCTGGTCTCTGAGCCCTCTGTGTGAGCGTAGACGGGCATACATCCTTCAGTGAAGAATGTGTACCAAAAGTGCCCTTTGTAAAAAGCATCATTTCCTGCTCAAAAATAGAAACAAAAAGCTGGATACAGACCAGGATGGTCTTTGCGTCATGTGCACGCACCCCAAGAAACAGAGCTTGAAGGAAACACTGTGCATCACTTTACAGGTGATGTTGGAGAGGATGCGGCTTAACTATGCACTGATAAAATCTGAGAGCTGTTCATCCTTATTCATGGTTCTCCTTTCCTTCTTACTAAAACTCACATTAGCATCCAACACATTCTCCTGTACCAGATCCCCTTGGTTCTCCTGATTCCCAGGATGTACCTTTAGCAACTGTTCCTTTTGGGCTCTTTTCCCCACCCCCCCCAAAAAATTCCCTCTGCCAAGGAACATGCACTTCTACCCATCTACTATCTCCTTCTCTGTATTTACAGAATGACTCAAAACTAAAAGTCATGCTTGGCTCTTCACACCCATTTCCTCTTCATAGCCAGGTTCTCACTGAGTCCCGAGTCTTCTCTGTCCTCAAAGCTTTACCTGCCTTCTGCATCTTCACACCTTCATCCTTTGGGCCCCAGCCTTTTCTTGTTTCTCTTGCAAGAAGCTTCTGCTTAGCCACCTATCCTTTTGTTGCCTTTTTATAACTTCATGAGCTTTAGGGCTTGAAATGAATTTGCTGTACAGTAGTTCCCCTTATTCATGGGGCATACATTCCAAGAACCCCAGAAGATGACTGAAATCACAGATAGCACCAAACCCTACTATACATACATACATACATATACATATATGTGTGTGTGTATGTATGTATGTGTATACACACACACACACAATGTGTTTTCCTCTATATCTTTTCACTTGAAAAAAGCACTTTACAGTTTCTTTTAGCATATCCAAATTGCTAACATCACTACTCTTACACTTTGGGGCCATTGTTAAATAGAATGGGGGTCACGTGAGCACTGAGATACTGTGAGTGAATCAGATCATCCAGCCGGCTAGTAAGTGACTAAACAAGTGGGTGGCGGTATGCATACAGTGTGGAGAAGATGGACAAAGGGATGATTCATGTCCCAGGTGGGATAAAGCAAGACAGCACGAGATTTCATCAAGCTACTCAAAATGGCACTCCACTTAAAGCTTATGAATTCTTTATTTCTGGAATTTTTAACTGAATGTTTTCAGACTATGGTTGACCATGGGTAACCCAAACTGGGAAAAGTAAAATCATGAATAAGGGGGGACTACTATAGCATTGCCTTTTAGAACCCTGTATACCTCACACTCTGACACGATTCTTCTGGATCCTTTCCACCTAAGCATATCTTCCCCACTTGCCCAGAGACACATAGTCTACACCCACTGTTTCTCTAGTTTAGCAACTCTCAAGTTTGGGAGGTCTTTGTCCAGTTGCCTCAACTGGACTAGAACCAGGGTAGACTGGGTCTGTGAGTTGCAGACATTTTTACTTATTCCCCTACCTTTGAGTGAATATGTATGTACAATCTTTAGCTTTACCTCCATCATGCTATGAAGTGTTACAAGGAAGGCACTGGGTGTGCTTACTCGGAGCAGTGTTAACAGGGAAACAGTTCCATCTAGAGATAGTGCAGAATTTAGGGTTTCTCTAAATTCCACTGCCCTCTCCATTGCTAACTCTGGAGAATCTGTGGTTATTTTTAAATAAGTGACTGTCAACAGTCATTACTTCTCTGAACTTCTCACATAGAATTATCATTGGGCAAACATCCTTTAGAGGCATATGGAGGTGACACAGCATATACAAGAGAGAAAAGGAAATACATGGTGGCCTAGGAATTACGAAACTCAGTTCCAGTGCTACCTACCCCTGCTACTCATATATCCAACCAGGAGAGTTTTGCAAAAGATGATGCACTAAGTAAGCAATTTATTCCCTCCTACTTGTCAGGAGACACCTATAGATAAGATTTCTCAAAATAGTTGTCCCAGAATTTCCCTTTTCTCCATACACATAGATTCAAATTTGTCCCCAACTCAGCATACCCCCATTCCTGTCCTTCCGGTTCAGAAAAAGATAGCACCCATTTGGTTAAGCCAGGACTCAGTAGTCAGCCTCATTTCTTCCCTTTGCCTCTTTCACATCCAGTCCCTCAGCAACTCTGGTCATTTTAACTTCCTGAAAATATCTGGGCTCTCCCCACCTCTCTCCATCTCCACTGTTGGTCACTCTGAATGCCCCAACAGCCTCCAACTGGCCTCTCAACCTCTGTTGCTCCCCTACAATTCATCGAATCTCGTAGTCATAGACTCAGAAAATGCAAATCAGGTGCTTTTTTATTTGTCTTCCATAATTCTTGCAACAGCATAAAGCACCTGGTATTTGTCCAATATTTATTTCTGGTCTTTCCTGGTTCTGACCCCATTTCTGATGAGGCCTCCATTTTCTCCATGTTCAGATCTTCAGGTCACATATCTCCCTCCAAATCCTTTTTTTGCTGAAGGATCTCATCAGTTTGTGTGTGCTGGGTGAATGGGGTGAGATTGGGTATTAGAGTAGCCAAAGTTAGTTTGCTAGAAAAAGTTTTTTACTTTCCCAATGACTACTTGACAGACTTCAGAGAATTACCACCAGGAGACGGAGGAAGCCTGGCTGCATTTCCTTCCCTAAACAATCTGAAACCAGAACTCCTAGCAGGGTGCCTGGCACTGAAGTTTTTCAATAAACATGAGATGGATTCGTGCATGAACTAATGAATGACTAAACAAATGATTGAACAAAGCCACCTGCTGGGTGTCCCACTTAGAGGCAGAGAAATAGACTATTCATCTCTTATGAGTAAATGGAGCCTTGTTAGCGTTAGCCATTAAAAAAATGTGTTAAAAATTTTGAATATCCCCAAGCAGAGCAGAAGCCACGTAGCAGGTTCAGGTCTTCTAGCAGTGTCACCAGTGACAAATGCCTTCACACAGACCTCAGAGAGCTGAGTTATCACGAAAGCCCATCATGGCTTTCATGTCCTGCCGCTACTTGCAAGTCTCAAAATAAGAAGCAACCTATTTACCAACTAATGAAATGAAAACCTACTTCTCTTGCAGAACCAGAATCATCAGAAAAGAGAATCACAGTAATAATAACTTACTTTATGCAGAGTAATTAATAGTCTCAAAGCATTATACCTGTGGCGAAATGCCCATCTCAAAGGGAGAAGAGCATATGGTAACACTAAACACATTAATAACAAAGAAGCAAATAATAGTTAAACAGAAGGCTTCAGTCCCCATAGCCTGTATGTTTGCGCTGTCCCCTATGGTAGTCTAATTTTAAATTGGGACAGGTTTTGTGGGATAGGTCCATATCTGAACAAGGTCAAGCACTGCCAGCGACTATTGTTAGAACACAAGCTTTCCCTTCTCCCGTCCATCCCTTCCTTCTTCTTTCCACCTTATTTCCTGCCCATGGCTTGAATGTGTTCAGATGCTCTCCATGTTTCCTAAACTAGTATTCAATAATGATAGATATGAATGGCAAATAAATGTATTAGAAAATGTGTTACCTTACTCATTATGGAAGAAATGACAATTTTAAAATAATAGGCACCATTTTATATCTATTCAGATTACAAAACAAAGTTAAATCATAGTAATATAAAATTCTGGTCAAAAGCATGGTGAAACTACTCACAGGTCGGAATATGTTTGACAAACTGTTTCAAGACCCAGAACAATATGAATGCCCTTTGACCCAATAATCTTAGGAATGTCTCTTGATTAAATAAAGCAGAAATAGGAAAAGCATTACATACATGAGGAAAAGATTTTAAATATTCAGCTTTGAGGAATGGTTAAAAGGAGTATGGTGGACTTTGTCATAACCATTAGAAATTTGAAACTATTTTTACAGAATTGTCATTAAGAAAGAAGATGACCAAATAGTGAACTGCCAGAACGGAAACCTAGCTGTGTAAGGACTGTCGGTATTCAGGCATCCTAACTCCAGGACTCTTGGCCATAATTAGAGGGCTTGGGATCGAAGCGCTATGGGGAGTATCTGTCACAAGCGGGGGAAACGTTCTTTCTCAATAGCCTGAGCAGCTACAGTTCTCTATGAGAGAATTGGATTAAGAGAAATGAGAGCATTTGAGAAGCAAATTTCCACTCAGTGACACTAACACCTATTTTTGGTTTTGTTCTGTGAAAGGTCATTGTTGCAAAGAAGTGGCCAAAATTAAGTAGAGAACAAACATTTACACAGAAAGACAATTTAAATGAAGTAAGTTTCAAAGATAGCCTCAAACACCTCCCAAAATAGTAGTGAACTATAAAAGTAGAAGTATTCATTTCCCAATTGTTTTTCCTTTTAGGGTGAGAAAAGCCAACTAGAAACTGAGTGGAGTAACCCAAGAGAACAGGATAAAGGGGCTGGGTGGGGGTGGGCGTGGGCACAGGAGATGGGGCGGTGTCAGCAAAGGCAATGACACAGCCCTCCTCACAGCTTCTTGCCCTGGTGTTTCCCCTCCAAAGCACCTGTGATATTTTGCTTGAAAATCAGGTCTTTTTAGTTCTCAAAGAAGTGTGCCCTTTTATGATAAATTTTGCAAAATTTTTTACCTGAATTTACCAAATTGTTTGTCAAATTTAATCACAAGAGCAGTCAAGAGGCCTTCTTGTGAGGTTTCGTTCTATTTCAGTAATTAAAAATACATGTTTTGGATTTTCCTTTTTTGTGTGCTGAATGCATTCCTCCCCTCTACGTCTTTGGTGATAGAAATAAATCACAAGTCAGCACGGACAATTATCTCTGGAGGTGCAGGGAAAACAACGTACTGCGTCCTTCCCCCTCATGGTTTTCATGCTGTAAATGCTTGGCAGGGCTCCTGGAAGTTAAATCAAGGAGAAGCTGCAGTTTAAAAGGTGATTCCTCACTTCGGCCTTTGGTTCCTTTAATCGATTAGTCATTCTTTCACAGGATTTGTCTTAGTTAATGCTGCCAGAATCACACACCTTTTAATCAGTGAATAGCCACTGAAAAAGCAAATGAATATATGTAAACACGATCCTGCCTATGGCTTTTGGTCTTCCTTGAACTAAGGGAGAGGGAGGTCAGAGAGACTGGGGGCCACAGTCAGTCAACTTTATTAATGAACCTGGTATGAAGGACACAGGATTCTACAGAAAACAGTGTAAGTGCTGTAGACATTCGTGTTGGGATAAAAACCGCAGCGTCTGCTATGTAGAATGATGATGCTACAGTGACTGTTGCTCTGTTGTCATATCACAGAAGACTGGATTTCACCCACCAAATAACCAGAGGTACATACAACAAGTTGTAGAGTTTACAATGAAAAATAGATTGTCAGCAGATGGAACAGCTGGTAGAAGTCCTCAGTTCTTTCTCTATAAATTATGTTTTACTGAACACTAAAAGCCTTAAAGAAGCATGGCCATGTTCACATGCTCAGGCTGTCAGGTCCTGAGCCTGCGATCATGGGGAGCCCCGGAGAGCTTTTGGTAAGTGCATTAAAGGGGCGCTCCTGAGGTGTGGTCAATAATCAGGCCTTGTTGCCTCAGCATCACCCAGGGGCTAATGGGAAATGGGAATTCTCCTGAATCAGAATCTCAGGGGCCAGGGCCCAGGAATGAGTATTAACAGGCCCTCCAGGTTCTTACGTAAACTAAAATTTGATGGGCACTAGCAAACAAAGCATTATTCACAAACTCCACTCTTCCATATTTGGAATTATACTCAGCAAAACATCTCATAACTCTCTCACGCAGCCCAAGGTTCCTCCCCAGCAGGTATGCAGCCACAGCTTTCAAAGCCATCCCAGCTCTGCACCGTGGCTAGGGGACAGCCTCAGTCTGCCTTGATGCTGGACGCAAACTCCTAAGCACCAGAAGAGCAGAAGAGTTCTTACAGAGAGAGATCCCACCTCTCTATCTTTTGCTCCCCTGCTTCTTAGAGGAAACAGAAGCTCCAGGCATCAGCCTGCCCAGCACATTTAATAACTCCAAAGCGGGTGCCGAAGGGCAAGCTGCCCCGGAGCGTGGACGAGAAGTTTTCTGAGCTTCTGCACTAGAGCCATTGTGGGTGAAGAGGTTACTGGCTTCACAGCCTTAGTCAGCAGGCCTCAAGTTCAACCCAGCTTCTCAGAACCTCAATTTCTTCACTGATAAAATGAGCAAATTGAGTGCCATAACCTCCAGTGTCTTGTCCAGATCTCACATTCTGTGAGCATCTGACTTGGCAAAGTTATTGTCAGTCTCGGATTCTTCCCTCCTGAGGGAAGAGAAGCTGACCTTCTAGGGTGGCAAGCATGCATGCACCCAGGCCGAGTTTATCCGTACACCACCTACAAGCTGTGACAACTTGGAAAGAATCATCTCATTTCTCTGCGCATCATTAACTCACCTACAAATAGGAGTAAAGTGCCCCCCTTGTAGGGCTGCTGAGCAGATGAAGTGAAAAACCTACGTCATCTTCCCAGACCAGGCCTGCTACCTCCTCGTGCCTGAAGAATAAAGATTGGGGTTGATCCTTTCCCAGTGTGTGGTATAATAGTCTCAGGAAATGTGCAGCAAGTGTTACATAAATGTGGCGTGACGTCCCCACAAAGCAGCTGAGCTAAATGACCTCGGAGGCTCCTCCATCCTCTAATTCCACCATTGCAGACACCTCAACAGTTTTCTGACATGATTCTCTAACTGCAACCTGTGTTCGTACCTGCTTTTACATCTGCGTGCATTGTAATGAAATAGATTGCAATTCGCAGCAGGCTAAATTACCTGCACACAGTTTAAGATAAAAAAATAAAGCTGAGATATTGATTGATCTTTGTAAACTGCCAGTTTGGTTCTAATTCCTAGGTGCTATTACTTAAAATGATATTGTTAAATTTTCATGTAATGATGAATAAACTGCAAGTCCCCTTTCGGGGTGGAGGGTGCTTTCTAGGAAAGGGTTTAGAAACACTGAAGGAACATTCTGCTCTGTGAGGAAGAAGCTAGTTCAGGTTGGTTCTAAGGAGGCCGAGATGTGTGAAGGGTCCTGAGAGACATTTAATAAATATTTCCTGAGGTTGCTCAGTTCTTAGCACTTTGCCCTGACATCTGACGGATGCCTCTTCAGGGTGGTGTGCCAAGTACATGGGTTCTCTTTGGGTATGAAAAAACAAAGAAATTCCCATTTTATTTATTCTATGCCCAAATTAAT